>NW_020945437.1:25177438-25506655 GCF_900497805.2 Vombatus ursinus
AGGGGAGGAAAGAAGGAAGAAGGGAAGGAAGAACAGAAGGGAGAGAGGCAAAGAGGGAGGGAAAGAAGGAGAGAAGGCATGAAGGAAGGAAGGAAGGGAGGGAGGGAGGGGCAGAGGGAGGGAAGGGAGGGGAGGGAGGGGAGGGAGGGAAGAAGAAAGGAGGGAAGGAAGATTGCGCGTTCATATCACCATGATAGAAGGTAGTCCTGTCCGGGAGACTCGGGGAGTGGCTGAATCTCTACCTTTCCCTGGGATAGGGAATCAATCAATCAATAAACATTTATTAAGTGCCTACTATATGCTAAGCACTGTGCTAAGCATTGGGATGGGGAAATGGAGGGTCCCTCTTGCTCAGAGACAAACCCACTTGATTGGATCCCCCTCTCCCTCAGCGACTGAGGGTTAGATACAAAGCTCTCCTCCCCTCCTCCTTGGCTGTGGCAAGTGAAAGACGCTCCACCTGGAGGAAAGCTGAAGTTTCCACCCACACCTACTGGGCCTGGAAATACCTAAGCTCCTGGGCCACCAGGTGGAGCTCAGAAACCTAGAAAAGATTCAACAGGCAGAGACTGGAGGCAGAAAGAGACAGAGAGGAAAATTTCAGCTAGACATAGGGGAGAAACTTCCTACAAGCTTCCAAAAATGGGATCGCCTGACTTTTCATGGGCCTCCCGCCATGCTTGAAATATGCTCTATCCTTAACTCAGCCTCAGAGAACCTCCCTCTATTCCTTTAAGACACCACTCACACACCATCTTCTACATGAAGCTTTTCCAGATTCCCCCAACTGCTGGTACTGTCCCTCCCAAATGACCTTGTATTTCACCACTGTGAAGACATGTACACATATACATATTTGTATATTACATATGTCTATAATATATATAAGTATATATGATATACTTCATATTAGTGCTATATGTACTTATTGTCTCGCCCATTAGAATGCAAGCCCATTGAGAGTAGGGATATTAATTAACAGTATTCCCATAAACTGGAGAATGGCTGAATAAGTTGCGGTATATGGTTCTGATGGAATACTATTGTGCTATAAGAAGTGGCGAGCAGAATGCTTTCAGAAAAATCTGGAAAGATACAAACCAATACAAAGTAAAGTGAACAGAACCAGAACATTGTACACAGTAACAGTAATACCGTAATAATGATCAACTGTGAAAGTCTTAGCTATTCTGATCAGTACAATGATCCAAACAATTCTTGAAGACCCAAAATGGAAAATGCTATCCTCCTCCAGAGAGAGAACTGATGGAATCTGAGTGCAAATTAAAGCATACTTTTTTCCATTTATGTTTCTTGCTTTGTTGTTGTTGTTGCAACATGGCTAATCTGGAAATGTTTTGCATGATTTCACATGTATGATGGATATCACATTGTTTGCCTTCTCAATGAGTTGGGGAGGGGTAGAGAGGGAAAGAATTTGGAATTCAGAATTTTATAAATGAAGAAAGAGACAGAGAGACAGAGAGAAAGTAGAGGTGGTTTTATTCTTTGTACTTCAAATTAGTACTTTATACTTGTATCCCCAGTACCTAGCACATAGCAGATGCTTAATAAACACTGGTTGATTGACTACATGGTAATGGTCAATCTGATAACCCTTTTCCCTCATAATAGGTTTAGGAAGTTGGGAATACAAGTATTCTTCCCAATTTTCAAAGGAGACAACTAAGGCACCTAGAGATTAAATGTCTTGTCCACTGTTGTCCAGAGGATCCCAACCCCATACCTTGGATTCCAATCCAATGTCATTTCAATACGGGGAGCTTCTTTGCAGCAAAGCTACTGGGTCCATGCTGTGTCTCTGTGTTTCCTCTCTGCCATGAACGGTTTCCATTCAGGGCCAGAGTCCAAAATGACTTTGCCAGGATGAATTTGCATCAGGAGGCCAGGGCAGGCTGGGTTTTTCTTCCCAGGACCTTCCGGACCTTTATCTCTCCACTAGCTGTGGGATTGTGCCTGGGACCTGGATCATGGTTGGGGGTCTGGAAGAGGAAACATTCTTGGTGACTCAGAGCTAGGATGAGTGAGGCAGAGAAGCCAGCAAAGGATCAATCCAGACAATGTCCCATAACTGCTTGTCATTTGCTGAGGCTTGGAACCCAGGACCCTGGAGTCCAGGACACTCCTCTTGGATCCCAGATGGGCTGCGAGATCAGGGCTTTCACAGTCCTAACTGGCTGTGTGGGGAATGACTCAAACCTACTGATATGCTGCTGATTTTTTGTCAAGGTAGTGTGGTATAGTAGGGCCAGCTAGGGGGCTCAGTGGATAGTACGCTGGACCTGAGGTCAGAAGACTAGAGTTCAGGTCCTGACTGACTCTTAAAGCTATGTGACTAGGCAAGTCATTTAACCATTCTGAGCCTCAATTTCCACATCTACCAAATGGGGATAATAATTCTTGCATTATCTATCTCACAGGACCATTGTGAGGTGAACACCTTGTAAACTCTCAAACACTACAGAAATGTCAGCACAATTACTATGTTCTTTCATTAAAACTTCACTTTGAACATAGTAACAGCTGCTCAGCTAATGTGGATAGAGGGACAGACTTGGAGTCTGGAAATTCTGAATTCAAATCCAGCCTCAGACACTTAACATTTACTAGCTGTGTGACCCTGGGCAAGTCACTTAACCCTGACTGCCTCACCAAAAAGCCAAAAAAAGGAAGAAAAAAAATGAGAGAGGCTTTACTAGCTGGTTTCTAAGGTCCAGTTCTGCTCTGAAGCTTGATGTTCTAAGGAACACTCCTCCCCAGTTAGAAGGATCTATGATAAGATGAGTAGAAGGAAATTGATACAGGATGAGAATAACATTCCAACCCCCAGGATACCCTGGCTCCTGAGGGCTGCCAACTCATTGAGGCATTGGGTTAGGTCACATTCTTAATCTGTTTTTATAATTCCAAATTTCTGTGAGTCTGAGGCTCCATGACTCATTTCTGAGCCCACAAAGATAACTAAAGATACTGATTTTGCTTACTGTCTGTGGGGAGTGTCAGGAGTCCATTTTGAAAGAAGTCTGCCTCTCTGGCCCCTGCAGCTTCCCTCAGGGCCCATCAAGGTCATGGAGCTGCCCTCCCCAGCCCTTCGCAGCTCCAGAGTGGTGCCTTTCCTGGAATCAGAAACCAAAGCTAGGCTACTGGGCCCTGAAACCTCCTTGTCAATTAAAGTCTATTATACCATTTTCCACCCTTTCAGTCATTGTAGGTAATATGCTGTAACCTGCTTATTCCAGTCGTAAACCTTTCCCTTGCCCTTAAGGGCACCCGCAATCAAGATCCTATTAAGATTGAGATAGTCTGTGATTCGTGGCTATTCAGCATCCCTAGGAAAGTATTGCTGTTGAAAAGGTGGGATTTTATGTCAGTTTGGAACCTCTAAGAGAATAGTGTATTTTCTCTAATGGCATTCAGGGATAAGGCCCACTGCCCACCAGCAATGTCTGCCCAAGTTACGGGTACTGATGAACTAACTGTATCAACTACGTGTCCTAAGTCTGGGCAGTAATGCTCATCCATTTGGGTTTTTCTTGTATGGATGGTTCAGATGATCTCTTCCACACTGATGCAGATGTCAGCATCTTGTTTCTGAGCTTGACAAAATCAGTACAGTAGAATATCTGAACAGTTTTGTTATTGATAAAAAATCCTTTATCTTGGATTCTTCAGGGGTCACTGACCCTGACAAAATAATAATCCACATTTATTTGGCAAATCCCTACTATGTAAGCATTACAAGCATTACTGACCCATTTTATAGAGAAGGAAAATTGTCTGAGGTCACATAACTAGTTAAATATTGTAGCAAGATTTGAGAACACAACTTTTACTTTCGGGGCATGGTGCATTTTTTCCTCTGAGCCTCAATGCATCTTTCATGTTCTTTCTCCCTCGTATTTCTCCTTTCCTGGGAGGTATATTCAGAACATTGGGAAGCTCGAGGTCAAAGAACTGCTTTAGAAATTGGAGTTCATATTATGGAAGTGTTTTGCGTGACTACACATGCATAACCTTTATTAAATTGTTTACCTTCTCAATGAGGGTGGGTGGGGAAGGAGGAGGGGAAAGAATTTGGAACTCAAAGTTTCAAAAACGAAGGTTAAAAATTGTTTTTACCTGCAACTAGGAAATAAGATACACAGGCAATGGGGTATAGAAATCTATCTTACCCTACAAGAAACTAGAAGAGGAAGTGGATAACAGAAGAAGGGGGTGATAGACGGGAGGGCAGATTGGGGCAAGGGGTATCCAGAATGCATACCACCATGGGGTGTGGGGAGAGGAGAGATGGGGAGAAAATTTGGAATTAAAATTTTATGGAAGTGAATGTTGAAAACTAAAAATAAATAAATTGAAAAAAAAAGAAATTGGAATTCAATGAAAAAATACAGGTAATAGGCACAGTATATCTTCCTTCCTAGTGTCCACCATAGTCAGTGCTCTGTGTTGATCCTCAAATCCTCAGCATTTACATCTGCTCTGTCTATCTCATGACCTTAAGAGACCAGGCTCTTGGTTTCCTCCAGGGTGACAATTCTGATCCATTACCCCTAAGCAGAACCTGCTCTTAGAGCTGGGAAACCACTTCCCACCCTCACTTTGAAGGACCCAAATAAAATAGGCACAAAAAAGATTATTAAGAGACAGGAATGGTAGATGGGGAGAGGAAACTCTTGAGCTTCTCCAGAACCCTTGCCCAGATCAGTGTCCCCCAAGGAGGAAAGCACTATTATGTATTACTATTCCCATTTTACAGGTGAGGAAACTGAGATTAAGAAAGGTTAAGTGACTTGCTGGGCGTGCACAGTATCTGAGGGAGGATTTAAACTTAGGTCTTCTTGACTCCAACTCCAACAATCTCCCCATTGTGCCAAGTAGATTAGACATCTCATTCACTCTCTTCCATACCTAGGAGATTGTACACTTTGATTTTGGAACATTTTTTCATTCTGTTCCTTCTGAGTGAGGGGAATATTAGTTGTGGGTATAGTCTGCAAGGAGGCAGATTTCAGCTCCAAGTAAGGAGCTGTCTCAAGGCTACTTAGTGTAGAACAGGCCAGCTCCTGACATGTGACCTTGGGCAAGTCATTCAACTCAGGGCTCTAAGACAGTGCTCTATTTTTGACAGTGTGGCCCAACAGTTAAAAAAAAAAACCTATTTGCAAATTGTATGCATGTACTACTGTACTAATATGTCACATCATGAAATATAAAAATCAAAATCAAAAAGGATATAAAGGCAAAATAAACAATTTTTAAAAGAAAATTAAACAATTCTTTCATTTATTCATGGTACAAAAGCCATCTTGCTCTCATTAAAATATTTTTTATTGAGAACATTGTAATTAAATGTTTTATTATTTAAGAAACTGTGCGTGTCCTGGCAGATAGGGCAGACATATAATTATATGAGCAATTGACTATTCAGTTAATTTGACTTAGGCAGCTAACCAAGTATGTGATTTTTTTTAGCTGCTTTATTCAACTATGCACAAGATTATAATCAATAATGGTAATAAGAAAATGAAAGTTTTTATATAAATCATAGTAATCACTTTTAGGATAGAGACTGAGCCTGTGAATTTATTGATATAGGGAGTTCTAAGGAGAGGAAATTCTATTAGCGTAGGCCAGCATTTTCTCTGCAATTCACAGACCGTGTTACCTAGAGCACTGAGGGGTTTTGACTTGCTGGGTCACGTAGCCTGTATGTGTCAAAGAAAGGGCCTGGACCCAGGTCTCCCTGGCTCCAAGACCACCTCTCTGCTCACTAAGCCACACTGCTTATCACAATTTTTACTGCTTCTTATATGGTTTCTTGGGAGGAGTTATTTCATTCCATGCTTCACTTGAAATTGTGTATTACTACAGTTGTCCCTTCCACATTGCAGGGGCTAGGGGTGCAGCCACCCTCCATCTGGACAATCCCTGTAAAAATGTCTGGCCCTCCCTTTGTACCAAAGAAGTCTGAATTTTTTTCTTTTCCTTTTATGGGATGTTTATAGTACCTTATTGTAAAATTTGGGTTAAGTATTTGGTCATAGGCCATATGTAGGCCAATTTTAAGTAAAAATACTAGCTTTTCTCTGTTGTCTGCTGACTTTCAAGTTCTTTTTACAAACTTTTAACTTATTTTAATTTTAAAAAAGAAATTGTTTATGTTTACAGTATTAAAAGACAAAGTATGTTGATATTATATAATACTATACATATATTTTATGCATTTCTGAATTTCTAAACTTTTTCTGCGTTGTCTGCTGGCCTTCACATGTCACAAAACTCCCCCAAAATTCCCATTTAATTTCTTACACTAACCTGCAAAATAGTGAAACCATGATGGGGAAAGTCACAATGTGGAAAGGATAACTATTGCATTTTGTTTATGCAACTACTTTTATACAATTATATTCTACCCAAACAGGGCTACTCTCCAAAGTCTATCTGCTATCTCCTGTCTCAGAGTGTTTGCATGGCCTGTCCCCCAAATCTGGAATACACTCACTCCCTCTTCATCTCAAGGCTACCCAAAGCCTTTTTTTCCTTCAAGATTCAGTTTAGGATCAGTTCACTGATCCTCCTAACTTTAGATCCTCTCCCACCTACACTTTTCTTGGGTTCTTTGTATTTCCAACTCTCACCCACCATACCCTACCCTGCTTGTAGCTATTTGAGTACATCATAGTTTGTAAGCTCCATGAGGACCAGAATTGTATCTTTATCTTAAGAGTGTCAGTGCCTAATCAATAAGGATGTATAAAGAGCCTGCTATGTATCAGATGCTATGCTAGGTTCTGGAAATACTAATACAAAAGTGAGACAGTTCCTGTCCTCCTTTTACTAGGGGAATGGATGGTAAATGTTCACAGAGGAGTGTTTTGTTGTTCAGTCATTTTTCAGTCATGACCAACGTCTCATGACCCCTTTGGGTTTTCTTCGCAGATACTTGAGTGGTTTGTCATTTTCTTCTCCAGCTCATTTGACAGATGAGGAAACTGAGGCAAACAGAGTTAAGTGGCTTGCCCAGGGTCACATAGCTAGTGAGTGCTTGAGGTCAGATTTGAACTTGCTAACTCCAGGCTCAGCACACTTTCCACTGTGCCAGCTAGCTGCCCTTCATAGATGAGCAGATACAGGTTACATACCCACTAAATACAGTGGAGAGGCCTTTTGAGCTGAGACTAAGGGATCCTAAGGGTTTGAGAGGTAGGGGTAAAGAGGGAGAGAATTACAGGCACAGGGGTAGAGCTGGGCAAAGACACAGACAAAGGAACTGGGATGTCATGTATGGGGAACAGCAAGTGTGGCTAAAGTCATTTAGTGGAAGAGGAAAAGTAATTAGTGATCAACCTGGAAAGATAATATAGGCTGGAACCATATTGTTCAGGGCTTTAAATGTCAAACATGGGATTCTGTATTTGATCCTAAAGGCAGCAGAGAGCCACCCAAGCTTTTGGAAGATAGGAATGTCAAGGTTAGGCCTGCACTGTAGGGGTATCAGTTTAGCAGCTGCAGAGATTCAGAGAGATCAAATTTTAAAAAATAAATTCTTGCCTGGACCCAAACACCCTGGGTTTCCCCTCCCCTTTGGCCCTGGACCAAAGGGGAGAAAAACCACAGTTAGGGAGCTGAGAGAATTGCCTGTGATGTTAGGCAAGTCTCTGCCCCTTGGAGCCTCAGTTCCCTCTTCTGCAAAGTGAGGGGGTTGAGCTAGATGGTTTCTATGGGCCCTTTCTATTTTGACATCGTATATTCTAAAATTCCTTTGAGCTCTGCCATTGTGTTTTAAGATCCCTCCCAGCTCTCACATTCAGTTCTCTTTGTTCCAAAGTCTCAAGTTCTGACATTTTATATTTCAGATTGTTTCCAACTGGAACATTCTGTGAGTCTGTGACTCGGAGAGAACCTCCACTCTCCCTCCCGACTATCTTCCCTGCTATATTGGTAAACACTCATGCACTTTCCCAGAGGTCCTAGCTTTCGTGGACTACCCCTGGGGAATGATTTCTGGGCACCTGGGCCAAAGCTGGCCTGCAAGGGTCAGATATTTTGGGGACAGGTGGGGTCTCAATGCCTCCCCTCCCGACACACCCCAACAAAGAGTAGCCATTGTTTCCAACTAGAGTGGAAAGTCTATTTGTGCCTAGAAATAGAGCAAGGGTTGAGAATGAGGAATGACTTTCCTAAAGCCCAAAGGGATTGGGGGGCCAGGGTGGGTGATCCCAAAGAAACAGTCACCTGGCCTGGGGCTGTGGTGTTTCCTGGACTGGGCTGTGGAAAGGGCGGTGATTAGGCCCAGGTTTCCTGTCTGAGCAAGAGGCACAGAGCTTGAGGGAGCTAAAAATATCCATCCCCAGGCAGCCTTTCCCAAGGGCACAGGCCTGGTGTTTGGATGGAACCTGTATACAAAGCTCCTTTGAGGGGGAGAGGGTATCGTCCTGCTGGTCAGCCCAGAAGCTGAAGTTGGAAGAATCAAGAATGTCAAGAGTTGGAACCTTAGAACATGCAATGTCAGGATTGGAAAGGGCCTCAGAGCACGGAATATCAGAGATAGAAACTTTAGAACATAGTATGTCAGTGATGGAAGTGACTCTAAGGTATAGAATGGTACTGGAAGGTACCTTAGAACATGGAATGTCAGGGCTGGAAGGGACCTTAGAACACGGAATGACAGTGTTGGGAAAATACCTTAGAACAAGTATATCAGAGAAAGAAATCTTAGAAGACAGACTACCATAAAAAGAAGGAATTTTAGAGCACATAATGTCAGTTAGAAGGGGCCTTAGAACACAGAATATTAGAGATAGAGACCTTAGAACACAGCATGTCCAAATTGGAAATGACTTTAGAACACAGAATGTCAGAGCAGGGAGTGACCTTAGAACAGATTATCAGAGAAAGACCTTGGTACACAGACTCTCAGTGATGGGAGAGACTTTAGAACGCAGAATGAGCTGGAAGGGCCCTTAGGACAGAAAACGTGAAATGTCAGAATCGTGGAATACAGTGACTTAGCCCTACCAATGGCAAGTGACCGGTCTCAGATCTCGTCTGTGGGAAGATGACAGATGGGATATGCAGGGCCCGAAGTCTACCAGGCCTGGGGAAAAACCTGGGCCACCAGGTGGAGCTCAAAATCTTAAAATGGATCCTTCCTCTAGATTTCAGCTATAGGGGAACAAACTTGCTAGGAATGGCTTGGACTGCCTTGGATGATAATAGTCATGTTTGCAAAGTGTTTTTCTCACAATAGACTCATGAGGTGGGGAATACAAATATCTCCATTTTGCAGATGAAAAACTGAGGCTTCTAGGTCAAATGGCTTCCCAAACAGTAAATGGTGGGTCTGGGATTCCAACCTAGCATGTTAGATTCCAATCCAGTACTATTTCAATAGTACTTTTGCTGCAAAGCTGCAGGGTTCACACTATGTCTTTGTGTGTGTGTTTCCTCTCAGCCACGAATTTATTTCCATTCAGGGTCTGGTGCTAAGCGCCCAAAATCTGTAGGCCACAGTCCCAAAGAACTTTGCTGGGATGAATCTCTATCAGGAGTCCTTCTACACAGGTTCTTCTGAGCCTCTCCCTCTTGTTTAGGGCATAGCCAGCTCAGAGGTCTGGAAGCTGCGGAGACCTGACTTCTTCCCTCTGTCCATATTCATAAGGCAGAGACACACGGATCCCTTCCTCCAAAGGTCTCCATTCTCCTCAGAAATCTCCAGCAGAATCACTCTTCCTGGGCCTGGACTCAGTGATACATAACTTCCACAAAAGCTTGTAGACTTATGAGTAGGAGGTAGAAGGAATGGAATCAGAGAACTACCAAGCCACCACTCACTGGCTCACGAGTCAGTCCTGCTGCTGGGGCAGCTAATTTTAATTACACTCCTCCAGCCATAGCACCTCAGAATGGAAGGGGACCTTGGAGGCCATCTGGTGCAATCCGTATCTGCACAAGGGTTGCCTCCACAACATGTATGATAAAGGTCAGATATGCTCATCCTGCCGGTAACTTCTGAGAATGGAGACAATGAAGCCATGTGTCTGCGTCTGTCTTTGGAGACTTCCAGAAGCCTCCCATTCCACTTGAGTGACTAATTATCAGTTTTTTTCCTTACATCTAACCTGAATCTCCCTCTTTACAAAGCCCTTCTCCCCACAACCGCACCCTCAATTTCTCCTTGTGCTGCCTTCTGAGCCCAATACTTCCCTCCCCTGATGATGTGACATCCATTTAAACACTTGAAGATAGCTATAGGTCTCCCCCAAGGCTTCTCCAGGCTAAACATCCCCAGTTTCTTCAATTATTATTACTATTATCATTCAGTCATTTCAGTCAAGTCCAACTCTTTGTGATACCCTTTGGGGTATTCTTGGCAAAAATATTGGAGGGATTTGCCATTTCCAGCTCATTTTTACAGATGAGGAAACTGAGGCAAACAGGGTTAAGTGGCTTGCCCAGGGTCACACAGCTAGTAAGTGTCCAAGGCTGGATTTGAACTCAGGTCTTCCTGATTCCAGGCCTAGTACTCTACCCACTGGGCCACTTAACTGCCCAACAAAATATTACATGGCGTACTCCAGAAGCCCTTCATTAACTTACTCATCCTCCTCTGGGTGCTCTGTTCTTCCTAGAAAGTAGCAAAACCCAAACTAACAATACTTTAGATGTGGTCTGACTGGGGCAGAGGATAGAACTATCACTACCCTCCCAGACACTGCACCCCATTCAATGTAGACTAAGACCTCATGAGCTTTTTCAGCTGCCTTATCACTTGTTTGATTCGTATTGAGCTTGCTGTCCATTAAGAACATCAAGATCTTTTTTAGCCATATCTTCCTCATCTCTTACATAAGAAGTTGATTTTTTGAACCAAAGTTTAAGACTTTACTTTCGTCTCTCTCATTCTATCTTACTAGGTTTGGCCCAATGTCTTAGTCTTTTGAAAATCAATGCATTCCCTCTAAACAGAAGCAACATAATAAACCCAGTTGTTCTGCTTGCCCATAACTGCTATCTCATGCTCTCTCAGTGTTAACAGGCTCAGTCTGTCATTGCATGACTGGTGCAGTTTCATGAACTGCCCAAGCCTTTATTTACTCAGCTGTGTGTGGGACTGAGTACTGGATTTGGAGTCAGGAGACCTAGATTTGAACCCTGGCTCTGCTGGTTATATGCTGACCTAGAGCAGTCACAGGTCACTTGTTGTGTGACCTTGGGTAAATCAATTCCCCCTTCTGGTCTTCAGTTTCCTCCTATGTAAAATGAAGATATTATTTCCATCACTACAAATAACAAATACCTGTTTTGCAGGATAGAATATAAGTTCCTTGAGGTCAGGGACTGTTTCTTTTTATTTTTATATCCCTGAGGTTTAGCATAGTATCTGGTGCTTAGTAGGTGCTTAATAAATGATTGTTGTTTGATTGCTTACTTACCTCATAGGGTAGTTGAGATGGCAGTACTTTGTAAACTACTCTAGGGGGAGGAGAGAAGAAGGGGTCATTTTCATGAGTCCTACTCCAATGTCTTCTTCCAGATCGTAGATCCCATATTTCAAGCTGCTATTGCTCACTGTGTCTTCTAGGCCAACCTCTCACTTTTTACAGAAGAGGAAATTAAGGCTTAGGGAGGTGAAGTGAAGGCTACATAGTGAAGTAGTTGCTCCTCAATATCACATACCCTCTAGTTTTCAATTAATTTCTAATATGTGCTTCCAAGATCCTTTATTGAATGTAATTTTTTTTGTTGTATTATGGTCAGAAAACGGTGCATTTAATATTCCTGCTTTTTTGCGTTTGTTTATGAGGTTTTTATGCCTTAATACTTAGTCAATTTTTGTAAAGGTGCCATGTGTAGCTGAGAAAAAGGTATACTTCTTTCTACTTCCATTCAGTTTTCTCCAGTGGTCCATCATATCTAATTTTCCTAAAATTATATTCATCCCCTTAACTTCTTTCTTGTCTATTTTATGGTTATATTTATGTCATTTGGAGATGGGCAAATTGAGATCCTTCACTAGTATAGTTTCATTAACTGCTGTCTCCTGTAACTTATTTAACTTCTCCTTTAAGAATTTGGATGCTATGCCACTTGCTACCTTTTTGCAAAATGTAATTTCCCTGCTTATCTCTTTTGATTAGGTCTGTTTTTGTTTTTGCTTTGTCTGAGATCATAACTGATACTCCTGCCTTTTTTTTCTTACTTCAATTGAAGCATAATAGATTCTGTTCCAGCTCCTTATTTTAACTATGTCCTTCTGTTTCAAATATTTCTTGTAAACAACATATTGTTGAATTCTGGTTTTTATTTTGCTCTCTGCTTCTGTGTTATGGGTGAGTTCATCCACATTCACCCTACCAGCTCAGGCAGGGCCTAGCACACTGGACCTTTAGACTGTAAGGATGCCATGAGAAGCAGCATGTTTTATCTGAGATCGTCCCTAGCTAAATGTGATGGTTAGATTCCACAAGATGGCTTCTATTGGTCACGGCAATTCACAATGACATTTATCAAGGAGGGAAAGGGTTATGATCTGCAAAGGTGCAGAGAATACTTACAAGGACCCTGGGTCCTTGAAGGATGGAAGTAAATACACCCCTACATCCCTGCGTGATAGACTTTGAGTCATTGACCCTTGGAATGTCAATCCAGGGGGCCCTGGGAAGCTGCCCAAATTAAACCTCTTGGAGGGAGATGGTAGCATTGTTTTTAGGAGGAAATGAAAAGTTGGGGAGGCAGGTGGGGGAGATGGAAAGCAATTGGGAATGTTCAAACTTCACTGGGGGCACTACTCAGGTTTCCCCAAACAAACAGACACATCAGTTACTACAAAGTCATCCACTTTTTATAAAGTATGAGTTAGTCTCCAGGAACATATACAACAAACCCAACCCTCTCAGGCCCCCAACTTCCTGTGCCCTACCCCACACACTCCTGAGGGCTGCTGGATTTTCCCTTCCCCCTTCCTCGTAGGCAGAGGGCAATAGCTGGGAACAGGACAACAGGTATTGCCTCAGCGGGAAACCCCTGAACACAAAGGGTCTCTCCCAGACTTGTCTGAGTCTTTTATGGGACTGGGGAGGTGAAGCAGCAGAAGAAAAAGGTACTTTAAATTCCAGGACAAGTGCCCAAGGCTGGGGGGGGAGGTGGTAAGAGGAGAGGAGCATGCCTCGAATTGCTTTAATAACTCGGACAGAGAGTCAGGAGTCTTCTGTCTTCATCCTGGTTCTGCCACACCCTTGTGTGACCTTGGGAAACTTGCTTTTCTTCTCTGGGCCTCAGTTTTCCCTATCTGTGAAATCAAAGGGTTGAACTGATGGCCTCTAAGGTCCCTGATAACTCTGATGTTATATGTTGTATGCTGTGATCCTCTTACTTCAAGCTCCCCTCCATGATGAAGGAGGTGAAGGTCGCCTTCCTTGCCAGACCTGCTCTCATCCACCTCTGCCACCCACTCCACTCCACCCCACCCAGCCTGCTGAAAGTACTCTCTCTGCAAGTGTCCCTAGAGCACAAAGTCTGTAAAGTTCCTTTGCTCCTATTTTTGTATCAATAATACTGAACCCAGGACCCCGAACTGTAGTTAGGTGCTTACATTTTTGGTGGATTTGATTTTTTTATTCTAAAATCCTTGCCAGCTTTAATATTTTACATTCAAAGGAGTCTTCCAGCTCTGACATTCTCTTATGGTAAGCCTCTGTTTTCTCCACCCATAAAATGGGACCAAGCTTCCCGTAGAATATTTTCTCCCTCAATCAGACCCATGAGGTCAACTCAGTCCGAGGGCTCTGTGCTACTTTAAGCTATGCTCCTGTTCCCAGGGCTTGGAAGGGGAGAATGTTAGCCTTTGGCTCTAGAGTTTACTTCTGCTTTGTCCCATGTGCCTGAATTTTAAAAGGAGAAAAAACATGGGTTTATTATCCATGATGAAGAGAATCAGGAAAAGGGAGGTATGGAAGCATAAAACCAGAACTGGAAGGGACCTGAAAGGTCCCTGAGTCCAAGCCCTTCACAGACTCTTTGAAAGCGACTACCAAAAAGGCCCTGAAAGGGTACCTAGTGCCACCTGTCCCTGGGCAAGAATTCCTTCTATATCACTCCAGACAAATGTTAATCCAGTCTTTCTCTAAAGCCCAGCAATGCCGGGGAACTCATTCTGTCCTAAGGCAGTACATTCCACTTTGGGAATGCTCTAGTCACATGAAATTATTACTATTAGGTCTTTTTTGGGACCCAAATTTGCCTTTATGTAACTCCCTGTCCCACCAGGCTCAAAGTTGGATCTTCTGAGGCACAGAAGACTAAGACTGATCCTTTTCCCTCATGACAGCTCTTTAGATTTTTGAAGGCAATGAGTATCTCTCCCTCCCACCCCAAATCATCCCCTAGTTAAACATCCACGGTCACTTAATGCTTTAAATACAGAAGGACTTTTTCCCATCTTTCGCCGGCCTTAAATATACCAACAGGTTACTTTTTTCAGTCAGAGTAAACTGAGGCTGACGTGGTATGTAGTGGTCTGTCCCAATGCATCCATCCAGGCAGTGGTAGAGCCCAGGGTGCCTATCTCCCAGTCAGCAGCCTCTCTACTTTCTGACACTAACTCTGGATGTCCAATCCAGTCAGTCATGGCTCTATCCTGGTGCCATGCAGGTTGGGGTGTCAAATGTCTACCTCCTTCTTGTCTCCTCAAAGAAAAACCCTGCTCTGTCTAATGGACACCTCCACATCCTTTGTGCCTAAACAGCCCATAGCCCTTCTCTTGGCTGCCTCCCATTCTCACCCAAATGGAGTATAGGGGACGTGCAGAGCTTAGGACTAAGATGCGTGAGTCACTCTGGCCCTAAAGCCGAGCATCCTTGTTGTCCTCACTGCTTCCAGTCTGGCCACTGTCCAGGGTACTGGGATTTTGAAGCACTATCTTGTTGTCAACTACTGGTGGCTGAACATGGCGGGCAAACCTGACAAACCTCTGGCCAGCCAGGAAGTAGAGCACAGGGTCCAAGAAGCTGTTGGCACTGGCAAGTGGGCGAGTGACCTTATATGCTATGTTGATAGCATTGAGGGACCAACAGCCCACATCCAGAGATCGAAAAGCATAGTAGAGCGTACGGGTGACGTGGAAGGGGAGGAAGCAGAGAGAAAAAACAACCAAGACCAGAATAATCATCCTCAGAGACTTGCGCTTAGACCGAGAGAGACGGGACTGTCCCGTTGTGGGCCGCAGAAGCTGCCGCATCATCAGCGTGTAGCACACCAGGATGATTAGGAAGGGAATAACAAAGAGCAACACAAGGATGGCCGAGCTGTATGCCACAAAGTCGTCAAACAAGGCACGGGATGATGTATCATGGCAAGTGATCCCCTCGGGCCGGCTGCTGGTGGTGACAAAGTATAACACAGGTGACTGACAGCCAATCACTATGACCCACACGATGGCGGCTGCTCGTCGAGCATAGCGCACGTTGCCCCAGCGCAGTGACTGCAGAGGGTAGCAGATGCCCAGGAAGCGGTGGATGCTAATACACAGCAGGAAGAGGATGCTGCCATAGAGGTTGGTATAGAAGAGGAACCGGACAAGCTTGCAGAGGGTTGTGCTAAAGGGCCAGTGGTCACCTTGGGAATAGTAGTAGACGAGGAGGGGCAAAGAGACCACGTAGAGGGTGTCAGATATGGCGAGGTTGAACATAAAGGTGGTGGTGGAGTTCCACGTCTTAATCCGGCAGAGGAAAACGTAGAGGGCCAGGGCATTGAGACAGAGGCCTAGCACACAAACCACACTGTAGGACACAGGCAGCAGTATGTACTTAAAGTCCTCGTCAAACTTGCACTTGTAAGGATGCTCATTCACCCCCAGAGAGCTGTTAGCACTTCGGTTCCAGGGGAAGATGGTGGTACTCTCCATTGCCCTGAAACGACAGGTGAGAGACTATCAAGAACCTTGCCTTCCCATGACCTAATATTCAAAAATTAATTATTGGCTATTCAATTCATTATCCAAGAGATTATTGGAACTATAAGAGCATAGGAAGTTAGATTTAGCACCTGAGAGATTATCAAGCACAACCCTCTCATTTTATTTATTTATTTTTGTGGGGCAATCGGGGTTAAGTGGCTTGCCCAGGGTCACACAGCTAGTGAGTATCATGTGTCTGAGGCCAGATTTGAACTCAGGTCCTCCTGACTCCAGGGCTGGTGCTCTATCCACTGTGCCACCTAGCTGCTCCTCTCTCATTTTACAGATAAGGAAACTAAGGCCTAGGGAAGTTAAGTAACTTGCACAAGGTTACATACAGAGCCAAGATCTTAAAGCCCTTTTCTGCAACAATGGGCTTTAAATCAAAAGTCCTGAGTTCAAATACGAGGAAGCAACCTGTAAACCTGTGAAATTATGTAAAAGCATAGGATTTGGGTGAGAATGGATTATACTAATATTATACTAATAACTTAGTTCAAATCTCAGCGCAGCTGCTTACTGGCTGTGCGCCCTTGGGCAAATTGGTCAATCCTTCAGAGCCTCAGTGACCTCTATAAAATGTGGGTGTTGGACTTTACGGCCCCTCCTATCTTCATCATCATCCTTTTATCTTTAAGGCCTCCTCTTCAATGAATCCTAGTTCTGTTACTGACCAGGTATACAGCTATGAGCAAGTCACTTCACCCCTGGGCCTAATTTTTCTGGTATATAAAATTAAGTTTAATTATTTAAGATCTGCCTCAGACTTCTCTCTGGTTAATCCCTCTCCTCCACTCTCTTACCTCTCACACTGAATCAGTTCCCAAGTCCTGTTGACTTGCATTGCTATATAATATCTAGAATCCTTTCTCTCCTTCTTACCATCACAGAAACTGGGCAGCGCAATGGATAGAGTGCTGGCCATGGAGTCAGAAAGACCTGAGTTCTGATCCAACCTCAGACACTATGTGATCATAGGTAAGTCACTTAACCTCTATCTACTTCAGTATCCTCAACTGTAAAATGGGGTTAATAATAGCCTCTATCTCCCAGGGTTGTTGTGAGGAATAAATGAGATAATATTTGTATAGTGCTTAGGATAGTGTCTAGTACATAGTGAATGCTTAATAAATGCTTATATCTTTCCTCCCTGGGAGAAGGGACTGCTTCTATGCCCTGCATCTTTCTATGCCCAGAATCTAATATAAGTGCCTGGAATACAGTAGGTACTTAATAAATGCTTTTAGTGATTGATTGATAGGTTCTACCCACAACCATCTACTCCCTCAGTAAAAATTTAAAGAATTTTTACAAGTGCTTTTTTTCTTAAAGGCTCTTGCCACCCTCCCAGCAGCATTTATGAATGGGAGGGAGAAGCTACAAATTTAAAAGAAAATCTCTAAATTTAGAAAGTACCTACATTAAAAACTCATTGGGTATATCCCAAAAAGATCACAAAAAAAGGGGAAACAGCCTACATGTGCAAAAATATATATAGCCCTTTTTGTGATGGCAAAATATTGGAAATTGAGGGGATGCCCATCAATTGGGGAACTGCTGAACAAACTGTAGTATATGAATGTAATGGAATACTATTGTGCAATAAGGAATACAATAAGGCAGATTTCAGAAAATCCTGGAAAGATTTGAACGAACTGACGCAAAGTGAAATGAGCAAAACCAGGAAAACAGTGTACACAGTATCAACAACATTGTGTGATGATTAACTGCATGACTCAGCTCTTCTCAGCAACACAGTAATCCAGGACAAGTAAAAAGGACTCACAAAGGAAAATGTTATTCATATCTACATAAAGAACTGATAGACTCTGAATGTAGATCGAAGCATTGTTTTACTTTTTGGTGAGGTAATCAGGGTTAAGTGACTTGCCCTGGATCACATAGTTAGTAAGTGTCAAGTGTGTCTGAGGTAGAATTTGAACTCAGGTTCTCCTGACTCCAAGGCTAGAGCTCAATCCACTGTGCCACCTAGCTGCCCCTAAAGCATATCTTTTTTTCACTTACCTTATTTAATCTCTTCTTTCACAACTGTGACTAATATGGGAGATTTTTTACATGACAACACATGTAAAGACTATATCATACTGGCTACCATTTTCAGCAGAGGGGAGGGAGAAAAATTTGGAACTCAAAATCTCATAAAAATGAATGCTAAAAATTTTCTCGATATGTAACTACGGAAAAAAATAAAACACTATTTAAAAAACTATAGAATCTATTCTATTCATACCTCTTTATGTCCTTCCTATTCCATCTAAAAATGTTCTTGGTGTGATCTGATTTAGCACAGATTTATGCTAAACTTCCAGTAGATTCGTTTTGCCTTGTACTCATTTTGCTGTTTTGTGGGCTGGTACTACTTACAATCTTCCACCACTGTCCTCCACTTTGTGTTCTAAACTACCCTTAACTTTGGCTTTCATGTTTCCCAGCCTGGCAAGGAGATTGAGGTGCTTTCTGAGTTCTTTTGACTTCATTGTAGCCCTTGCTTTATATCAGTTAAACTGTAAGAAATGGTCATAGTCTGTACCAATGTCTAAGTTTTATCCAACTCCCATTTTTGACGTTAACAGCTTGTTTGAATAAATCATGTTGGAACTGTGGTGATAAAAAAAAAACTCATTAGGCTCAGATTCTTATAATCTAGTCACAGCTCAGATTCTTAAAATCTAGCCACTGCTTAGATTCTTATAATCTAACCACTGCTTACCCATGTTCAGACTGCTTAAGAGTCTGCCCAATATGATGGATTTTCTAATAAACCTTGTCTTTGGCTGAAAGAAGGCTTGGGTCGAATTCTTTTGGGCAGGACCCGAGTGTTGTGATTTTGGAGTCCCAGCACTCCTGAACCCCTAAACCGCATCATTTTGGTGGCCCGTAAGGAGAAACTGCCTAACCCCAAGTTCTTCTCCAGCCTGGACTGGAAGGTATGTAAGCCTCCTCCCTCCCCTCCCTTTCTTGCTCTGCAGTTGGGTTCACTCTCCAAGCACCAAGGCTTGGAGGTGCTTTTCTGGCAGACAGTTACAAGGCTGTCTTGCACTTCGCCTGACACTCTCAAGCTCTCGGTCCACTGGGTTGGTTCAAGACCATGGACCTGGGTACACCCTCCGCAGCATAGAGGACAAGGACGGACGCCCTATCCAGAAGTATATCTGTTAATTCCCTCGGTGCTAGGGAATTGGGAAAAACTGCAGTTGCTTTTTGGTTCCCTGAGGCTTACTTACTCCCTTTCCTCTACACCTCTGAATCCTCCTTCATGGAGGTTACAGGGAAAGTTCGAGCAACTAAAAATATCTTGGCAGATTTTGGAGGTTTTGTAATTGATCATTAAGGAGTTGAGAACCCCTCCTTACAACCTTGGTCACCCTTTCCTTCTACTTCCTTCGCTTGAGTACTTTTGGTTTTGCCCTCCCCCACCTGGGGAAAAGGAAGGAGGGGGGAGGGGCAGCAGCTACAGCATGGGCCCCACTGGCATTGGCCTTGGGCTCTGGGGCAATCTTTGTCTGGAAGCATCACCCAGGTTCAGTACATCCTGCTCAAGGTAAAGAAGCTAGCCTCCAAACTTGGGTAAGCATGCTCTTTTAAATTTGTAGTTTTAACTGTTAACGATGAGATGTTGATTCTCTGTGTAAAGTAATTTGGAAGTGCATTTAACAAAACTGAAGCCACCTGATTGGTAATGGGTTTGTTTCACGTTTCAAATTGGTGAACTTTCTGTATCAGTTATGTGAAGCAACTTTTCATAATTTGATTACTGCTAAAATAATTTAGCTATTGTTGGTTATTGTTTTAATGTGTAAACTAGCCAAAAAGCTTGTTTTGTTTATGTATGGCTTGCTGAGAATTTGCAAGTGTATAGGAATCTCTAATGATTGGCTTTTTACATTAGGATAAATTTAAGTTTTGAGATGTAAATCCTGGAAAAGTTTTTCCTAAGCTGTGATTAGTAAAACTTGCTGTTTAAGGTAAAAGCTCATAGGATTTTATTTTGAGTTGTCTGTCATAATCCATTGATAATCAATAATCCACCATCTGAGAGAAATGCCACAAGCTACTCAGAGAAGGTGATGCTGGTGGGAAGTCAGCATTGGGAAAAGCTGAGAGGACAATTTTAGCCTCAGTCTAAGATGGGATCCTCCTGGCTCAGTTTCCCCATTATGTTCCTTTGAAAGGGAATGTTACCCACCTGGCTATTCCTGAGTCTGGCTATGAGGTGGGTTTGATACTGCATGGTTGGAAAACTGAATTATCTGAATCGAAATAGAGCTAAGGATGTTTTATTTTCTCATTTGGGCCCTAAATCTAGTCACTGTTTTATATCTGGGCCCTGCAGTCTTTTCTGTCAGATTTGTGTCTTCCAGACTACAGGCCATTCACCTACAGTTGGTAGCAAACAGCTAGCACCAGCCAATGTCTCCCATCAATCCTGGATGCAGCCTGTGCTCAGTTCCAGTCAACTTCCTCTTTGGGATCCACTCGAGGCAGGGACAGCTCTATACCCCTTGCCAGCAGGAAGCAGTTTCAGAAGTTGAGAACTTCACCCCTTACCCCAAAAGAATTTGGGTTCCTATTTGTTTGAGGGGGGAATGATGAGGTTGGAATCTGGGCCCCAGAAAGGAAAAACCCTGGACTTTCCCACATGGCCAAATCTCTGGCTTCCCCTGAGGCTATAATCCCATCAACTGGCCTTTAATTGTGGCCACACCCAATCACCCTTCCATTGTTTTACCTCCCTATGGCCCCTGGCCATTTCCCACACTTAATCCTAGCTAGGCTCCATTGTCCAGGTCACAGGAGTTCTGTTCACCCCAGCTTACTGGCCACTCCCATCCAGATCTCCTTAGACCCCTCCTCCAGTCACCCCAAACTACTTGGCCACTCCTAGGTCCCTCCCACAGTCTTTCTGTACATAAAGTCCATCCTGTCTCCATTAAGATGCTCAGATTCTTATAATCTAACCACTGCTTACTCATGTTCAGACTCCTTAAGAGTCTGCCCAATATGATGGATGTTGTAATAAACCTTGTCTTTGGCTGAAAAAAAAAAACAACTCATCAGATGTTTTCTACATTCTAAAAGACAAATTCTGTGTATTGCTGAAAGGATGCCTGAAGCCTAGGTTTAGATAGGATTGCCTATTCATTATTCTGTGCCCTGGATAAATTAGACTCTGTGTCTAGATTTCAGGAGTAGGAACACAATAGAATTCCATCTTAGTACTCTTGGAAGAAGAAGGAATTCTAAACTTTCTCATGACCACCAAAGTGCTTTGAAGATTTTAAAAGCAACAAAAGTCCTCTTAGATTACTGTGTGTATACTCAATCTTAAGTGCTTTTAAACTCAGAATAAAGTAATTAACAAAACCCCAAAACCTGATTTTGGAAGTTAAATCAAACAATCTGAAAATTCTCCAGTTTTCTGTTATGTTCTAGATCCCAGAGGTTCCCAAATTTATTTGGCCTACTGCCCTCTTTACAAAAAAAAAAAAATTACTCAGCACCGCACTGGAAATCTACTTTCTTTAACCCTTTAACAGTTTTTTTTAAAATTTGTGTCATTTCAAAAAAAAATAAATGACGCATCTTACATTTAATAATTTATTATAAATTTGTGGACTTTTCCTGCATTGACATTTTGATGATGCATATTGCATCATTTAACAGAACAACATCATATTGTAAACAAGTCATTACACATACATATTCCTGTCAATGCAAGCTGGACTTGGAGACAATGAGCCACAGGCTAGTCTGCTAACACTTGCTTGTTAAGACCTATCAGCAGACTTGACCACTGATGGGTTATAACTTTCATTTTGTCAGTTTATTTGGAAAAAATGTAATCACTATGACTATTCTGTTACACAACCCATGAAACAAGTACCAAGTTTTTCAAAATTTTCTTCTCTTCTCTTCTTTCTTTGTGCTTCCACTGCCCCCTTATTTTTATTCAATGCCCCCCAATTGCACTTGAGGCTACTACCCCCCCATCATTCCAGTGGCCCCCAGGGGGTGGTATCACCTACTTTGGGAACTATGAATCATTCAGTCAATAAATATTTATTAAGCACTTCCTTTCACACCAGGCATTGTGCTAAGTACTAGAGTTACAAAGAAACACAAAAACAAGTTTCTCAAAGAGCTTATCATCTAATAGAAGGAGCAACATGCAAACAACTATATACCAAAAAGCTACATATACAAGATAAGCTGGAGATAATTAACAAAAAGCAGTTACTAGAATTAAGGGGGATCATGAAAGGCTTCCTGTAGAAGATGTTAGCTGGGACATGAAGAAAGACATAGAGGCCAAAGGTCGAATATTCCAGGTCTACCTGTTGTAGTATTCTTAAGTTTTATATTCAACCTGGCATTTATTTTTCCTATTAAAAAAGAATAATGTTTATTGCTATCTTTTGGGTTTTTTCTTTTACTGTCACCTGCAATTCCCAATGTTGTCCCAACAAGAAAACTATCTTATAACAAAGAATAAAAGAGAATAAGTTAGTTCAGCAAAACTAACCATCCTATCAACTGAGTCTTAGAACGTATGTATGATGTTCCGTAGCACCAAAAGCCTCTGCCCTCTGCAGAGAAAGGAGAAGGTTGAATTCTCCTATCTCTTCTTCAGGAACAACTTTGTTCATTATAATAATTTTTTTCAAAGTAAAAAAGTCAACACTTTTGGTTTCAATTTGGTTGAATTAAGATATCCCCCCCCCATCAAATGATTATTGTATCTTTTCAGTATTCTTCCCTACTTTCTCAGGCCATTAACCCTGCTCCAACTTCACTTCCCTGCATTCCCAATCCTGACCTCATAATTAACCAATTCAACTGCACACCGTCCTCTACTCTAGAATCCCTTGCCTCCTAATTATCTTATTTCCTATAACAAATGTTCTTCCAAACCTTATTTTCTCTAGCTTCCTAAAAACACCCCTATTCTCACTCTCTCAGCTGAAAACCTCACCTCTTATTTTACTAATAAAATTGAGACCATTTAGCATGAATGCATTATTTCCCTCTCTTTATTTCTTCATCATCATCATCATCATCACTGGCATTTATATACTGCTATAAGATTTGCAAAGTGATTTACATGTTATCTCATTTGATCCTCAGAACAATCCTGTAAATACTATTTTTATCCTCATTTTACAGATGAGGAAACTGAGGCTCAGAGAGGTTAGGTTGACTTGCCCAGGATCACACAACTAGTAAATGTCTGAGGCAGGATTTAAACTCAGTCCTTCCTGACTCCAAGTCCAGCACTCTATCATTCCCATTTTCTCCCAATCTCTCATAATGAGGGCCCTTCTCTTGGTCAAGGCCAAACCTTCCTCCTGTGTCCTTGCTTTCATCACCTGTTCTCCAGCAGGTTGCCCTCTCAATCATCCTCTCTCTTGCCCTCTAATCTTCAATCTCTTCCTACCTACTGGTTCCTTCCCTGATGTCTTCATATGTGCCCAAGTCTTCCATCCTTAAAAATTTTTTTTAAACTTCACTAATCACTACCATCCCCTCAAGCTATCGTCCTTTATCCTCATACTTTCTCAGCAAACACCCAGAAAAAGCTCTCTACTCACTGTTCTTACTCCCTCTCCTCCCACTGATTCCTCAACCCTTTGCCACTTTGCTTCTGATCTCATCACTCCACTGAAACTGCTCTTTCCAAAGTTACTAATGATATATTAATGACCAAATTGATTCTCAGTTCTTGTTTCTCATTACTTCTCCACTACATTTGACATCATTATCATGTTAATGAGGCTTATAGCAAAACATACAGTAACTATTTGTTACAATTTTCTTTTTTTATGGCCTGGCCTGTACTTAAAACAGACTAACCTTCAGGACTCTTAAGATCTGAGAGGCATCGTGATTTAATGTAAAGAGCTCTGGGTTTGGAGTCAATTGATCTGGGCTCAAATTCAAACTCTGTTCTGTTGACCTATGAGACCTTTCTGAGCCTCATTTTACTCATCAGTAAAATGTGAATGTTAAACTAGATGATCTTGAAGGCTCCTTCCAGCCCTAAATCTGAGTCCAACATCTTTCCCAACTCCTTTCCAGCATGGTCAACCCAAAGACTGGGACCTCAAAGACTGAGATTACTTGATAAATGTGGTGATTTGATTCACCAGAATTCTCAGGAAGGAGTTTGGAGACCTCGATTCTAGTCTTGCCTCATTTATTCCCTAGCTGTGTTACTTCAAGCAAGCCACTCCCCACACTGGGTAGAGCTCAGTCTTCCCCATCTGTAAAATTCTGGGAGACCATCATTACCATCCTTCCCTTTCTAAATTTAATGCACTTGGAATCCAGGGGACCTAGGTTTGAATTCTATTTCTGCTACTTACCAGGTGATCTTGGGTAAGTCATTTAACCTCTATGGGCCTCTATTTCTTCCTCCATTAAATGAAGGGATTGGTCTCTAAGTCCTACAAGTCTGTTAACCTGCACATGAAAGTCCTGTGGTTCAAAACTGAAGAGGATGAAGAAGACTGGGGAATACTGTTTGGCTATACCTTCCTATATCCATCCATCCATCCGTGTGTGTGTGTGTGTGTGTGTGTGTGTGTGTGTAGCACTTGGTCATCTAAAAAGACATGGCCAAATACATTATCTGATCTCAATAAACTGGCATGGAAGTTTTGGTGCAAAGGATGCAGATATTCTCCTGGGTCTGTGTGAGCAGAATCTCACAAGGAGACAGGTTTCAGGTCAACATAAAAGGAGAGGACTAAAAGTCAGGAGATTTGTGTTCGAGGGCTGACTCTGCATTCCATTTCTTGCCTGCTTCTAGGACCACTGTAAATAATGAAGCAGAATGGTATAGGATACTGCACAAACATTTGAATCTCTGATAAAAGTACTCCTCTGATGCCTCATCTTATTATTAAGATAATCCTGATTTTCAGAAGAGATCACAAACTCTGGCAAATTAGAAAAGCTTCAAGGAGGCTCTTGAGAAGCTAGAACACTGGGCCAAATCTAATAGGAGGGAATTTAATGGAAAGAAACATAGTTTTATACTCTGGTACAAAAAATCAATTTCCAACGTATAAGATGGGAGAGATGTGTTTAGGCAATAGTTTATATGGCTGGGGGAGAGAAGGTCTGAGCATCTTAATGGATTGAAAGTTCTATGAGCCAACTATTTGAAATCCTAGCCAAGAAAACTAATGAGATCTTGGGTTATATAATATTTATATATAATATATCTTTATATATAATATACATATAACATTTATATAAAATTTTAAGGTTTGCAAAGCACTTTACATATATTGGGCAGCTAAATGAATAGAGTGGATAGAATGCCAGCCCTGGAGTCAGGAAGATTCATCTGGCCACAGACACATACTAGCTGAGTAACACTGGGCAAGTCACTTAACAATGTGTGCCTCAGTTTCCTTATCTGTAAAATGAGCTGGAGAAGGAAATGGCAAGCCACCTCCAGTATCCTTGGCCAAGAAAACCCCAAATAGGGCCACAAAGAGTCAGACACAACTGAAAACAACTGAACAAAATTTGCAGGCATTAACTCCTTTGATCCTCACAACAACTCTGAGATACCATTATTACCCCCATTTCACAGATAAGAAAATTAAGGCTAAGAAAGGTTCAATGACTTGCCTAGGGTCACAAAGCTACTGAATACCTGAGGATAAGATTTGAACTCAGGTCTCCTTGATTCAAAGTCCTACACTCTATCCCCTGTTCCACCTGGTACTGACCTATCTGGGCAGGTGTATCTGGAGCCCTAGTCAGATCACATCTAAAGTATTATGTTCAAATCTGTTCACCACATTTTAGGAAGGGCATTAGTCATCTGGAGAGTGTCCAGAGAGCCCTGATCAGAACTGTGAAAGGCCTCAAGTTCCCACCATATGGAAACCGCTTGATAGAACTGTAGATTTTTAGCTTTAAGAAGAGAATTAAATGGTTGCCTTGCCTCCAATCCCTCCCACCTCCAGTCCTTTTACACAGCTGCTGAAAGTGTATTCCTAAAGCACAGATCTAATCATGTTACTTTTTTGCTCAAAAACCTCTAGGCCTCCCTATTGTTCCATTTAAAGATAAAATACAAATTCCTATGTTTTGCCTATAAAGTCCTGCATATGACATATGACTTGAACCTATCTATCTAGACTGATTACAGTCTGGATATTACTGGAAATTATTCCTTCCCCCACCCATGCTCTACATTCCAGCCAAACTGACCCAACTACAGTTCCCTAAGTACACTCTATCCATCATCTTGTGCCTTTGCACAGGTTGTCCCACCCCCAATTCCCCAACCTGGAATGCTTTCCCTCCTCATTTCCAACTCTTGGAATTCCCGACTCCATTCAGGAGAGGGGAAGGAATAAGCATTTATATAGCATCTACTATGTACCAGGCACTTTACAGATATTATCTCAGTAGATCCTTACAACTACCCTGGGAAGTAGGCACTGTTATTATTCCCTTTTTATTGTTGAGGAAACTGAGTGAGCAGAAGTGACTTGACCAAGGTCACACAGCTAGTAAGGGTCTGAGATGAAATTTGAATTCAGGTCTTCCTGACCCCTGGCCTAGCTCTCTATCTGCTGTATACCACCTAGCTGCCTCCATTCACATAGCTGTGAGCCCCCCAAATGATCTTTTCTGTAACTGCCCAGTTATAACTGATGCCTCTGCCCAAATATTTGTATTTTATTGAAATATGGTCATCAAAATACACAAACTTGGTTTTCACAAAATATTTTGATTGCTGTATCTCAATATTGCTTTTCTTACTACATTTTATTTTATGCATAAACACAAGATTTGGAGAAAAGGTTCACCCATTGGCTTCACCAGTCTGCTTAAGGGGTCCACGACACAAAAAGGGTCAAGACCCTCGGGTCTAGATGGTCTGTGGTCAACAGGGACACAGACCTGGGTTGTGGTCTAGCTTTGGATCCATCACTAACTTTCTGTGTGACCCTAAGAAATTTATTTACTCTCTATGGGTCTCATCTTATAGGTAGTGAGCCAGAAGGGAATAAGTATTTCTATATAGCACCAAATATACCATAGGCATGGTGCTGAGCGCTTTTTATAAATATTATCTCATGTGAGTCTTACAACAACCCTGTAAGATAGGTACTATCACCATTTTTGCAGTTAAGGAAACTGAGGCAAAGGGAGGTTTTGTTTTGTTTTTTAAAGTAACTTGCCCAGAGTTAAAAAGCTATTAAGTGTCTGAGGCTGGATTTGAGCTCAAGTCTTTCTGATTCTAGGCCTAACTCTCTAACCAGCTACCTCTGGAACCTTAAGATTATCTCATAAAACAATCTCATCATACTTTGGAGAAAACTAAGGTCCACAGAAAAGAAAGGGCAAGCCTCGGGTCACATGGTTGGTAAATAGCACAGCCAAGACTTGAACCCAGATCCTCTAAGTCTAAATACATGGACCTTTCCACTGTCCCAAGCAGTTTCAC
Source organism: Vombatus ursinus (assembly GCF_900497805.2). Classification (NCBI taxonomy): domain Eukaryota; kingdom Metazoa; phylum Chordata; class Mammalia; order Diprotodontia; family Vombatidae; genus Vombatus; species Vombatus ursinus. The sequence goes on from NW_020945437.1 coordinate 25,204,915, forward strand.
TTATTTCCTCTGTAAAAAGAGATTAGACCAGATGAGGGATTAATATTCTTAGTGCCATGGGCTCCTCTGACAGTCTGGGGAAACCTAGGGACTCCTCAGAATCATGTGTTTAAATGCTAGAAAGAAAATACAAAGGAAATCAGGATATTGAAATAAAGATATAATTTTTCCCCAACCAACTTCACAAATCTGCTAGAATCTATCCATGAACTCCTGGAGGTCTCTGGACCCCACATTAAGAATTCCTGAAAATTTATTGTTTTATATTGAATCCTGTCTTATGGTCTGCTGTGTATATGGCAATGTTTTTTTTTTTCTTTTTCTCATTTTGTTTAAAATTTAAAAATTAAAAAAAAAAAGATTCCTGGACTGGATAACCTCCAAGGCCCTCATCAGTGCTGATGTTGTTTCAAGAGTTAGTTGCTGTTGTTCAGTCTCTTTGTGACCCCATTTGGAGTTTTCTTGGCAAAGATACTGGAATGGTTTGCCATTTCCTTCTCCAGCTCATTTTACAGATGAGAAAATTGGGCAAATGACTTGCCCAGGGTCACACAGCTAGCATCTGAGGCCAGATTTGAACTCATATCTTCCCAACTCCAGGCCAGTACTCTATCCATTGTACCACCTAACTTCAGGTCTTGAAGAGTTTAAGAGTTCAATATTCTATGTAGGCCATCTCAGGCCACTAGGTTTCTATTAAGTAAGCCACTGCCTGGATCAATTACTCTGTGGTTAAAGCTCAGAGCCAACAAGGACAAGGTCATGGGTTTGACCACTTGGCTCACCTACTTCCCCACCCTCCCCCATGGCCCTGAATTCCTCCAGATTCTCCTTGTCAGCAAAAATGCAACACAGAGAAATGGATGTTCCATTACCAAAGATGTTTCTTTTTGAAAATCCCATGACCAAGTGGCAAGGTGGGGGAGGTGGAGATGGCCAGCTGAGTGGGTGAAAGCATCCCTGTAGCCTCTGATGGTAGAACAGGATAGGAGAAACAGATGGTAGGAAAGATGAACAAGAAGAGTACTTCCCACACAGATAATGAAGAGGCCAATACTCTTCTAATCCAAGCCCACCAACTATACCAGTCATTCATTCATTGAGTCAATAAACATTTCCTATTAGGTAAAGACCACTGGGATTAGGGGGATGGAAACACAGAGATGGACCAGATCTGCTTCCAGACGGACCAGAATCTTCCTTCCACTTCTGGAGACTCAAGAAGCACCCATCATTGGACCCTGCAAGTACCTTCAAGACTATCTATCTAGGTCACCCCTTACACAACAGACATAGGCTCAAAGAGGGGAAGGGACTTGTACAAGGCCACAAAGCAAATTGTGTCAGTGCTGAGGATGAACTCTAGGTCTCCTGACTCCCAGCTCCACTCTGTCATACTATGGCCCTTTTGGTGAATCACTTACCCTCTTTGAGTCTCAGTCTTTCCATCTGTCCAGTGGGTATAATTATCCTTACCTACCTCATAACTCTATTTTAAGGAGCAGATGACATAAGATGAGTTGGGGAATCTACTTTCAAATAAGAGGCTGTACAGTTCTGAGGCACTATTTCTAACAGACCAATAAATGCTCATTGACCTAGGCTCTACTGACTCAGATGCAACCGCAGCCTGACTAAGCTGATGGCATTTGTAAAATGAAATAACAATCCTTGTATTAGCTTCCTTCCAGGGATGTTGGAAGGGGACTACAGAAGAGCTCAGAGTGGAAAGGGTCCTCAGGGGCCATCTAGTCCCACCTGCACCTAAACAAGAATCCCTCTTCAACATATTGCTACCCAGGCTCTGTCCAAAGATCTCCAAGGAAGGCGAATCCACTGCCTCTCATTCTGTTTGGGGGAAACTTGCATCCGCACATGGAGCCAAACTTGTCTTCTCTATTGCTTCCAGCCGTTGCTCTTGGTTCTGGGGCCAAGCAGACTAAGTCTAATTCCTCCCTATGGTAGCCTTTCAAATACTTGAATACAGCTCTCCTGCCTCTCCCTCGTTCCCACTCTTCTTCTCCAGGACAAACATCCCTTGTTCTTCAACTACTCCTCAAAGGCAGTGATAGAGTGTTAGACTTGGATTCCTCAATTCAAATCCTGCCACAGATACTTACGGGCTGTGTGACCTTGGCCAACCCTCTGAGACTCAGTTTCCTCATCTGTAAAATGGGGGTAATAATAGTACCTTCATCAGAATCGTCATGAGGATGAAATGAGATAACATGGAAAACTCTTTGCAAACCTTCAAGCATTATATAACTTCTAGTAATTATTGTTAATTATTATTAGGCATGGTCTCAAAGCCCTTGCCATGTTGGTCATCCTCCTTTGGAGGTTGATGAGCTTATCAATGTCTTTCCTGAAATGTGGCATTCAGACCTGGACACAACCAGGGCCTCAAGTTCCTCATCTTTAAAATGTAAAAGTTATAATTAATGACCTCTGAGGTCTGTTCCAGTTCTAAATTTTTGAAATGAAAATATGAATAGAAGTGTAACCAAGGCAAAGCACTCTGGGACTATCTCCTTCCTCATTCTGGATGCTACACAACTCTTAATCTAGCCCAAGGTCATATTAGCTATATTCACTGCCATATTTCACTGTTGATTCCTACCAAACATGTAGTCCACTTAAACACCCAGATCTTTGTCAGATTGAGATCCATCGAGTTAAGCCTTCACTACTGTGTTGTTGTTTAACTCTAGTATTTATCCATTATTAATTCTGGTCCAAAGTTCTGGCCTGGAGGCATGCTTTTGAATCTTCCCTTTGTTGTCCCTTTCAGCTTTGTGTCATCTGCAAAATTCATTATCAGACCATTTATACATCCATCCAAGTCATTGAACATTAAATGGTACAGAGATCAGGGCAAAACTCGGGGCCATAGGACTGGAGACCAACCTCTACAGTGACAACAGTATTTGTTAATGGTACATTACAGGAGTGGGGAATGTGTGTTGAGGCCCTGTAATGTACCATTAACAAACACTAGTCAGTTCTAATCATTCCACCATTTCCAAGTTTAGGCACAGTGTCCAGTACTTTGAACAGAATCTTGTCCACTTGTTAGGTCGTTTTCAGTTGTATCCAACTCTTTGTGACCCCATTTGGGGTTTTCTTGGCAAAGATACTGACGTGGTTTGCCATTTCCTTCTCCAGCTCATTTACAAATGAGGAAACTGAGGCAAACAAGGTTAAGTTATTTGCCTAGAGTCACACAACTCATAAGTATCTGAGGCCAAATTTGAACTCCAGAAGATTAGTCTTCCTGACTCCAGGCCTGGCACTCTATCCACTGTACAATAGCTGGCCCTGATCTTATATACAATAAGTGAATAATAAATGTTTATTGAATTGGAGCTAATTTACAAACTGTGAAATGCTATGAAAAGCGATACTGATGATAGTGATGATGTCTCCTACAAGGTTCTCTCAGATAGAAGGAGCTAGTTGGATGTTTTAGAAGATGACAGTCCTGCCCAGGTGTGACATCTGTCCAGATCAGACCACACCTGGCATACTATGTTCAGTTCTGGGACTAACCACATTTTAGAAAGGGCATAGACAAACTGGAGCTCATAGAGAGGGTGGAGAGGGGGCCAGAGTCTGGGCCATCTGAGAACTATTGAACAAACTGAAGGTGTTTAGCCAGCTCAAGAGAAGACTTAGCATTGTGTGACCCTGGACAAGTCACTTAACCTCAATTGACTAAAAAAAAGGAAAATGACCTGCCCAGGACCACAGGGGCACAATAGTTGTCTTCAAATATATGAAAGGCTAATTTGCACAAGGTGGGGGTTTTAGCTGAGATAAGAAAAAAGCCAAGGGAAGCCAGCAGGAGGAGATGAAAAGGATGAGGATTCCAGGTATGGGGGACAGCCAGGGGAAATACCCCAAGCCAGGTTATGAAGGGCTTACAGAGCCCAATAGGATTTGGATCCTGGAAGTAATAATGAGTGCTACTGGAGGTGATGGAATGGAAAAACCAAGGTTTCCTAACCCTAGCCCAGAAATTTTCCCTTTCCCATGAAGAAGGGATGGGAGACTCAGGTTATATGAAACCAAGCTAAGTTTCCTTAGATAAAACTTTTTTTTTTATTATTACAACAAAATCATTTCCTGGTTTAAGAATCATCAGTGGCTCCCCATGGCCTATAGGAAGAAGCCCCACCTCTTCCAGGAAGGTTTACCAGTTCATTACAAACCACATCAATCTTAGGATCAAAGGTTGGGGAGGGACCTTGGATCATGTAATCCAGCAGTTCTCAACCTTCTCCACCTCGGAACCCGTTTATACTCTTAATTATCAAGGATCCCAAAGAGGTTTTTATTTATGTAGCTCATATCAAATGATATTTGCCATTAGAAATTAAAACTGATCACTAAAGTATTTGTTTGTTTTTAAATTGCAAAAATAAATCCATTATATTAACATGACCTATTTTTGTACAAATAACTATTTTCCAAAACAAAACAATTTTGTAAGGAGTAGCACTTTTACATATTTTTACAAATCTTCCTATCTGACTTAATCAAAGACCATTAGATTCTCCCATGTGCTTCTGCATTCAATATATTGCAATATGTTGTTTTGATTGAAATATATGAAAAAAAATCTGGCCTCAGTTAGGAAAAGAGATGAGTGTTTAATTGGCAAACAACACCTTAGTATTATTATGAATAAATAAGAACCAGTCAGAAACGCCAGGAGTAGTGCAGTGGATAGAGTGTTAGCCCTGGAGTCAAAAGACCTGAGTTCAAACCTGGCCTCAGACACTTAGTAGCAGTGTGACCCTGTGCAAGTCACTTAACCCTGTTTGCCTCACTTTCCTCATCTATAAAATGAGCTAGAGAAGGAAATGATAAACCATTCCAGCAACATTGCCAAGAAAACCCCAAATGGAGTCATGAAGATCAGGCACAACTGAAAAATGACTAAACAACAAAATTATCATGCAAGTTTTGACGTCATGGATCCCCTGAAAGGGTGTCAGGGACTCCCATCGGTCCACAGACCATACTTTGAGATCTGCTGCTCTAATAATACCCTCAATTTTACACAGGAGGAAAGTGAAGCCCAGCAAAGAAAAGGGACTTGTCCATGGTCACACAGTAAGTCTTGGGACAGAGCCAGGGGCAGAACTCGGACATCCTGAACCTTAGCCCCGTGTTGTTCCCAAAGCACCACGGGTCTCTCTCTCCTTCCTCTATCATTGTCTGGCCCAGCTTTCACCCTCTCAGGAGGTCCAGCTGTAAAGGACATTAAGGAGGCACTTGTCCAGACAGGCCTTCAAGGCCACTCTCTCCTTTCTCTCTTTGTCTCGGGGTTTCCCTTGAAGAGAGAATCCCAAGGAAATGACTGTTCTCCATGCCCTTTGTTACAGCCCTGCCTCCAGTCCACCTGTCATTGTCCAAAGCAGCCTGGACCTCCTGGGACAGGGGGACCCCTCCCTGATGTTAGTTCCTACAGGGAACTCTAGGCCTCCTCGGGCCTGTGGGGGAAAAGCCATCACTGGATTTTCCTGGCAAAACCTAGCAAAAGCATCAAGAGCTTTAAGGCCGACTGGGGAAATCTCCCAGGGAACGCAATATCCTGTTGGGCTCAGTTTTTCCAGGTAAGATTGGAATCACAGAATCTTAAGAGTCACAAAAAACCTTGGAGGACACGTAGTCCATGCAGCCTGTCTCTTTAGAGGAATCCCTTCTACAAAATCCCCTGAAAGTGGTCATTCAACCTCTGCTTGAAGACCTCTAGAGTAGGAATTGTGTCTTTTCTTTGTAGTTGCATCTGCCCTATCTACAACTTCTGGTGCAAAGTAGGTACTTATCTAGACGTATTGTTTTATGACCTCTTAGGTTCCTTCCAACTTTAATTCTGAGAAGCTAGGTAAGGTGGTTCAGTGGAAAAAGTAGTGAACCTGGAGTCAGAAAAACCTGAGTTCGAATCCAGCCTTAGACACAGGCTATTTATATGACCCTGGGCATATCACTTAACGTCTCTGAGCCTCAGTTCCCTCATCTTTAAAATGGAAATATTAACTCCCTGAGTTGTTGTGAGAATGATATGAAATGAGGGGGAAGAGAGGGAGACAAGCATTTATATAGCACCTACTCTGTGCCAGGCGCTGTCCAAATGCTTTACAAATAGCTCCTTTGATATTTGTTTCTCAGACGGTATTCAGGTGGTGCACATAAAGTGTCCAGTCTGGAGTCAGGAAAACTCAAGTTCAAAGTTGGCCTCTGATGCTTCCTAGCTGAGTGAACCTGGGCAAGTTAACCTCTATTTGCCTACTCTACTCATCCATAAAAATGTGGGTTATTGTGAGGATCAAATGAAATAATAATTGTAAAGTGCTCACAGCTCAGTGCCTGGCACTTAATAAGTGCTATATGAATAGTAACTTATTAGGTTTCTAAAATGCTCTGCAAACCTTTTAAAGCATAATACCAACCCTAGCTATTATTATTTCTATGATCCTGTGATTGATCTGCATTATTATTATCATCATTATTAAATTACAAATTCCACCCTCTTTTGGTTGATGATTTTGAAGGGCTCCCTCCATCTGGGGTTAGGCTTGGGGTTAAGGAATCAAGGTTAAGCCTGGAGCTGAAGTCCTCCCAGAGAACACATCACCCAGCCTACTACAGGTGTGGGAGATGCAGAGCCAGTGATCAGGAGCTAACTGCTGAGTTAGAGAGCCCTCCCTCACTTACCTGCCCACCAGGCTAGCTTTTGATGCTGACGTCCAGGGGCCTGTTCAGGCCTCCCCTCTCATGAATACACATGTCCTGACCAGGGCTTCAGGGAATTGGTTGGAAACCAGAAAAACAGGTCCCCCTGCTTGATGGGCGGCTGCCACTGGCATTCTAAGAAGTCAGGACCCAGCCCTTTCTCTAAAGTCCCCGGCTCCTTATAAAGACATCAGGAGTAACAGTGGCAGAGGGATGGCCCCAAAGCCACTCAGAGCCTCCACAACCATACCAGTGATTCAAAGAGCTTTGGGCCGGGATGGGGGAGACCTGGGTTCTAATCCTATCTCTGACAACAACTCTCTGTGTGACTTTGGGATAAGTCTTTTTCCCCTTCTAGGACTCAGTTTCCTTTGCTGTTTATTAAAATGTGGTTCATTTTAATTGAGAGAGCTGTCATGATTCTAGATGACTGATAATGAAATTTGTTGCCTATCTCCTTTCAGGGAGGCCATTGACTGGACACCAAAGGAAACAAACATTTTCTGATGTGGCCAATATGCAAGTCTACTTTGCTTGACTGTGAATATTTATTACAAGGGTATTGTTTTCATTTTTTTTCCAGTTTGAGGGAGGTTTATAAGGGGGTAGATAAAAGGGGAGGGTGGCCAAAAGAAAGATAAAGAAAAGAAAATAGGATCATTGAAGCTTTTTTTCCCAAATGTACAGAAGAACATGGAAGAATCAGAAACAAGCAAGAAAACAATGAAATTTAGATGTTAACTTTACTATTTTCTTAAATAGAAAAGCAACCTGTACATAATCCATTTTTTTAATACAATCCTTTTTCTGTTCCACTGTGTACAGTTAAGTACAATTTAAAAAAATTTAAGATTCAGAAAAATAAAATGAGAGGGTTAGAGAGAAATTCTAACTCACCTAGATCCTCAGAACTAAATCAATGCCCTTTGACACTTTGTGAAGATAGGCCCAGATGACAACAGTGAAAAATATGAGAGAGAAAAAAAAAGGCTCAGGATCAATTAACAAAAGAAGTCCAAGGTTTAGGGGCTTCTCAGAAACCTCATAAATGCATTCTTCAAGACCCAATCAACAATCATTTATTAAGGTCCCACAGTGTTCAAGATACTGTGCTAGGTAATCTGGATAGAAAGATGAAATGTTCCCTGCCTTCAGATAGCTTACATTCTATTGGGGAAACAACATGTGAACAGATGAGTAAATATAGTACAGATACTAGAAACTTAGATTTAGGGGTAAGGAGAAGAAAGAAGCAGAAATCAGGGGAAATCAAGAGAGGTCTCATGCGCTAGGGATTCTAAGAGGCAGGGACGAGGAAGGGAGTGCATTCCAGGAGGCAGGACAGTTCTTTTTTCTCAGGGCCTGTCTCCTCACCCGAGATTGGAGATCAGATAACCTCTAAGGTTCCTTGTACCTTCAAATCTTTGATCTTAAGATTTCTCCTTCTCCTAGCCCTCCCCTCTCCAACCCCCAAACCACAGGAAAAGACCCCAGGCACTTCCCAAGTCTCAAATATCTGCATAACAATGAACAAGCTACTCTTTTCTGTAAGGCATTTAAGGCCCACCCAAAGCAATGGCTATTCTACCCAGCCAAACAGACAATTCCTGCTTCCCCAGCACATTCCCGGAATCTTCCCCACCTCCCCCAAGCTTTGATTTACACCAAAGTCCAGGATTCCCTTTCACCTACTCCAAACCCTCTTCCCCCACTGCTATCTATAGAAATTCCATCCATCCTACAAGGCCACAAAAGGCAGAGTAAACCCCCACTCCAACCCTCAGTTTTCTCTTCTCTGAGACAGGTACAATTAATTATCTTTGCACTATCTACCTCAGAGGTATATTGGAACCAAACTATATAATAAAGAAAACTATTACTGAGGTTCAGCTCAACTCCAACTCTACCTTATCCCCTCCCCCAGTCTTCTTTTCATAATATCCATACCTCAATCTTGTGGGCCCTTAACCTTAGCATACCCTAATCTTGTGAGTATGCCTGTCTCTGTCAGATCACTGTGCTTGGCTGTGAGCTCCCCAGAAGGTTCCCTGCTCTTCCTCTGTGTCCCCCTTACTTAGAACTCCTTGAAGGCAGGCATGGTTCTGCTTCTGTCTAGGGCTACTGTATCGGTGCCAATAGTCTTCATGAGGGCTTGTGGTTCACTCGTGTCCTGACTCTTCACGACCCTATTTGAGATTTTCTTGACAAAGATACTGGAGTGGTTTGCCATTTGCTTCTCCAGCTCATTTGACAGATGAGGAAACTGAGGTAAACAGGGTGAAGTGACTTGCCCAGGGTCATACAACTAGTAAATGTCTAAGGCCAGATCTGAACTGAGGAAGATGAGTCTTTCTGACTCCAGGCCCAGCTCTCTCTATCCACTGCACCATCTAGTAAGTGTTAACTGGAACTCAAATCCACCATAAGGCACTATAGGGAAACAAAAATGAGTAAGACATAGTTCCTACCTTAAAGAACTTTTTAAAAAAATTTCTCACAAGTAATAAATGACAGGAATAGGATTTGATCTCATGTCTCATGCAGACATTAGCCAAAGCTGCTTCCCTCATCCCTTTCTGTCACTAACCTACCCCCCTCTCCAGGCCCAGTCTCAGCCCCTGGGCTCCAGGCCCAAATCCAGGCTGCTGAGGGGCAACAGGAGGCCTAGCACTGACCAGGGAACAGATGGTGGAGCAATGGGTGGCAGGCGAGCAGGGCCATGTGGGACATTTGCCAAATCTCAGTCTCAGGCACAGTCATAGAATCTCAGGGTTGGAAGAGAATTCAGAGGGTACCCAGTCCAAGCTTTACCTGAACCGGGCTATGCTCCAGCAAAGAGACCTGATCTTCATCTGTTCTCTGATTCAGAGAGACCAATGATAATGATGGCAGGAGGACTCCCCTGCCAATGGGCTAAGGCAAATCATGGAGTGCTTGCTAGAAGATGTAACTAGAGTGGGACAACTGAGGCTGTGCCCAGGGCGCTGATATTTGAGGAAAGAGAAGTACTTCCTTCTGGTGGTCCTCATATGCCCAGGCCAAACCCGGGCCAGCCTCCACCCCCTAAGCTTGTAGACTCCTGTGATATCACCAACAAGTGATCATTTAGTCTCCACTCAAAGGCCTCCAACGATAAGGAACCCATGACCTCCCAAAATAGTTTATTCCTCTTTAGGACAGTTTTATTAGGAAGTTGTTTCTTTTTTGAGGGGAAGGGGAAGAGGCAATGGAAGTGACTTGCTCAGGGTCACACAGCTAGTAAGTATTTGGAGCTAGATTTAAACTCTGGTCCTTCTGATTTCAAGGCCAGTGCACTAACCACTGTGCCCCATCTCATCGGCCCTAGCTGGTTCTTACACTGACCTGAAAACTCTCTCTGCAGCTTCTCATGGCCAGATGGAACACTGGAATCAGAGGAGACCCAGCTTGAAATCCCAGCTTTTCTTCTTTTGACCTGTGTAACCTGGTCCAATCACTTAACCTTTCTGAGCCTCAGTTTTCCCATCTGTCAAATATAGGGGTTGAACTTTCAATTCTATTTCCTACTAACTACAAGTCTTATCTCTTTTCCAAAGCCAGCCTTTCAGGTATGTAAATACAGTGATCAAGTCTCCCTAGTTCTTTGCTCAGAGGACCAAACATCCCCAGAGGGGAAAAATTCTTCCCTTCCCCCTCTCTCCTCTTTAGCCATCTCAATTTTCTCACCCCTGTCTTTGGACTCTCCACCCCCACAGGTCTCCTATTCCTCTCCCTACTCCTAAAGGGATCCAATGGGCCCTCTCCCAGCCAGGGCAACGCTGGACTTGGTAGAGGGTCTGGAGAAGCCTGTACCGTGAGGACAAGAGTAACCAGGGAAAAGAGCTGGGTGGCTTTGAGCCGCAAGATCTTTGGGTCTTGTGGCAGGACAGCCTCTCTCCTGGGTTAGTGAAATGCCCAAAACAGAACTTCCCATGCCAGGTGCCCAATGACCTGGATGAAATCAGGCAGTGAGAAAAATGAAAATGAGGTGGCAGAGTTAATGGAAGTCTTGGGGGCAAGTCTCGAAGGAACCCAACTGAAAAACTAACTTCTGGAAAATCAGTGGACATCAATGTGGGGGATGGGGTGGTTAAAAGGAATTGTGCAGCAAGACTAATGGAAATAAGGCAAGAGGTCTCCTAGGCAATCAGGCAGTGGGGCTAATGGAAATATGAGGTGGCTGAACTAATGGAAGGAAGGTGCTGGAGCTATTATTACGGGCTGCCAGGGATAACAGAAATGGCCTCTTGGGGATAATGGGAGTCCAGCATTTGCCTAAAAGGAAATTGGACTGCTGGACTAAGAAGTGGATTCTCCTCGGGAACTCAGAGTTCATAGAAACAGATCATTCCTCGGGATCTAGAAGAACCTTACATTTCTTTCTTTAAAAAAAAACACAATTTTTTTCAGTGATCTATTTTGTTTTTATAGTACCTACCTTTCTCCTTAGGGAAGCTGGGCAGCACAGTGGATAGAGCACCAGGCCCAGAGTCAGGAAGATTCTTCTTCCTCAGTTCAAATCTGGCCTCAGATACTTTCTAGCTGTGTGACTCTGGGCAAGTCACATCACTGTTTGCCCCAGTTTCCTCATCTGTCAAATGAGCTGGAGAAGGAAATGGCAAACCACTCTAGCTATGCCAAAAACAAACAAACAAACCCAAATGGGGTCACAAAGACTCTGACACTATTGAAAATGACTCAACAACATTTCCCTTTGTAGCTGTCTCCCCCAGAAAGCCAACCCTCATAACAAAGATTTTTTTTAAAGAGGAAGAGAAAACAAAATTCAGGAAAACCAATCCACGCATTGAAAAAAATCTGTTGTTATAGGCAATGTTCCATAGTCACAGACTCTCACCTCTCCAAAGAAGTGTAGGAATGTGTCTTTTCATATCTTTTCTTTGGAGCCATGCTTGGGCTTCTTTATAATTTTGTAACATTCAGTTTCAACTGCCTTGTAGTTGCTGTTCTTTTCATTTCCATCATTATGGTTACTGTGTATATTGTTTTCCCAGTTCTGCTTATTTTACTTTGTATCAGTTCATCTAAGTCTTTTCACAATTCTCCGTATTCACTCAAGACTCCATAAGGTCTAGCACTAATTTACCTCCCTGGCTTAATTTCCCCTAGCACCCATTCACATCCATTACCTTGCTTGTTGTTAAAATTATCCGCAAGGATGCAAAACTATTGTGCTGTAAGAAATGATGAACAAGATGGCTTCAGAAAAACCTGAGAAGACTTTTATGAACTGATGCAAAGTGAAGTAATCAAAACCAGGAGAACATTATACACAGTAACAGCAATATTGTATGATGATCAACTGTGAATGACAGCTATTTTCAGAAATACAATGATCAAAGAATTCTGAAGGACTTATGATGAAAAAAATATACACCTACAGAGAAAAGAATCGATGGAGTCTGAATATAGATCAAAACATTTTTTTCACTTTATTTTTCTTTTTAGTCTGTGTTTTCTTCTGTAACATGGCTAATATAACATGTTCTGCATGATTGAACATGTATAACCTATAACAAATTGTATAACCTATAAAAATGAGGGAGTGGGAAAGAAAATTTGGAACTCAAAATTTTTTTTAATGAACCATTAAAAACTGTCTTTACATGTAACTGGGGGAAAAATAAAATATTATTTTAAAAAATGAAATAAAAAAGGAATCATCCACAAGGGTAGATCAAGGCAGGCATCCCTGTCCCCATTTTATACATGACGAAGTTGAGGCTCTTTTTAGAGGTACTTGTGGAGATAAAGTCATAGAAAACTAGAGCTGAAGGGACCTTAGAGCATAGATTGTCAGGGCTGGAAGGATCCTTGAAATATAAACTTGAGAATTTAATGCAACAAATGTTAACTGCCCAATATGTACTAGGTACATGCTGGGTCCTGAAGCTGCAAAAACAAAACAGACTTTGATCTCATAGAGTTTATTCCCTACTGAGGAATCCAACATGTGCAGAAATAAATTATGATAGAAGTTAATTGAAGACAGAGTAGCAGGAAAGGCTTCAAAGAGGAGGTGGCACCCAGCTGCTACTTAGAGGAAAATAAAAAAAAAATCTGAAGCAAAGATAAAGAAGGGATACATTCCAGGTATGAGGGATAACATACTAATTCTTAGAGTATGAGAAAGGGAAAACAAAAATATGAAATATTAATCAAACAACAGATGAGTCGTATTATAGAAACATAGATTTAGAGCTTAGAGTTTATATAGTTTAATCCTCTCACTTTACAAATGAGGAAACTGAGGCCTAGAGAGATTTAATGATTTGTCCAAGGCCACCAACATCATCAGTGACAAGGCCAGGATTTGAACCCAGGACATCTGACTCCAGGTCCAGGCTGAGACATTTATATTTTATCTTCGATGCAATAAATAGGAAGTCCTTGAAACTTTTTGAGTAAGGAGTAACAATCCAGTACAAAAATCACCTAGTGATCACCTGCTGTGCACAATACTTTATGTTAGCCATCCTCTAAGGATACAGGGGAAAAAAACTAAAATAATCCCTGCCCTCTGGGAGTTTATGTTCTACTAGACAAACTTTTTAAAGATGCACAAAGTACTTTCTACATATTAGGTCTTTTGAACCTCCCAACGACCTTGGTACCTCAACAACATAGGTACCTCAGGCATTATTATTGCCAATTTACAGACAAGAAAACTGAGGTTGGGAGATTGTGACTTCCCTCCTCTCATACTTGGTTCAGGCCCTCCTTTCATCGAGCCTATTACAATGGCCTCCAAATTGGCCTCCCTGCCTCAAGTCTCTCTCTACTTCAACCCATCCTCCTCACTGCTGCTAATGATTTTTTCTCAAGCAACAGATCCTCTACTCGAGTGGCTCCCTCTTACCTCTAGGATCAAATACAAATTTCTCTTCCTGGCATTCAAAGCCCTTTACAAGCTGACCCATTCCAAACTTTCCAATCTTTCTATACATTATTCTGCCTCCATACACTCTACAGCAGTAGTGTCAAACTCAAGAGAAGTCGGGGACTTCTAATCCATACATAAGGATCCCAGGGCCTGCACACTGACTTGTTGGGGGTGAGGGGGAGCCACCTCTGCTCTACAGTTCAACTATATTGAACTCATCGTTGTTTCTCTCACATGATGCCACCATCTCCATACTTTTGCACAAGCAAGGCGCCATGCCTGGAAAGCTTTCCATCCTCATCTCAACCTCTTGGATTTCCTGGAATCCTCTAAGAACTTCTACATCTAGCCTTTCCTGATCCCACCCCCACTCTCTCCTAGGACCCTCCATCCCCAAACTATCTGGAATTCATTTTGTAGCTAGTCTGAATCTACTTAATACATACATGTACATGTTGTCTCCCCTGGTTAGACTGATTCCCAGGTCTCCAGGCTCCTGGCCAAGGGCACCTCCTATTATCCCACACTGCCCACCTGTGCCTGAATGGTCTTTTTATCTACTCCAGTGCTTCCAGGTTCAGGGGCAGAAACAAGGAGGGGGGGGCCCTCCCCATCTAGGCTTCACACACTGTCCCTAGCCCATGGAGAGCCCTGGCCTGGGCTGAGAGGTGGAGACTGGCATCAGCTGGCTCAGGAATGTGCCAGGCCTTGTCAATCAGGATGGAGAAGCCTGACCCAAGCAGGCATGAGGACTGAATGGTGCTAGATGAGAAGTTGAAATTGCAGGCCCTTTGAGATGGGAAGCCCAGTAAGAGTCAGCTAAGGTTCAAACAAAGGTGCACCCCAAGGACAAGGCACAGAGAAGGGGAAAAGAGGGAGGAGCAGGACAGGAGGAAATCCACAGGAATTAAATCAAGGGAAGAGAGAAGCATAACAACTGATTTGACAGAGCTGGCCCTGGACTCTGGAAGACCTGGTTCCTGCCTCACCTCTGACTATGTGGCTCTAGGTAGATCCCTTAATCTCTTAATGCCCCCAGGCAACCTCGAGGATTAAAAGTGGCAAAGAAGGTACCCATCTGAACTGATGCAAGGAGCTTCCTACACCCATGAGATCACACACAGATCTGATCCAAGCAAGAGGCTTTAGTGGAAGGAACACTGGGTTTGAAGTCAAGAGCACTGGGTTCTAATCATGGCTCTATTATTTACTACCTACATGACAACAGGAAAGCCCTGGAGTCCTCTTTGGGTCTCAGTTTCCCCATCTGAAGAATAGGGGGTGGGGGAAGAGATGGGCTTTTTGATTCATCTCTAAGGTCCCTTCTGGCTCCAATTCTTCTATTCCTAAGACTTAAATTCCAGTCACTGATGTACCACTGCTAACAAACTCCTTCCCTTCCCAGATCCTCACTTTCCTTATTTGTCAAGTGTGGATAGTAATAAACCTCACACCACCCTGTCACAAGGTTGTGAGGAAGTCACTTTATAAACTTTGAAACAATATAGAAATGGGAGCTATTGTTAGGGGTTGGGCAAGAATTGTGTCACGGGAGAAACAAGGATCAGGGAATTTTTAGTCCAGTGTGGAGAACCATAGAATCATAGATTTAGAGCTGGAAGGGATGTCAGAGGCCACTGAATGCACCTTTGCCTCATATTACAGATGAAGAAACTGAAACACAGAAAGGGTAAGAGACTTGCCCAGAGTTGTACAACTAGCACATGTATGAGGCAGGATTCAAACTCGGGTCTTCCTGACTCCAGATTCATTATGATGGCGGGGGCCCCCACAAGGGGAGAAAGTGAAGGAATACTATAAAGTAACTGCCTTCCAAGGTCTCCAGGGCTATTCAGAGGCAAAGGGCCCAGAGGCCAAGTCTAATGTGGCTCTGGGGCCAGAACAAGGAAGTCACAAAGGAGTTTTGGCTCAACCCCAGAATTTCCTAATAAAAAGAATCACAGAATCTCAGAGTCAAGGCACCTCAAAGGACACATACCTAATTTGGACCTCTATAAGATTTCCAACAAGTGGTCAGTCGTCCAACCATTTGCTGGAAGACCAGAAGTGACAGAGGAAACTCACTTCCCTCTCCCTGCCTCCAGGCAGCCCACTCTCTTTGGGACAACCAGAATTATTAGGAAGCTTTTTTCCCCATAGAGCCTCCGCCTGGCTGGCTCTCTGCTCCTTCCCTGCTTTGTTCCTCATTTGGTCTTTGTGGTTTCTTTCTTTCTTTTCTCTCCACATAGGGTATCACACCCTTAACAGCCAGTGCTCTGCCCAAAGGCAAAGTAAATTTTAATCTCAGAAACTCTTTTTGTTTTGTTTTTTTTTCTCTTAAAGACCAGCCCTAACCCCACATCACTCTGGTCCCAAACCAAGCCTTACTTGGTCACGGATTGGGCCCTGATCCGCTCAGAACGAATGTAAATAACAATTGTTTCCGTTTTGGCCAGAAACCCTGAGGGTTTTCCCCTAGCAGATTTTTAAGAGGCCATGCTCTGCCTCATTTCTAATTAAGCCTTAATCACTGAATGGGCCTTGCTTCAGTCAAACTGAGACTTGTTAAAGACCTTAGCCATCTCCAGTTGTCCTGATCTCTATCTGGCCTCTGGACCCAGATAGCTCCGGAGGAGAAAGTGAGGCTGGTGACTTTGCACAGCCCTCCTTCACTCAAATCCAACTTACTTGTATGTGGATCGAGAATGAAGGACAAACCACAGCAAGCAGAACAGGTCTGTTCTCTCCTTCCCAGGACAGCCCTTCTTCAGATATCTGAAGTCAGTGATCATTCTCCCCAGTGCCTGCCCTTTCCTACACTACACCTCCCTGATTGGGGCCATCAGTCCTCCAATGTTCACCAGGCTCCTCACCATCTGTCCAACATCTTCCAGTCTGCCAACAATCTTCCTAAGATATCAGACCTGGACCTGAACACAAGATTCTGGACCTCATCTGAACCAGGAAGAGTGTAGGCAGAATTCTTTCTAGTACTAAGGCAGCCTAAAATTGAGTTCCCTTCTCTGGCTGTCAAAACCACTGAGTCACATCAACGGTGCAATTCAATTCCTTATTTTCTTCATGTAAATTAAATCAATTTAATCCAACAAACATTTATTAAGCACCACCTTCTATGGGAAAACTTTCCCGATCCCCCTTAATTCTAGTGCTTTTCCTCTGCTGATAATCTCCGATTAACCTTGTCTGTAGCTTGTTTATACATAGTTATGTGCAGGTTGTTTCCCCATTAGACTGTGAGCTTCTTGAGAGAAGGGACTGTTACCTTTCTTCACCTCCCCAGTGTTTAGCTCTATGAGCCTGTCACATAGGTGCCTAATAAATGTTTGATTGATTACTGTGTGCCAAGTACTGTGCTAAGGGCTGGGAATATAAAGACAAAAATGAAATATTCCCTGCCCTTGAGGAGCTTATATTCTACTGACAGAAACAACATATACACAGATAAGTAAATGTAAAATATGTGTACAAAGTAAACACAAAAGAATGTTTGGGAAAGGGGAGGGGCACTTAGAGTACTGACTCAAGACTCAGAGGATCAAATTCCACCTGTAGGACCTTGGAAAAGTCTTTAACCTCCCTGGACCTCAGTTTCCTCATCTGTAAAATGAAGGGGTTGGACTACATGGCCTTTAAGGTCCCTGAGCCAAGAACTCAGAGTCAAAAAGAACTGAGTTTAAATGTGTCTGCCTCAGACACTTCGGTGTGACCCTGAGCAAGTCACCTAACTTCTTTCAGCCTCAGTTTCATCATCTGTCAATGGGGGTAATAATAGCCCCTTCTTCACAGGGTTGTCAAGAGGATAAACTAGATGACATATGTAAAACACTTTGCAAACCTAAATGTGCCATATAAACTCTAGTTATTATTATTTATCATACTATGAACTGGGGGGATTGGGAAAGGCATCTTGGAGAAAAGGGTACCTGAGCTGACCCTTAAAGGAGCCCAGGAATTACAAGTAACAGAAATGAGAAGGGAGGGCATACCAAGCATGAGAGATGGCCTGGGCAAAGGCATGGAGAAGGGACATGAAATATCCAGTCCAGAAACTCTTTATCTGAAGCTCCTGAGATAGGCACTGCATCTCAACCTGGTCATATTTCCCTTCACTGTCTCCAAGATGCTTGAGGGCTTTTCCCATACCTTCCTCCATCCTAATCAACCAACAAGGATTAAGTGACTCCTATGTTCCAGGCACTTTGCTAGGTGCTGAGGATACTCCAAGTGTCATACTTCACATTTATCCTTATTAGATTCGTATTTGATTAGATTGGCTAGCGTGATAGGCTCTCATGGCATCTCCCCTGAAGCCTTCACTGATAAGACCAGTCAGAGCCTATAACCTACCGTCATAGCATGTCAGAGTCCAAGGAAACTCCCCACCATGATGAAGCATTGAAGAGAACACTATTACAGTTTAATAACACTTGTAATTATCAGCTTACTGGGCTCACAGTTTATAGAACACTTTCACATCTGTCCTCCTTTGCTGTAGAGGGCAGGGCAGGGCAGGCACTTTCCTTACTAAAAAAACTTTCCTTCTAAGAGAAAACTGAGACCCAGAGATGGAAAGGGACTTAGCCAAGGTCACATAGCTAACAACAACCACAGTAATGATGACAATGACTATATAACAATATCCCTTCTACCTCTAAATCTATGATTCTATGATCCAATGCTGAGAGGGAGATGCATTGTGAAGATAGCGAATGTAAAGCATTCTGCAAACCATAAAACACTACATAAATGTCAGCTCATAATTATCCTGCAGTCAGCAGGCCTCTTTCTTTCCTCCATCCTTCTATTTGCTTTCTTGCTGAGCTCAAACATATTTATAGAGCAATAGAGGTGTGCTGGTAAATATTTAACAATCAGGTGGGGGAGGGGTCTACACACATTTTTAAGCTCAATCTGCATTGTTAACACTTTCTAAACTCTGGACTGTCAAAAAAAACCAAACAAACCAATAAATCAAGCCCTGAACTGAAGCTGATTTCTGAGGAGTAAATGCTCACACTGAAAATTTAACCCTCAGCTCTCATGAGCTGGTCAGAGCTGGCTCCAGTACACCCTTAATTTTGTTGTGGTGGTTGTTGTTGGGGCGGGCAGAGGGTGGTATGGTAGGCTTGAGGAGAGAAAAAGAATTGGAACAGCTGCTTTGAGGAATGCTGTAGGAAATCAATTAAGCCAAGCATGTCCTAGAAATCACTCTCCCCTTTCTTTGCAGAAGTGAGAGACTACAGGTATAGAACACTGTGAATGCTATCAGACTCCATAGTTAGTTTTACTTTCTTTTTTATTAGTTTTTTCCAAAAATAATTCCTTGGTGGTGGTGAATGATGACTAGTTTTGCTGATGTCTCCCTTTGTAGTGGAAGTTAAGGGATATATTCAGAAATGAAGGTGATGCAAAAACAAAACAATAAACATTTTCAAATTAATTCAAATGAGGCAAGTTTTAAGTTTTAAAAATGAATGTTAAAAATTGCTTATATGTAACTAGGGGAAAATAAAATACTAAACAAATATTAAAGAAGTTAAATAAATTAAAAGAAAATTCGAATGAGGAAGAGTAAAAGGATGGCCTTAGAGAGAAGGCCCATTGAGATAACATCAGCTTGTAGGAATGTCAGCTAGCTCCTCCGGCATGCTTTCTATCCACAAAGCTGTTAAATGGGAGTTGAGGAGGCAGACTGGGGAGGATTATGGCAGCATGAGTGGCAACTGATCAAGGGGGCAAAGGGATGTGAGAGGACAGAGCAGTATGACATTGAACTGGTGAACTCCTCGGTCAAGTTTGAGAAGGGAGGAAAGGGAAGCCTGAGGTGGAGTCATGGCTTGGGAGTGCAGGAAGGCTGCAGGAACTAGAGGTCACAGTGAGAGCGAAAAACAGATTTTAGAGGCAAAGGGAGAGACGGAATGATGATAGGAAGCTATGATCAGATATAGAAGCAGAACCATTCGTTGTGGGTAATGAGGACATCAAGGGCGGTAGCCATCCCCGTGGTGGGCTGCAGTGGAATCAAGGTCTAGATCACGGATGCTGAGGGTATTCGAAGAAATATCCTGTATGTATTAACATCCCCTAGTATCAGGGCAGGGGTTGGGGAAAAGAGGAAGTTGGTGAGCAAGACTCTGAACCTGTTGGGAAAAGAAAAAGAGCTGTGGTCTAAGCTATGAGGTAGAGGCTAGAACTGGGGGAGGACAATGACCTTGGGGCCAGAAATTAGATGCAATGAAGACCAAGATAGGACAAGAGTGTATCCCTGGTCCAGAAACAGCAATGAAATGGAAGATATGCCCGGAAGTGGCTAGGAGTATGCCTTCTCCTGTGCCTTTTGGACCAATGTGAATAGGTAACATGTATGTAATAGCCACCGTTTATATAGTACTTTAAGGTTTGCAAAGCACTTTACATATGTTAAGTCTTTTGATCCTCACAACAACCCTGGGAAGTAGGTGCTATTATTATCCCCCTTTTATAGACGACAAAACTGAGATTGAGAGAGGTTAGATGACTCTAGAGGTCATACAGCTCATAGCTCATTTAAGCATCAGGCAAGATTCAAACTCAGGTTTTGCTGACTCTAAGTCCAGCACTCTGGGCACTGGCCCACCTAGCTATATGACAGAAGGCACCTCTACTACCAGAGATGGCCAGGGTGACCTTGTTTTCTTGGGGAGTCAGAGGAGGAAGATAAGGGAACTTTGTTAAGGATAAAATGGGGTTCTCCAGGACACAGTAGAACAGACAAGAAATGCTGGGTGGCTCTAGAGTGAGACCCCACCCAACTAGAAGGCCTTCCTTCTGTTTGCAGGCACGTGGCCTCGAGGCCACAGTTTCCCCACCACTGGTTTACAGAATATAATCTAGGCAAATTCCAACCCTAAAGCACTGAACTCATCCCCTTGCCCCACTCCATTGCAGTATAGGGAACTCAGCTCATGAAGGGGAAAAATCAACCAGAGTGGTCCGGGCAGAGATGGATTCCTTCGTCCAGATTGCTGGAAGCAGCTGAGTCTCATGATCAAGTCATGTTCTCAGCAGGAGCAGAAGACTTTTAGCCCACCTCCACATTTAGTCCACTCTCTCACTAACTGTTCATCAGTCAGGGTTGATTTTCACCTGTCAGGGGCACCTTCTTTTCCAAAGGTATTTAAATATTCAGGGATCCCCACGGTTTTGTCTGAGATAAACCACACCACTAATTTATTGATTATCAGCTAGCCTAATTAATAAATTGATTATTAATTACCCAGAAACTCTGTCTCTTGGGCTTTTTATTCATCTCAGAGAGTAAGAAGTGAGAATTTAATGATTCTAAAAGTTCACTCTTCTAAAATTTTGAGGTTCAAAAATGTGCTGGATGCATGGTTCCAGGACTCTGCAGCTGTTCTGTGATTCTATCATTCTAAAAGTATGGATGGACCCCCAGCAGCATTTCTGAGAATGCCTCATTCCTTTACATTTGTACAAACATACAAACACACATTCAAATACATACACACACACCCAAAACACATGAACCTTACTTACTCACCTTAGACACCTGTGCCCTCCCCCCACCTCACTGACCTCTCTCTTACCCTCTACCTTAGATCTCCAGAGCCAATGGGGCAGGAAGAGGACCTTCAAAGGGGAATCAAGAGTACTACATTCCATGTGGAAATGGCTCAAAGATATTCTGGAGTTAGTGGGAAACAGAAGAGGTCAGGACCATTGGATTTATATGTTATTGGGATCCTGGTACAACCTTACAATTTTAAAAATCACTAGACCATTTCCTCATTTTACAGATAAGGAAACTGAGGCACAGAAAGAGAGAGGGGCTGTCCCAAGGTCACAGAGTTAGTGGCAGAGCCAGGATTAGCACTCAAGTTCTCAAATCCAGGGCTTTTTGAATTCTGGTGTGCAGTTTGCTTCTCAGACAGAATTGTCCTAGCCCCAACTTTGACTCCCACTCTGGGGAATGCTCAGCACCTGAAAGCCTAGCTTTGGAGCAGTAGATCCCATCCCATTCTCCTACCTCACCCCCACCCCTTGGCCCTGGCCCACGATCTGGCCTTGGCTTTGGCAACAGCTGAGATAGATGTTATCAAGACTCTTGCAAAACACCAGGGTACTGTGGGCTGAACAGTCAAACGGATGGAAGGAGGGAACGAGGGAGGGAGGGAGAGAGGCAGGGAGGGGACCACAGGCTGTGGACCTGACCTCCCCCAGAAGTTCTCTTTGAACATCCAAGCCCACACTAAGTTTCCATAGCCCTGAAAAGTCTGAGATACATCTTAATGAACTTACTCAGGGACCATCCTGCCTTCTTCTCTGATTATCTGGGGCCTGGGGACATATGTGTCCCCCTCTCAAACTAAGGGTGACCCAAGGCCAGGACTGGGGCCTTCCTGAGGTCAGGGACCATGTCTCCTTCCTCAGACCTGGGAGGACAGGGGCTGTGTTCCCCTTGAGACCTAAAATCTGGATTGAATAGAAGCATTATTAAATCCAGGTCAGGAAATTAAGAAAAGCTCTCTGTGTTAGAACACTCCACCATTTACAAAGCACTTTCCTCACTATACCCCCAGCAGGTTGGTAGTGTCATTAGGTTTATTTTCATCTCCCATGAGGAAGAAACTGAGGCACAGAGAGGAGAAAATGGCCTGCCCACATAGCTGCTGCTGCTGTTCAGTTGTTTTCAGTCCTTTGTGACCTCATTTAGGGTTTTCTTGACAAAAATACTGGGGTGGTTTGTCATTTCCTTCTCCAGCTCATTTGATAGACAAGAAAACTGAGGCAAACAATGGTTAAGTGACTTGGGCAGGGTCACATGGCTAGTAAGTGTCTAAGATCAGATTCAAACTCAGGTCTTCCTGACTCCAGGCTTATTGCTCTACCCACTGCACCACCTAGAATGTTATATATGAAACTTGAATCCACCATAGGGCACTGTGGGGAAACAAAGATGAGTAAGATATAGTACCTACCTTTAAGGAGTTACATTCCTCACAGGTAATAAACAGAAAAGACAGGATTTGATCTCATGTCTCCTTATTCTGAATCAGGAGCTGTATGCATCAAGTTGCCTGTAGAGAGGTTTATGAAAACCAAAAGAATCTGGGATAAAATGGGATTACCTGGCTAGAAAGGTCAGCTGAGTCAATATCTAAGGACCAAACCTACTCATCCCTACAAGTTTAAATGAGCTTCTGTTTCTTCATCAGTAAAATGGGCATAATAAGAGAATGTAGGCTTTGTAGGCTGACAACAAAGGTCCAAAGAGTCTGAAGAAGTTGCCCAGGTTTACCCAGGCAGCAAGGAGCAGAGTCCTCTGGCTCCAAACCCATGAATGCTTCTACCATCCCTAGCTGCCTCCCAGATACGATGTGGGACTTTGCTTCTCATGCCTCCCTTTACCATCCCTTCCTTCTAGGCAGGAT
The DNA here is from genome assembly GCF_900497805.2 of Vombatus ursinus. Taxonomy (NCBI): domain Eukaryota; kingdom Metazoa; phylum Chordata; class Mammalia; order Diprotodontia; family Vombatidae; genus Vombatus; species Vombatus ursinus. The sequence goes on from NW_020945437.1 coordinate 25,228,030, forward strand.
TAAACAAGAGTTTAGGGCATCTCTCCTGCAGCAAGGAGATTGGCTGCCTAGCCCATGGCCTGAGTTCCAGTGTGGGTGGACAGTCTTCCCCTCAGGGGTCCCATCTGTCCCTACCTTCAGATGCCATCACTCCCCACCAGAGGAATCTGAAAATACAGGGAGGGAAACGAGGCAGAGAAGGTCAGCAGCTGATGTCGCTACAGAGAGCCAGAACAACCGCCCACCCACCCAGCAGGGCCCCCAGCTGATGGCCTTGATCTAGAGGTGTCTCAGATACTTGGCAGGGGGATGGGTAAAGAATGAGGTTCTGGCTCTGGCAAAGCCAAGCTAGGCTTCCTAACCTACTCATCAGACTCAAGAAGCCACCTTCAAAGCCCAGCTCAAATCCCACATCCTTCAGAAAACCTTCCCTGACCATCTCAGGGCTATTAGGATCAAAAGATTTCAAAGTGGAAATAAGTCTGACCCTCTAATATTTCAGAGAAGAAAGCTGAAGCTGGGCTCAGAGGGGAAAGGACAGGAGTACACAGAAGATTTCAAATGACTGTTAGAATAAGACTGTTTTCTGGAAGTCACTCAAAGTACTACAAGAAACCTCGGACACTGTCTAGTTCAAATCCCTCATTTTACAAATAAGGAAATACAGGAAATAAAGAGAAAGATCTTAACTTGAGAACTGGAAAGGACCTTAGAGATCATCTAGCCCATGAGTCAGATTTACAAAAAATAAGAGCCATTCCCCAGTTGATAAATGGTTAAAGGACATGAACAGGCAGTTTTCAGAAGAAATCAAAGGTATCTATAGTCATATGAAAAAAAAAATGCTCTGAGTCACTGATTAGAGAAATACAAATGAAAACAACTCTGAGGTACTACCTCACACCTATCAGATTGGCTAACAAGACAGAAAAGGAAAATGACAAATGCTGGAGGGGATAAGGGAAAATAGGAACACTAAGGCATTGTTGGTGGAGTTGTGAACTAGTCCAACAATTCTGGAGAGTAATTTGGAACTATGCCCAAAGGGCTAATAAAACTGAATACCCTTTGACTCAGCAGTACTACTACTGGGCCTGTATCCCAAAGAGATCAAAGAAAAGGGAAAAGGACCTGTTGGCACATAGTAAGCATTTAATTAAAAGCTTGTTGACTTAAGAGAAAACCTAAATTCAAGACCTTTCTGTAACACACACTTCCCTGTACCTGACACATATAAGTGATTAATAAAGGCTTGCTGATTGATTGATTGACCTCTGAAAATAGTAGACTGATTAGTGGCTATAGCTTTCCCTCAAATAGCCCTTGGACTAGGAGAGAGGACCAGTAGATATAGGGGGAGTACGTCCCTGATGGCCATATTCATAAGAAGTAAGTTGTTGTAATGTAGTATCAGGTCTGTTACTTAATAGCTATGAATGTGGCAAACTCAATCCAGAGTTCTCAGTTTTAAGTCAGAAGGCCTGGGTTTGAATCCCAGCTCTGTTTTACTACCTTACTACCTCTGTGACCTTGGGCAAATCATTTAACTCCTCTGAAACAGTCTTGTAATCCCTTTCTATGTCAATCAATTATTAACATTTATTAAGTGCCTACTATGTGTCAGACTCTGTGTTAAGCACTGGGGATATAAAAAGAGGCAAAAAGTAATCCCTGAACACAAAGAGCTACAATCTTATGCAGGAAACAACACGTAAACAAATAATATACAAAGGAAGCTATATGCAGGATTAATAGGAAATAACAGAGATAAGGAGCTGGGTTTGGGGAGGCTTCTTATAGAAGGTAGGATTTTAGTTGGGACTTAAAGGAAGTCAGGGAGGTCAGTAGGTGCAGATGAGGAGGGAAAATATTCCCTCTTCCTGGGGGGACAGCCAGAGAGAATTCCCGGAGCTGAAAGATGGAGGAGTGTCTTGTTTGAGTACTGTCCAGGAGGTCAGCGTCACTGGGTCTCAAAGAGTACACGGAAGAAAATAAAGTGTAAGAAGACTGGAAAGGGAAGAGGGGACTAGTTATAAAGGGCTTTGAATGCCACACAGAGCATTTTGTATTTGACCCTGGAGGTGATAGAGAGTCACTGAAGTTTGGGGGGGGGGGGGGCAGCATTGGGAATATATGTGATATGGTCCAATCTGTGCTTTAGGAAAATCACTTTAGTAATTGAGTAGAGAGGATGAATTGGAGTATGGAAAGACTTGAGGCAGGCAGATCCTTTAGCAGACTATTGCAGTAGTCAAGGCATGAGGTGAGGAGGGTCTACACCAGGATGGTGGCAGTGTAGCAGAAGAGAAGGGGATGTATTTGAGAGGTGTTGCAAAGGTGAAATGGATAGATTTTGACAATAGCTTGGATGTGGGATGGTGAGAGACAGCGAGGAATCCAAGATAATCCCTGCATTGTGAATCTGAGGCACTGGGAAGGTGGTGTTGCTCCCTACAGTAATCAGAAAAATAAGAGGTGAGAGAGAGGAGAGATGATCAGTTCAGTTTTGGACATATTAAGTTGAAGATGTTTACTATATATCCAGTTTCAAATGTCTGAAAGGCAGGTGGAAATGCAAGATTGGAAGTCAGCAGAGAAGGATAGGTAGATTTGAGAATCATCAGCATTCACCAGCATAGAGATGGTTATTGAATTCATGGGAGCTGCTGAGATTAGCAAGTGAAGTAGTATAGAAGAGAAGAGGGCCCAGGACAGAACCCTGAAGGACATGTACAGTTAGAGGACAAGATCTGGATGAGGATCCAGGAAAGGAAACTGAGAAGGAGCAGTCAGTTGGATAGAAGAACCAGGAGAGAGCAGTGTCCTGAAAACCTAGTGAGAAGAAAGTATTCAGGAGGAGAGAGTGATCAGCATTGTTAAGGGCTGCAGAGAGATTAAGAGGAATGAGGATTGAGAAAAAGCCATCATTGGATCTGGTAACTAAGAAATCACTTTGGAGAGAGCAGTTCTGGTGGAATGATAAGGTCAGAAGCCAAATTGTAAGGGATTAAGAAGTGAGAAGAGAGAAATGTGGAGGCACCAATTGTAATGGCCTTTCTGAGAAGTTTACCTACAAAGGGCAGAAGAGATAGGAGTTAGCAGGGATGGAAGGATCAAGTGAGGGTTTTTTTTTTAGGATTGGGGAGGTATGGGCATGTTTGTTATGCAGCAAGGAATCAGTCAGTAGACCGGAAGAAATTGGAAGTAAGTCAAAAAGTGGAGATGACAGAGGGGACGATCTGTTGGAGGAGATGGGACAGAATGAGATTACTTGAACAAGTAGAAAGGTTAGCCTTGGTGACGAGTAAAGTCACTTCACATGTGAGACAGGGGTGAAGGAGGCAGAAGGCACCTGAATGATGGATGAAGAAGAGGGAAGAAGAGGGAGCTCATAACAAATGGCCTTAACTGTTGTGTAAAATAAAAGGCAAGGTTCTTAGCTGAGAAAGTGCGGTGAAGAGCAATCATGGAAGACTTGAGGAAGGATTAAAAGGTTTGGAAGGACCACTGTGCAGAATGGGATAGTGAGTTGAAAAAGGAGAAATGTACCAGGCACTGCATGCTCCTCCAGAGCAGGGACTATTTCATTTGTCTTTGTACCCTCAGCACCAAACACTGACCTGTTGGTTCAGTGGTTTTTTTAGTCTTTTCTAACTCTCCATCACCACTTCTGGGGTTTTCTTGGCAAAGATACTGGAGTGATTTGCCATTTCCTTCTCCAGCTCATTTTACAGATGAGGAAACTGAGACAAATAGGGTGAAGTGACATGCCCAGGGTCACACAGCTAATAAGTGTCTGAGGCCAGGTTTGAACTCATGAAAATGAGTATTCCTGATTCCAAGCCCAGCGCTCTATCCATTGTGTCACCTAGCTTCCCATGGCATATAGGAGCTTAATAAGTGCTTGTTGACTGAATTATTGCATGAGTGTGGCCCTCCTGAAGGAAACCTCCTGTAGCTCCCCACTGCTGACCAACATAGTATTTATCAGATGGCAATTTATTCTACATATATTTACCTATGTATAATATATACAGATACAGATATCTATGTATAATAGAACATAAGCTCCAAGGGAGCACAGCTTGTTCCCCTTTTGGAGTTTGTGTGCAGGCACACAAAAGTGCTTAATAAATGGGTAGTGATCTTGTGAAGGACTGATTGATACTGGCCCAGTCTTCCAGCCATTCCATTATTCTGAAACTTTAATCACACCATTCCCCAGACTTAGAATAGACTCCACCCCACCCCATCTCTCATCCCTCATTTTCAAGTCCCTCCCTTCTGTGGAACTGTCCAGCTGAAGGTGATCTCTCTCTCTTCAGGTTTTCCTAGAGCTCTTGTTCTGGATCTGTGCATTGCCCCCATGACACTCCACCTTCTAACCTAGTTATTTATGTGCCTATTGTACTCCTCTTATGGGCTGTTGTTCATCTTTCCTTTTCTGAAGAACAGAACCAGTGACATTACAGAGCAGTGTCTTGACTTGTGCATGAATTGGTTTTAAGTGAGGCAGAGTTGCACAGTCATCAACCTCACTCTCTCTTTCAGAGTCATCTAAGTCCTGTGGCATGACAAAAGTCAAGAGAACTGGCTGATGGTGCAGGATACAGTGGATGACCTTGGCTTCTTTCATGTCTAACCAAGCTCTAAGCCCTACCCCTCTCCCCCCCACCCCCAGCACCTGCTTCAGCTGTCTTCATGGCTGTAGGAACAAGTTCTCAGCCATCCATTCTACCAGGGAAGTCTTCACATGCTTGGGGGTAGACACCCCCCAACTCACAACCCCTTGATTATAGTCAACCTGGTTTGGCCCATTTGTCTAGACAATTTACTGAGGTGTGGCCATCGTGCATACTACAGCTTCTTGGAAGCACAGGTTGAGAGCTGTGTGAAGGTGGATGAGCAATCCTGAAAAGGGTTTGGCAAGCCCTCATACCACAGGCGCTAGTCCTCCTGAACACCCCACACACCCCTCCTATAGGCTATAAGTTCATGGAGGGCAGGAACTATATGGTTTTTCATTTTTCACCCAGTCACATTTGAGCATGGGGCCCCAGTACACAGTAGGTGCTTAATCTATTTTGTGAATTGAGTTATTCATAATAACTCCCATTTCTATAGCACTTTAAAGTTTCCAAATATTTTCCCCACAACAACCCTATGAGACAGATAGTGCAGTCCCATTTTCTAGAAGAGAAAACTAAGGCATAGAGAAGTAATTTGCTCAAGATCATACAACTATTTAGGTCCAAGTTAGGTATCCTGATTCTAAGTGAAGTGCATTGTCTGAAACTATACTGCCTCTTGTGAACTAGAATGGGCATCTGGAAGATTTCCCCAGGCAAGATACACCTAGCTTCAGATGGCTATTTAGGGGAAGCTGGTACAGAAACCCCTACACAATGAACTCATGGGGCACAACTGGGCCCCAAACCCCTGCTGGCTTCCAAAGACAACTAGACAGCTATCCTGAAGACACCAGACTCCAGAGATGTTTTGGGCCAGGAGCTTGAGATCAGAAGGGGGGAAGGAGGAGTATGCAGGGGAGGGAATAACCCCAGGGGAGGGGAGGAAAGAGAGGGATGGTAAGTATAGACAGGGAGAGAACTTCTTAACTCCTCCAGGCCAAGCTCAGAGGAATATGGAGAAAACTGAGCCCCACCCTTCCTTCACCAGGATGAACCATCATTATCTTATTAAGAAGCTTGAAGACAATTCTGGGTGGAGGGCAGAAACCTCTTTAGGCAGGATTGGAACTCCAAACTCCGGCACTAGATTCTTCTCACCTAACCACATCCAGGATTATAAGATTTAGAGAAGAAAGGGCATTGAGAAATCAACTAGTTTAAACCAATGGCTGGTCATCTTGCCTTATGTCTTGCCACTGGACTCAGAAGGAAATAGTGAGGCTGATGACCGAACAGCCCAGGCTCACTTAAATCCAATTCACTTGCAAGTCAAGACATGACCTTCCAGACGTCAGATGACCCTCTTCAAGAGCAAAGGACTAACAACAACAAACAAACTGTTTAAGTCATTAGGTAACTAGGTGGCTCAGTGAATAAGGAGCCGGATTTGGAGTCAGGAGGATCTGAATTCAAATCTAGCGTCTGATACTCACTAGTTGTGTGATCCTGGACAAATCACTTAACCCTGTTTGCCTCAGTTTCCTCAACTATAAAATGCTGTAATTAACAGCACTTACTTCACCGGGTTATTGTGAAGCTCAGAGAAGACAATATTTGTAAAGCATTTAGCACAATACTTAGCACACAGTAGACATTGTATAAATGCTTCTTCCCTTTTCCATTCATTTTTCAAATTAGATTTAGAGATGAGGTTATTTGCTCAGTCACAGAGCATATTAGTGACAGAGCCAGTACTGGAACCTATATCTAATGTTCCCTTCAATTATTAATCATAATTATTTTTGTTTGTATAGCATTTTATCCTTTTCAAAGTCCCTCCATTTAATTGGGTTTTTTTTGTTTTGTTTTAGTTTGCTTTGTTTAGCCATTCTTTGTACCCAGCTTTTAGTCTGACATATAGTAGGCACTTAATAAATGCTTGTTAACTTGACTTGACCTTCCCATAAATTATCTTATTTGTTCCCAATGGCTTCAGGAAAAACTTTGGATTCCTGATCCTGGCATCCTTCTATAATCTGACTTCTTTTTCAGTTTCCAAACACTTCACACATTACTCTCCTGGGTGTCAGCCAAACAGTAGAATGGTTTTGTCCCTTTCTCCCCTTTAAATATCTTTCAAGGCCCCTTCCCCCACCATTCAAATGCTACCTCCTCCTCTCTCTATGGGGCAGCTAGGCAGAATGCCTAGCCTGGAGTGAGAAAGACTCCAAAGACATTAGTTGTGTGACCCTGGGCAGGTCACGTAACCTTGTTTGCCTCAGTTTCCTCATCTGTCAAATGAACTAGAGAAGGAAATGGCAAGCCATTCCAGTATCTCTGCCAAGAAACCCCCAAACTGGAGTCATGAAGTGTCAGACTGGACTGAAAAAAAACAAAACTTCTCCCTATACCCTTCTCATCTAGTCTAACCCTATTATTTTACCCAGGGAGAACTGAGGCCCATGAGGAAAAAGACTTCTCCAAATTTATCAAAGTGATGTAGGACTAAAACCCAGAGACCTTAACTCATCAGCCCACTTTCCCAGGCCCCACACTTGCACCTGCACCTGATAAGGGAGACCAGGGAGTCTGGCCTTTTGGTGGTTCTTGGGAACATCAATTCAAAGGGAGAAAACAGCTAAAACTCTGTCCTCCAAGCAAACAGCAGATATGAGAGTTTATCTTGTTCTCAGAAGTTTGAAATCTGTTCTTCTCCAGTCCGTTCATTATCTGTCTGCAGAAGCCATTTTATTCCAGCTTTATATCCAGCCTAGACACTGGAGGAAGCCTATGACTGTTAGTCATAAGACCTTTAGTTAGTAAAAGACCTTTGGTCTTTTTACCTCCTTGACCCGCCTTTCCCTTTTTTCCTCATCTGTAAAATGAAAGTCTTAGATTAAATTAAAAGTCCTTAACCTCAACTCCTTGAACTTGAAAAAAAAATGTATATTTTGATAATTATATTTCAATATCATTGGTTGCCTTTGTCATCGTCTGTATTTAAAAACATTTTTTTTTTCTGGGAAGAGTTCTACAGCTTTAAAGAGCTCCATGAAACAAAAAAAAGCTGAACTACTGCAGATGATTTCTGAGCTCTCCTCCAACTCTAAAATTCAATAGTCTAAGGCCTTCCCAAACTCTGACAGTATCTTTATGACTTTATAATCATAGTTTTCTCCAAGGACATGGGATGAGTCCTTCACTCACAATCCAGAGGAGGGGTCTGGACCCCTTCTTTCTAAGTTATCTTCCCCAGAATCCAGTAGCAGGGGAACTCCTCCAAACTTTACAACTCAGTTCCCTTCTGGTACTGGGTCTCTTTATGACCCAAGGGGCTGGGCTAAATCAGGAGTTCTTAACCTGGGGTTCACAGACCAGGGGTTTCTGAACTTGGATGGGAAAAAATACATCTTTATTTTCACTAATCTCAAAATGAAATTTAGCATTTTATTTAATTACAAATGTTAAGGGACAGCTAGGTGGTACAGTGGATAGAACACTGGCCCTGGAATCAGGAGGACCTGAGTTCAAATCTAACCTTGGCCATTGACTAGCTGTATGACTAACTTAGCCCCAATTGCCTTAAAAAAAAAATGAATGTTTACAAAAACCAAACATTATTCTAAGAAGGATTTAATGGTTTCACCAGACTGTCAAAGGGTTCCAAGAAACAAAAAGAACTGCTGGGCTAAATGATCTCTAAGAACTTTCTGAACTCCTGCTTCAGTAGTCTCTGTCCTTCCAAGGCTCCTTCCTAGGCCCCTTCCGTGTCTAAGCACAAACACTCTATGTTTCAAGGGCCCTTCTACCTCTAATGTTCCCTCTCTTTTTGACTTATCTCCCCCCTCCCCAACCATTTCCTGCGTGTCAAGTACTCAGTCTCTACCACCACTACCACCCCCAACCCCCAACCCCCTCACTGATTTGCTCTTGCCAAACTTTTCAAATTGCCAGATTGGTTGGGAAGATGAGGAGAGAGAAGGCAAAAGAGCCTCTATTCACTGAACAAACCAGTCAGTCACAGAGCTTAAGAGAACTTCCTTACCCACCCTTTCATCTGACCGTCACAGAACTCCTAGGGAAGAGATGGGAAGGGATGATTTGTCCCATTTTACTTACAAGGAAACTGAGGCTCAGAACAAAGAAATGATTTGGGTGGGGGGAGTGATTCTCTTTATTCTACCCAGGAGGAAATGAAGTCTCAGAGTTGGGGAAGTGGCTTACCTAGGGACACACAGTGGTTAATGACTGGCCAGAAACTCAAGCTGATTCTCAGTCAAAGTTTTCTCTATTGCATTACGTTATTATCTTATTTTGAGAGCTGAAGGAAGATGAGTAAATTAGCTCAGTGAGCATTAATCATTATTTAAGATACCAATTTCCTCCAATAAATTTAGCAATAAAATGAAATACATTTTCCCATCCAAATATGCCCCTCCTGACCTTCCCCAGCCCCAAAATGAGACACTATTTAGATGACATCCCTGGGATCCAGAGTAGGCCATTCAGACTCCTCCAGAAGGATCCTTGAAAGCAGCATGTAAACTCTCTCTCCTCCCTCTTCCATCCCCACCCCCACCCCACCCCCACCCCCAATGACTTCTGAGAGGAACATTTAGAATCTTTCAGGAGGATCCCCAGGGTGACCATTTAGAATCCCTGTGGAAGATTCTGAAGAGAAAAAGACTCCAAAGTAGCTTCTAACCCCACTCACTTTGGCTTACTCTTTGCTTTTAATCACATTTCCTGCTCCCTCCTAGAAAAAGGCCACTAGCCGAAGATTTATCCCAACTGCCCCCTGCCTCTCAGGAGTTAGTGGTTAAGCCCTCACCTCTCCCTAACCAATTCTGGATCTGCCCCTCACCCTCAGCGAGGCAGCGAAGGATACATCTAGCCCTTCTCCCCCGTCCCTATGGCTCAGGCTCAAAGGGTCTGGTCTGGGAAACTAGAGATAGGACGTGTCCCCTTTGCCTGGGCTGGTGATTGGGGGCAGGGGAGGGAGATATGTTAAGAAATTATGAAGCTCTCGGCAGAATCCCTTAATGCATTAATGAGCTTCAGTCTTTAATAGGGACTCCTGAAAGCATCATCCTCTATAAGGAAGTCCCTTGTAGAAAGGACAAAAGTAAAATCTTAATTAGGTCTCAGTGGCAGGGGATGCCCCCAGATAAACTAGTATGACTTGGACCTCTGGGAGGATGTAAGCAACTAGATGCCACACTACTGCAGGTCCTGGAGTCAGGAAGACTCATCTGGTCTCAGACACTTCCTAGTTGTGTGACCCTGGGCAAGTCACTTAACCCTGTTTGCCTCAGTTTCTTTATCTCTAAAATGAGCTGGAGAAGGAAATGGCAAACCATTCCAGTATCTCTGCCAAGAGAACCCCAAATGGGGTCATGAAGAAAAAGACAAGACAAAAAAACAACAACAACAACAAATCTGGGAGAACAGATTGTTGTGGAAGGAGTCAGCAGACTTTTGGGTTGCCCTACCTAGTAAAGAGTCAACAGACTACTTTCAGAGATCCTGGGAGCATGGCAATTAGGGGGTGAGGGGATGGAGGACCACCTTTCTAAGAGACATTAATGGATTCCTTGCAACAGAGACAGCCACATTCAAACTTTCAGAGGGATTCATTAGGGTGAAAAGGGAACTAATTGGGGGCAGCTAGGTGATGCAGTGGATAGAACACCGGCCCTGGAGTCAGGAGGACCTGAATTCAAATATGGCCTCAGACACATAATACTTGCTAGCTGTGTGATCCTGGGCAATTCACTTAGCCCCCATTGCCTAGCAAACAAAAAAAAAAAAAAAGAAAGAAAGAAAAGGGGACTAATCAGAAGATTGGGATGCTACCCATCAAGCACCCCCAAGTTCAGTTCCCTGCAAAGGAGAGAACAATCCTTGGGGGGATGGTCTAGATAGGGTCTGGAGGTCTTTAAGATTCCCTCTCCCAGAGAGGAGAGGAATTGTACTGAATGTTGATGAGCTACTGTGAAAACTATGTATCTTCTACATTACTTATGGGTTCATATGATTCTTTTGTCTACATTTTTTGTCCAGTGAAATAAAAAGACTGTACCCAATAAATGGATTTGTTACCCTGAGGGTCTGGTATAGTATCAAGGGAACTGTTTTACCCACATCTGTAGAGATTCAGAAATGAACTATGTTCAGAAATTCCTCAGAGTAAACGTGGGTGTGGAAACAATGAGCCAAAAACATATTGATATTTGGGGGTAGTCTCCAGGATCAAACCTAGTCCATAGGAACCCAGAACTTGAGGAAGGGAGGAATAGTTGAGGAAACTGAGACTGAGAGAGAAGGTTGTGCCCAAGGCTATGTAAGTAGTTAAGTAGCAGAAAAAGGATTTGAACCCAGTCTTCCCGACTCCCATGCCCCATGACTTCAAGATGCATCACTCTTTCCACTACACCCTAGTGTAGTAACATTACTATAATTACAATCCAAAAACATCGGTCAAACTCCCCCCTCACCTCATTCTCCCACCCCCCCAGAAAAAAAAATCACAGATAATTCTAGATTCTCTCAGCAGAAAAAGCCTCAGGGAACAGAGTCTAACCTGTACTTGAAGCAGGAATCTATATGGCAGAAGCTGCTGTGTAGCAGAACGTAACTAGATGTAGAGTTAAGAGATCTAGGTTCAAATCCTGTCTGACACCTGGCTGTGTGCTCAGAGACAAGTACATTTTTCTTAATAGCCTGAACCTCAGTGTCCTCTCCTGTAAAATGGGAATGACATTTGCAACCTATCAACAAGTCTTTTTCAAGCACCAACTATACATGGTAGGCATATATACTTGCTAGATGCTGAGAATACAAAGACAAAAGGAAAAGAGTCAAGTCCCTATGGAATTTTACAACCTAGCTGGGGGAGGCCATGTGCATATCTATATACATACATATACACACATGCATGCATACATGTATACCTATATACATATACATACATGCACAAGCATACATACAGCTAGGTATCAGGTGTTGGTGTCATAGTGGAAAAATTATTGGGCCTGGAGTCAGGAAGACTCATCTTCTTGAGTTCAAATCCAACCTCAGACACTTATTAGCTGTGTAACTCTGGGCAAGTCACTTCACCCTGTTTACCTCAGTTTTCTCATCTGTAAAATGAGCTGGAGAAGGAAATGGTAAACCACTCTTGTATCTTTGCCAAGAAAATCTCAAATGGGGTCATAAACTGTTGGACACAACTGAAAAAATGACTGAACTGAAATATACATATATGTTGGTAGAATAGATAGATAGGTAGATAGGTAGATGGATGTATGGATGGATAGATGGATGGATAGACAGATAGATAGATAGTTATGGGGTTGGATTGGCTTCCATTACTTACAGAAAATAGACACAAGATAATTTGATGGGAAAGGCTTCCTGTAGAGAAGGTGGTAGCTGAATTGAGCCTTGACAGCAGATAAGGATTCTAAGACGCAGAAGTGAGGAGAGAAAACATTCCAGGCATAGGAGACAAACAGCCTGGGCAAAGTCAGGGAGACAGAAGGAGTGCATATATGACAAACATTAAGAAAGCCAGTTTGGCTGGACTGAATAGTTCTTAAAGGAGTGTAGAAGGTAATCATGCCGGAAAGGGAAGTTGGGGTGATTTGTGAAGGGCTTTAAATGCCAAAGAAGAGTCTGCACTTGATCCTGGAAGCAATAGGGAGCAGCACTGCTGCTCATTGAATAGGCTCCCCCCCCCCCCCCCCGCCCCCACAAGGTCAGACCTTATCTCACTGGGCTGAGCTTTAAAAACCTTAAAGCATTAGACAAAGGGAAGCTGTTTTTAAGACACCTCCACCACCAGCGCACACAAACACATACATACGCATTGGATAATAAAACTGTAGATAATCTAAAAATCATCTTTGTACATGATTTAGGAATTTTTCTCTTGTCAATCTGTGTCTTTATTTCTCTGTCTCTATCTCTGTTTTTTTTTCTCCTTCTTCCAGCTGATTTCCTTTCCTAATGAGACCTTCTTCAGGCTAGGCAATCATAGGTTGGTGCAAAGAACTTTGAACTGGGGGTCACAGGACCTGGGTTTTAAATCTGGCCCTGACACTTGGTCGCTGGGTGACCTTCCCCATTCTGGAGCTCAGTTTCCCCTCATCTATTAAATGAAGGGGTTGTTTTGGATGGTCTCCAAGAGCTCTTCCAGTTCTATCTGAATGAGTTGAGAACTTCCTGGAGAATAAACTACTAGGAGGCTCAGGGTATCTGGAAGCAGAGCGCTGCTGTAGGTCACCACCCACCAATTATCTGGATAATTGAGAGTATCTCAAGGATCTAACCCAGTCCCAGGTCCCTGGAGTAACATTCTTGCCCCATGCCCTGGAATCAAACTTGTGTGACTTGAGAACCCTCTTCCCAATTTTCATAGGCTCAGAGAACACATTGGAGTTGGAGAAGAGTCCTGAGGTTTTAGAACACAGAATGTTAAACCTGAAAGGATCCTTAGAATCTAGAATGTCAGAGCTAGATGGGCCCATAGAAGCACAGAATGCCAGCACTGGTACAGTTCTGAAAACACAAGACAGAACTGTCTGGGTTGCGAGGGATCTTCGGACTTCCCTCCACATCCTCTGTTCTTCAGCCAAACTGCTCTGCTTTCCCTGTGGATCTTCCCTGTTCTCTCCAGCCTCCAGGCTTTTGCTCAAGCTTTAGAACATTCTCTCTCTCTGCTTTGCCCTTTCCATCCTTTAAACCTCGACGAGAAGCCAACTCTTCGTGAGCCTTCCCTGATTCCAATACTTCACTGACAACCTTTTCCTCCAGACCCAATCACTAATTTGGTGTATTCCATCACGCCTAAAAGGAGAGCACCATGAAGGCAGGCGCCTAGTACTCATCTAAACTTTGCATCTCCCTCACTAGGGAGCCTGGAGCTTTGCACACAGTAGACACTTTATAAAAGCCTGCTTAGTTGAACTAAACAAGGACCAAAGTGGGGAAGTTATAGGCAAGAAGATTTAGACTCAATAAAAGGAAACACTAACAGTCAGAACAAGACGAGTTCCTTGTCAGAGAAGAATAATACCAATAATAATAATAACTAACATTTATGTAGCACTGTACTAATAAGCACTTTACAATTATTTTCTCATCGTATCCCCACAACCACCCTGGGAGGTAGGCACTATTATTATCCCCATTCTACAGATGAGCAGAGGTTAAGTGACTTGTCCAAAGTCACACAGCTAGTTATGTGTCTGAGGTAGAATTTGAACTCAGGTTTTCCTGACTCCAGGCCCAGCACTCTGTGCACTATGGCACCTCCTAGCTGCCCTTCTTTGGAAGGCAGACATATTCAAGAAAAAGCTGGAGAAAAAGACCCTCTGTTTCTCAATCTCCAAGACTGTGGTCAATCCTGGAATGCACTGGAATACACAACTCACTTATAGAATTTTCTGACATCTGTTGGCACAGTGAGAAGAGTGTTGGGCCTGGAGTCAATAAAACCTGAATTCAAATCCAGTCTCAGACATTCGCTAGCAACTGTGTAACACTGAGCCACTTAAATGGAGACAATAATGGAACCAGCCTCCCAGGCTGTTATGAGGATCATATTTGTAAAAAGCACAGTGCCTGGAATATTGTAGGCACCTTATAAATGCTTATTCCCTTACCCTCCCCCTCTCATTCTTTAAGAAGCTGCTCAGGCACTGTCTTCTACGTGAAGCCTCTCCTAGCCCTCATCTGCTGATGCCCTCCGTCCCAAGCGACCTTGTCTTTAACTACTTTCTATCTACTTGTAATTATTCAGGAACATCGAGGTGGCACAGCAACTAGCATGCTGGACCTGGAGCCAGAAAGACCGTAGTTCAGATCTGACCTCAGACATTCACTGTGTAACCCTGGACAAGTCACTTAACCATTGTTTGCCTCAGTTTCCTCATTTGTAAAATGGGGACAATAATACCACCTATCTCTCAGGGTTGCTATGAGGGATCAAATGAGTCAAGTTTGTAAAGAGCTTTGCAAACCTTAATGTACTATATAAATGAGTTATTACTATCCTGTATAAGTTTTCTTATGCACTTGTGGAAAAAAGTTTTCCGATGTACTTGTGGTCTCCTCCATTACAATGTAAGCTCCCCATGTATAGGAATTGTTTCATTCTTTGCACTTGTATCCCCAGAGCCTAGCCCAGTGCCTAGCACACAGTAGGAGCTAAATAAATGCTGGTTGATTTACTGATTGCTAGGGAGGCTAGGAAGGGAAAGAGATTGGACAAGATGCTATCTGAGATTATAGATGTCAAGCCTGAAAGGACCCTAGAGGTCATCTAGTCCAACCCCCACATTTTGCAGATGAGGAAATTGAAGTTCAGAAAGTAGTGACTTGCCCAAGGCTCCTTCTGGCTCTGATATTCTTTTTCAAAAAAAAAAAAAAAAAGAGGGAGATAAAAAAGTCTCACATTTCTATGTTGCTTTTAAGGTGATTTCCCCACAACAGCCCCAGGTAAGATGCCTCATTACCTCAGCTTTATAGATGAGGAAACTGAGGCTCACTGAGATCTGATTTCCCTGGGATCACCCAGCTAGGAAGTGGCAGAGTGGGGCCTAGAACTGAGGCCTCCTGACCCAGCACTTTCTACTACACTGACAGAACTCTTACTCAGAGGCACCAGTTCTTCCTGTCCCAGCTTGCCCAGGCTGGCCCCATGCCCAGCTCTTGGCTCTAAGCTACCTACCCCAAAGTTCTTCTGGCACCACTGACCTGAGCCTCAGTCCCCTTATCCCTGGCACCTGCTGCCGGATAACCTTTCCAGCCTCCAGCCCACCCGCTGGGCAATCCTCCTGCAGCTTCTGGCCATGTTTCCCTACTGGAGGACCCTTTCCCTTTGGAGTCCCTCCACCAACTTCCCTCCCTCCATCTCCTCCACCCCCATCCTCCTTTTCCCACATACCAGGATCATAGAATCTCAGAACCAGAAGGGACATTAGAGGACGTCTAATCCAACCCATGAATGGCTAGGAATCCCATCTCTTGATTTTCTGATACGAGGTCATCTGACCTTCACTTGAACATCTCCAGTGATGGGAGACCTTATAAGACTGCTGTTCAAGTACTATCTCTTCCAGGAAGCCCTCCCTGACCACCCCAGTCCACAGTGATCTCCCCCTGTTCTTTACAGAGCCCAAAATATAAGATCCGGGACTGGATCACAGGCTCCTACCTCTAGAGTTGGGAGAGACCCCACTTAATCTAATCTCCTCAGTTTACAGATGGGGAAATTGAGGCCTATCTAGACAAAATGACTTGTCCATTTGCCCACCTCTCACATTGTCAAGATTCACTTTTCAGTGACTTCCTATTATCAGTTAGTCACCTTCTAGAAACTCTGCATACATTTTGTGTTTATACATACAAAGTGTCCCAAAAGTCTGTGTTGTTTCTTTGTTTTTTTCCTCAGTGCTGTTTTAAACTTTTATACCTTAAAGCTTAAACTGGCACTGAGACTTTTGGGATATTCTGTATATTTTATATCCCATTAGAACATAAATTCTCTGAGGGCAGGGACATAGCATAGTGGCTGGAATATGGTGGGTGCTTCATAAATACTTGTTCAATGATTAATCTTACAATTAACTTAGAAATAACTCAGAATGTCAAAACTGGGAGAGAACTTAGATCCCATCTCTTCTAAGCTCCTCAAAGTGTTTTTCAGTCATTTTGTTCATGTCTGATTCTTTGTGAGCTCATTTGGGGGTTTCTTGATAAAGATATATTGGAGTGGTTTGCCATTTCCTTCTCCAGCTCATTTTACAGGAGAGGAAACTGAGGTAAACCAAGTTAAGTGACTTGCCCAGGGTCACACAGCTAGTAAGTGTCTGAGGCTGGATTTTAACTCAGGAAGAGTCATCTTCCTGACTCCAGGTCCGGCACTCTATCCACTGTGCCACCTAGCTGCCCGATTTTATGGATGCCTTCATATTACTGGTGGGAAAGCTGAGGGCCAGAGAGGGAAAGGGACTGAACCAAGGTCACACAGACTCAGAAGCAGAGCAAAGATGAGAATAAGTGACATTCCTAGAGCCCTTACTGTTTGCAAAGCACTTTACATACATCATCTCATTTAAACTTCACAGAAACTCTGTGAAGGAGTATATTATGGGTATCCTCATTTTACATGTGAGGAAACTGAGGCTCAGAGTAGTTTAAGTAAATTGGCTATGGTCACATAGTTACTAAGTACCACAGGCAGGATTTGAACCCAGGTCTTTGGATTTCAAGTGCTAAAAGTTTTGCCCTCTGCTGCTCCAGTAAGTAGTCTAATCTCTCCAGCCAGACAGGGAACTCCCAAAAGGCCATACCCAGATCTCTTCTTCCTTCCCCACAGGACATCCCGAGCTGGGTTCTTGGGAGGAACCTAGTCTCTACATGTCCTACTGGAACTGACCACAGCTCTGCTTTACCCAATGGTAAATGGTACCTTTTCTTCCAAACTTCCTCAACTCCCAGGATACAGGCTCATTACAAGCTCCATTCCACTCCCAGGGCCCAGCACCTTTAGAGGGTACTTACAGGGCCTTACAGGCCTGTATCCCTGAGTATCCAGAGGACAACTCCTTTTCCTCCCTGCCTTCTCTCCCTTCCAAAGCATCCATGTTAAGGGCCATAGAGTTTCCCCTAGCACTTGGGCAATAAAAGTCAATGACCCTCTACTTCAAACTAAATAATGCCTAAATAGATCATCCCAAAAGCAACAATCCCCAAAGAGGAGAAAAATTTTTTAAATCTAAACATACAAAAAAAGCATAATCTAAAACATCAGATAATCTAAAGCAACAAAAATGAGAAAAAACAACCATTAATCTAAAATTAAGAATCATCTACAACAAAGAATCAAAAAGCAATAAAAATCAAAAAACAATGAAAAATCTAAATTCAATTTGATCCCATTCGACAAACATTTATTAAACACCCACTGTATGTCAGGCACTGTGCTAGATAATAAAGATACAAAGAAAAAAGAAACAAAACAATAACCTATAATAATAATTCAAAACAGCAAATAATTGAAAGAGGGAGGAAATCTTAAAAAGCAGATTATCCAAAAATAACAGAAATTTTAAAAATTGGCTCATTCCAAAACTGATAATGCCCAAACAGATGTAATTAATAAACCAAAACAACAGATAATACCTTAAACAATGGGACCTGGTGGACACTACCTGTTTGCTAGCTCTGGAATTGATTTACAGGGAGCCAACATAGAAGAATTCCTGAAAAGTCAAAGGGTTCCCACCAAGCAGATGAGGGACAAGAAAGGCCTCACTCTTCTCAGTTCTGGGTCTCCCCACTAGTAGCACCCAAGGAGGAAAGAAGCTGGGGATGGAGCAGGGGAGTTAGAGTGTGGCAAAAGTGGCAAAAGAAGACCTGATACTGGCTGTTGTGATGCTGGAGTAAGTCCCCTCCTCCTCAGTGAGCCTCAGTTTCTCTCTCTGTAACTAGATAGGCTCTAGGATCCCTTGCAGCCCTAAGGCTTATGATCATATAATCCTTCGGTCCCTGACAGAGTTTGCTGTCTCTAGCCAATTCCTCAAATATTTATGCAGACACCTGCTGTGGTGCCACCAGGCATAGAAAACATTCTTTTCCCCATCTTCGGGTGGAAGGCCCCAGTCCCTGAGGGCGCCAGAGGGCAAGGACTTGCTAAAGTCACATGGCCCATCTGTATCAGAACTGACTCGAACCCAGACCTCCTCTCTCCTAGCACAGGAGTCCTTTCCTCTGGGCTAAACTATCATGTATGTCGTGTCCCGAGGGGGCATGTGAACACATGTGTATAACGTGTGCGGCATAAACTAAAGCTCCCTGGGGGGGCAGGGTGGGGCAAACGGGACTAAACTCGCTGTGGGGAGGGGCTGGAAGGGCAGAGGCCAGAAGTGAGGAAGCCCCAAGAGACCTCTGCTCGCCCCACAAAACGGCCCAGACCAAGACGCAGGGAACGGGCATGGGGCGTGGGGCGCACGTGAAGAGGCGGTCGTCAAGCCGAGCGGGGATACTGGGAGCAGGATCAGCTTTCATGACCCATCCGCTCAATCTACCTAACCCCAGGCCAGCGAACGCTAGCACACACCATCCCTACCTTCTCAGTCTTAAATAGGCCAGAGTGGGATAGCACAGCCCAACCGCACACCATAATTTACACACCCTTTACAGATATGATTCTTGGGGGAGGAAGGGTAGGAAGGAAAGACACACGCAAAGTGACAATCGCACAATCACAATTATACAAATATATAAGAAGTTTGACAAAAGCACATGGAGACACAAGAACACTCTCACGCGACATACTCACAAAGTGAGATACAATTACAGTTACACAAATAATCATCATCTCAGAAACGCACTCATTCTCATAAAAATAAAACTGCAGACGCCCTTGTAAAGTCGGACAGACACAAGACATCCTCACTATGAGACACAATCACACACAGACACTGGTGAACACATAATCGTAATAACACAAATGATCAAAGTTCCCAAATGCACTCACACAGTCGCACACATATAAGCACACTAATTAAGTTGGACGGGAAGGAGCACACATACACACACACACACACACACGCATGCACACCCAGCCCCTCCCTCTTTCATCCCAGGAGACTGGTCACTTGCTCCAGGATCCCCAGCTCACCCGGCACGAAGCCTGCTCTGGGTTCCTTTCGCGTCCCTTCTTTCTCTGCTGCTGAGGCTACTGCTGCTGCTGCCCCGGCAGCTTCCTGCTCCCAGGCTCAGTCCGGAGTCCCGCGCTCTTGTCTCAGCCCCAGCCCCGCCCCCGACCTGGCCCAACCCGCCCCGGGATCCCGAAGCTCAGGGCGCCCCCTCTGTCCGTCGGTCCTCTAGGTCCCTGTTCTTCCTCTGTCCTGCCCTAGGAAAAAGGGAGGGACCCAAGTACATGAGGAAAGACCCTTTACCACCGTCTCTCCCTAACCCGGATTCCTGTCTCCCCCAGCCTCCCCTTCCCTTCTCCACTGTCCTCACCAATTCCATTCCACTCTGTTCCATCTAGTTAATTCAACAAAGTGTCGGTACTGAACACCGGACATACAAAGACAAAAATGAAATAGAAACTGCCCTCAAGGAGTTTGCATTCTACTGGTGGGAAAATAACACCTAAGCAGATAAGTAAATAAAAAATCCATACAAGAGTAACGTAATTAAAGCATTTAATTAATGCTTGTTGATTGATTAGTTGAAGGAGATAGTAAAAGCCGAGCTTTATAGGAAGGCGTTCATTCTGATATACTGATGTGAAGAGGAAGACTTGGACCCTAGCTTGGTGCAAAAAGCAAACAGATATTGCCAAGTGGGACTGTTACATTCAGAGGGCTGCCAGCTTGGGTAGAGGAGTTCAGACCCGGCCATAAGTGAATCATTGAAAGAATACTTAGCCCAGAAAGAGAAGATTTATGACTTGGTGGTTGATGAGTGGGAGGACATGATAGTTGTCTCTAATTATTTGAAGATCTGGCAGGGAGAGGAAAGATAAGACTTTTTCTGCTTGTTACAGAGGGCAGAACTGGAAGCAAAGGGGAGAAACTGCAGAGGCAGATTTTGACTCAATATAAAGTCTGGGTTACAATGAGTCTTCCAAAATGAGTGGGAAGGTCACAGATTTAGAGCTGGCAAGGATGCTATGACTTCACCTACTCCGACCTAATGGGCTACCTTTGGGGATGGTGAATTCCCCATACTTAAGGATGAAGATCTGAGAAAGAGAAAGATATTACTAGAATGATGTAGGGGCTCAAATCCTGATCCTGGAATCAAGAAGACCTAGGTTCAAATCCTGACTCTGATACTCACTAGTTGAGTGACCATAAGAAAGTAACAGCTTCTCAAAGCCTTGGTTTCCTCATCTATATAGTAACACCAGGCAGCTAGACGGTTCAGTGGGCTTAGAGTCAGGAAGACCTGAATTCAAATTCAGCCTTAGACATTCACTAGCTGTGTGACCCTGGACAAGTTATTTAACCTCTGTTTGCCTAATCCACTGGAGAAGGAAGTACCTACCTGGAGGACTTGTTCTGAGACTCAAATGAGACCATATGAAAGTCTTTGCAAAATTTAAAGCATCGTGTAAATAAATGTCAGCTACTCACTAGAGGTATGGATGAAACTAGCTACCCTCTTTGACACTTTCTAGTTCTGCGCTTCTGTGAGGAACCTAGCTTCCCCAGTCCCCATAAATTCCTCTCCCATTTTGATATCCCTACTCGTGCTCCATCCTCCAGTTCCTGATCTAGGAAGGAAAGATGGTTAATTCTAAAGGTGCCAGCCAGCTGTAGGCAACTTCCTTTCCAGATACTTTGAGGGTTCCAGCCCAAACTGATAGTTCCCTCTTCTGAATTCCTTTATATATAGATTATAGAAAAATAATTTGTACTGATGATGTGTTGGTTTGAACTGCTATTTTAGCATGCTTCAAAACCCATTTCTTCTAGGAAGTCTTCTGTGACTTCTCCAATTCACCCTGATCTCTTTGCTCTCTTAGGGTCCTTAGAATCTATCCAACTCATTCAGACCTTGACGGTTTCTTTCTCTGCCTCCAAATAACCCCACCTACTGGATCTAGGAGGGCTAGGGCAGCTTTGTGTCCCAGAGGAGCTTAGAGAGATAATTTCTATGGACAGAATCCAGTGGATGCCTCCAACTTGGAGTTTTTAGGGAGAGGCACAATTACTTGAAGCTAAAAGGGGTGAACAAACTAAAAAGGACCTCCCATCTCCAGTGACTTGGGCAGTGGAGAGAGGAGGAGATTCTGCCTGGGTTTGGGGAAACAAAAAGAGAATGGTTATAACAATGGTCTCGGAGGGAGGAGAGACTCACTGACAAAGGCAGCATGGAAAACATTAAATTTGGAGTTGGAGGCCCTGGCTTTAAATCTTCATTCTCCTACTCAGTGGTTAGGTGACATGGGGAAAGTCCCTTTCCCACTCTAGGCCTTGGTTTTATGCTCTGTGAAATCAAGGAGGTGGACTAGAAAATATCTAAGGTCTCGTCTAACTCTAAATATGATGATTTTATTGTAGCAACTGAGAGAGCTTGGGAAAGACTTTATCAGTCTGAGTAGTGGGAGACTATAGCCCTTGTCCTACCCAAAGAATGCCTCCCACCAGATCACTATACTCTTTGTAACTGTCCTGTGCTGCCCTAGAAGATAGATGGAGAGAGAGAGGAGTCCCAGGAGAGGAGTGAGAGGGAAAGTCATGAGTCTTCTGGGTTGGGTCATGGGAAGAGTCTTAGAATTTTAGCCAGGGGGGAGAAACTAGAATTCATAAAGGTAAAGATGATGGGCAGAATCTAAGATGAAACAGATAAAAATAAAGGCACTCCCCCACCCCAAAAAAAAAAATCACCTGTCTCACTACACGGGATGGGGGAGGTTTGGCTGGACAGTAGTTTTTGGTTTTTTTTTTTGAGGCAATCGGGGTTAAGTAACTTGCCCATGGTCACACAGCTAGTATGTGCCAAGTGTTTGGTCTGAGGTCGGATTTGAACTCAGATCCTCCTGACTACTGTGCCACCTAGCTGCCCCCTGGACAGTAGTTTTAATGAAGAAGATCTCAGTCTAAAAGTGGACTGAAAGTTCAAAGAGACTCCATAGTGTGATGTGGAAGCCAACAAAGCTAACATCCTCATCATCATCATCAAAACTGGCATTTAAATATCGTTCGAAAGTTTGCAGAGTGCTTTACAAATGTCAGCTTATTTGCCTTCAAAGCCAATTGAGAAGCAGGGACTATTATTAGCCCCATTTTACAGATGAGGAAACTGAGGCCCATAGAAGTGAAGTGATTTGCTCAAGGCTACTACACATAGTACCTCATGGAAGGAGGAAAAAACATCAAAAAGGAAGGAAAAAAACAAGGGGTGTTAAGGCTGAAGAGAAGATGTCATTTGAAGGATAGTGTCATTGCTTTCAAAGATTTGAAGAGCTGTCACATGGAAGAGAGAATAATAAACATGTACTTGGCCCTACAAGGAAGTGGTAGAGAAAAAGATTTTAACTCAGTGGAAAGGAAAATGTCCGGTTAATTTGAGCAGTCCCAAACATGTAATTTGGTCATGACCTCCTCATCCTTGGAGAGCTCCAAGCAAAGGCTGGATGGTCACTCCTCAGGAAGGTTCTTTCTCTACAGCTTCCTCTGATTCCTCCCAGTTCTGCCTCTGAGGGCCAAGCAGAACAAATCTAATCTTTCTTCCATGTGACATCCCTTCAGATCTTTGAAGACAAAGATTTGTGTTCAGTTATGTGTTAGCCTACATGCCCTCTGAGAGCCTGGCCTGCTCCGGGATTCTGTGAATCTGAAAACACTCCAGGGGAACAGGATTCCTGTCTTCAAGCATTTGGCAGGACATCCTGGGGCAGAGAGAACAACCTTGTTCTGCTTAGCCCCAAAAGGCAGAATGAGGAAGAATGGGAGGAAATGACCAGGAGATATATCTGAGTGAGGCTCAGTATAAGAACCTTCCTATAATTAGGGTGAAATAGGAAGCCTCAAGAGGTAATGAACTTGGGGCAGCTAGGTGGCGCAGTGGATATAGCACGGCCTCTGAAGTCTGGAGGACTTGAGTTCAAATCCAGCCTTAGACCAAACACTTGACTTCTACTAGCTGTGTGACCCTGGGCAACTCACTTAACCCCAATTGCCTTTTAAAAAAAAAAAAAGAGGTAATGAGCTCCCCAAACACTCAAGTAGAAAGCCTAGATACTTCCTTGCCAACAGAAGACTCCTAGGAACAATCCTGATTCTTTTTGGTTTTCTGGAAAGGGCTGAAGTAACAGCAAGAATGATTACTGTTTGTAGAGTGTTCAGAATCCTTTGACAGACAGCTATTATCTCACTGGAACCTCAAAACAACCCTGAGAGGGAGGCAGGGCAGAATTAGTTTTTCCATCTGACTGATGAAGAAACTGATACCCAAAGTAGGGAAGTGATTTTCCTTAAGGTCAATGGTAGAATCAAGTATCTTGATTAACTAGTCTTGTGGTCTTTCTTGGGGAACAGCGGGGAGCACTAGGACATTCTTGGGGGGTCCTTAGATTGAGCAAAGTTTTAGATGACTTCTAATTTAGGTCCCTTCCATTTCTAAGGCTCTATGATCTATTACAAGGGTAAAGGCCTACTCCAGCCTAGCCTGCTTTTCATACTTCCCCTCCAACTAAGAATGCTTTTTTTTATATTTCTGAATACAGTAAAACTTTATTTTAAAATGTGAAAACTGTTCTTAGCTCCAGGTAGTACAAAAGCAGGCTGGGATGGGATTTGGCCCAATAAATCACCAACACCGTGACCTAAGAACCTAATGTTCAATTCTACCAATGTGTATTGAGTATCTGCTATGTGCCAGGTACCTTGCTAGCTGTTGGAGATACAAAGACATAAACCAAACAGTCCCTGCCCTCAAGGATCTTATAGTCTATTTGGGAGGGAAACATGTGTATATACATATATACACATACATATTGTTTATATATCTATATATGCACCAATACATGTTATGTTTATATATGTGTGTATATATACACATACGTTGTATCTCTCCCAAGTAGACTTATAGTGTGTGTACATATGCACATATATACACACATACATATATACATACATACATATAGTGTGTATATAATGTATATATGTAAACATGTGTATGTATGAATGTGCATATGTATATATGTATGTATTATATACTAGTTCAATCCTGTCAGTCAACAAACATTGGTTAAACACTTACTAGGGGCCAGAACCTGTGCTAAGCACTGAGGATACAAAGAAAGGCAAAAACACAGTCCCTGCCCTCAAGCAGCTTACATTCTGATGGAGTCAAAATAATTTCATGGTAAGAAAAGCAGGAACAACCTGGAAGGAAGCGGGGAGTCAGGGGGAATCAGGAAAAACCTCCTGTAGGAGGTGGCACTAGAAGCTACCTGTACAGATGCATCCATCCTCTCAGACACACTCAGTCTTCCCTTCTCACAGAGCCAACTGTCCCTCTTAGCTGAGGCCCTCATCTTGCCCGCACTGTTGGAGTAACCTTGTAGGTCTCCCTGGCTCCAGGCCCTCCTTTCTTCAACACATCCTTTGCACAGCTGCCACAATTATCTTCCCAAGGCGTGGGTGTGGTCATATCCCTTTCTCTAAAAACTTACAGGGAGGGGCAGATAGATGGCACAGTGGATAAAGTTTTGGCCTTGGAGTCAAGAAGACCCGAGTTCAAATTCGACCTCAGACACATAATACTTACTAGCTGTGTGACCCTGGGCAAGTCACTTAACCCCATTGCCTAGCCCCCCCCCACCAAAAAAAAAAAACAAATAAAAACTTTCAGGGGCTTCTGGGCATTTCAGGACACCCACCACCTGGCTTCTACCCCTTTTTATTTCAGGTTCCTTCCTTACATTTCAATCATATTGGCTTTCTAGCTGCCTTGAAGCTGACATGCTATCACTGCCTGGTATATTGTACAGAACTTCCCCCATGCCTGAAATGCAGCCCCTCCTCTTGGCCTTTCTCCTTATTTCTATTTTTCTTATCTCTATATTTCTCCTTCTCCTTATCCATCCTTACCTCCTTTCAAGGCTCAGCTCAGGGGCTTTTTCCCCTGTGAAACTTTCTTTATTTGCTTTCTGTTCCATTTTCTAGTGTCCACTTCCTCATTTATCTGTATACATCCCTTCCTTACCTGTATATATTTTGTATCGCACCCTGCCATAGAATGTAAGCTCCAAGAGGGTAGATTTTCCTTTTTTTCTTTTCTCTCTGTATCTTCAGTAACTTGCACAATGCCTGGGATATAGCAGGTGCTTAATAAATGTTTGTTGAATTGAATGTCGGGTAATGTAAATTTTAGCTGGAAAGGCAGGTGGGAACTGGACTACAGAGGGTCTGAAATGCCTTGTAAAATTACGATTCTCGAGTTCTCAGATTATAAATCTGAGATTCCATGACCATGATTCTAAGATTCTTTATGTCTAAGATTCTATGACTTTAGGGGGCCGGAGATTCTGAGATTCTCAGATGCTATGTCAATGGAAACTAGAAGATTTAGCATTTCAAAGCTGGTCCTACACCATGTGGGCTGGGTGATTTCATTCCCAGCCTCCAGTCTGAAGCTGCCAATTTTCCCTTCCCTTTCAGAGGGCTTCAGGCTCTTTTGAGTGACTGAAAAAGGTCTGGAATTCAGAGGGCAGGAGTCAGGGTCCTCACAGCAAGTAAAGAAGACTGACATCATTCCATTCCCCTGAGTGCCAGAGTTAGGCTCCAAACTCCAAGGGGGCTCTCCAGGCATTCTGAAGTTGGTGCCAGCTTAATGCCACCCTCCTGGGCAAGGGTGAGAGAGCAGAATCCATAGGAACTGGACCCCCCTTTCCCATGGCTGCCTGCCTCAGAAATGTACCCTGTCCTTGTTGGCCTGCTGGTACTCCCTAGGGCATGGTGGCAGACCCCACCCCCATTCCTGGCCAGGTGCCAATGGACACAGGTCAGAAATCCCCCTCATCGGCATCTTTATCTTTATCTTTATTTTTATAATTTACCTTGTTGTGATAGAACCTGCAGTTCTGGATTTTTCATCTTCTAAGTTTGTTTATCATAACACCATGCAAACATATACACACATACACACACACCCCAAAACACATTCATATGTGTTTACATGCACGTGTCCAAATATATACATACAATGTACACATACACATTCCTACATGCAGAATGCAATGTAATCACATGTAATAATAATAACTAGCATTTATATAGCATTGTAAAGTTTACAAAGCACTCTACAAATATCTCACTTTATCTTCATACCAACTTTGGAAGGTAGGGCTATCATTCACATTTTACAAATTAGGAGACTGAGTCAGAGTTCAAGTGACATGTCCAGGATCACAGTAAGTGTCTGAGGCAGGATTTGAACTCAGATCTCCCTGACTCCAGGCCCAGTGATTTATCCACTTATTTGAGAAGACTATAAGGTTCTATTGAGAAAGGAACCACCATTTTCATTAACAAACTGAATCCTTAAGATCATTTAAATACCTAGTAGATAAAATAAAGTAATAGTGAATGGGCTTACAGTTAGGATTAGAGATAGATTGGGTTGCTTCCTTGGGGAGCAAGCTCCCCCATTGAAGCCATCCCAACAGAGGCTAAATGATAAGGAATGATAGGGAAATTGTCACAGAGATTGAGGTAGTCCCACCACCCAACACTCCGGCCCCTTACAGAGGTTCCCAGAAGCTCAGTGGGGGAGGCTTCCTCTGTGGGAAGATGGCACTCCTGACCCAATGCCTGAAAGATGTGCCCTCTGTAGTATACTGTCAGCAGTGGGGAGGAGCTGAAAAAAGCCAGCTCCTCTCCCTAACTCAGGGCTGCTTCACAAAATGAGGATATTGGTGGAAGTCAGGCATCCATTTGGTGCTTGTCTCAAGGTCAGATTCAATCCGGAACTGCAGCTCAGACTCAATCCATAAATGATGTCAGGGGACATCTGTCCTGGACTGGGATCAGTTATGTAACCCATGATGTACCTAGAAATAAATAAATATTTATATTACAAAATAGAATTATCAATCTGATTGCTAGGAGTGGTTTGGGGAGGGAGTGCAGTTAGAGCTCCTAATGATAACTCACTCTGGGCAAGCTATGTAACCTCTCTTGGCCTCAATTTCCCCATTTGTAAAATGTGCATAAAGGCTACTTACTACCTGGCCTGCCTCCCAGGGCCCAGTAAGGAAGAATATAGTCCCATGTAAATGTACTGGTCTTCCTATTTCCAAAGAAGTTAGTCCCCAGGGACAGCTGCCCAACACTGCTGTAAGTGGACACTGAGTCAAGCTCCCCATCAGCTCTGGATCCCAGGCCAAATACGTGGGGGAAGGGGTTGGTCATAGAGACGAGGAGGGAAGAGGCAGACAAGAGTGTCTCTGTGCCCAGGGCTTTTCTCCCAGAAGCCCCCGGGAGTCGGGTAGAAGCCAGGGAAACACAGACAGCCTGTTGTCTGGGGCTCCCAGGGCCATTGTTCATCAAATGCAGTCGAAGATCCAAAAGCAGGCAATTCTTCCCTCCCTCCTCCACACTCAGTGGCTTGAATTGTGTAACCTCTGAGAATCCCAGAGTCTGAGAGCCGAGAGAGCCTTCAGAGGGACTCCAAGCCAACTTGTACCTGGATGGGAATCCATCCCCTCTCCAACCTCGCTGACAAGTCCATGCCCAGCTAATCACTCAGAGACCTCCAGTGACCTATGGTAGCTCCCCACTCACCAAGGCAAGCCCCTCCCCAAAGTGGGCCACTCTGGAACTCCAGTAAGGGTTGGGGTTGGTTGATTTTTCTCTTTTCAGTTGATATCTACTTGTCTGAAACGTTCGTCCATCGCGTCTAGCTTTGTTCTCTGGAAGCCAGACACAACAACATGAAATCAAAAAGCTTTGCAAGTAATAACAGCTCCCATGTCTTCAGTTCTTTGAGGTTTACAAAGCACTTTTCTCTCAACAGCTCAGTGAAGTAGGTAGGATAGACAATTTCCTTTTTTTTTTTTAACTTTTGGGAACCTCCTTCAACCAATGTGGGTCAGAAACTGGTAGTGTTTAACAACTAGGGGCTGGAGGACAGGGACTGTGTTTTTGCCTTTTTTTATATCTCCAGTGCTTAGCACAGTGCCTGACACCTAGTAAGTGCTTAAGCAATGTTTGTTGACTGACAGGATTGAACTAGTATATAATTCATATATACATAAATACATACACACTATACGTGTGCTATAGCCTACTTGGGAGGGAAAAGTGCATATTTCTATATAAACCCCATGTATGTGTGTATATGTGTATATATACATATGTGTGTGTACATATATATACACATGTTGTTTCCCTCCCAAGTAGACTATAAGATCCTTGAGGGCAGAGACTGTTTGGTTTACATCTTTGTATCTCCAACAGCTAGCATGGTGCCTGGCACATAGCAGATACTCAAGACATGTTGATAGATTTGAACATTGGATTCCTAGATCACGGTGTTGGTGACCTATTGGACCAAACTCATCATACACTGTTTTTGTACTACCTGGAGCTAAGAAAAATTTTTACATTTTAAAATTAAGTTTTACTATATTAAAAAATATAAATTGAAATAGTCCTGGGATGACACGATGATGGCCTGATCTCAGGTGATGTCCCTGTGGACTGCAGATAAGGGGGAACAGGTTTAAGAGATGATTTGGAGGTAGAATTGACAGGACATGGCAACTGTTAGTGTGGCTGAGTGAAAGTGAGGGGTCTGGGGGGCAGCTAGGTGGTGCAGTGGATAGAGCACTAGCCCTGAAGTCAGGAGGACCTGAGTTCAAATCCGGCCTCAGACACATAACACTTACTAGCTGTGTGACCCTGGGCGAGTCACTTAACCCCAATTGCTAAAGCAAAAATAAATAAATAAAATTTAAAAGGGGCGGCTAGGTGGAACAGTGGATAGAGCACTAGCCCTGAAGTCAGGAGGACTTGAGTTCAAATCTGGCCTCAGACCAAACACTTGACACTTACTAGCTGTGTGACCCTGGGCAAGTCACTTAATCTCGATTGCCTCACCAAAAAAAAAAAAGAAAGTGAGGGGTCAAGGATGACTCTGAGGCTACACACTTGGGTAGAAGGATAGTGATGTCCACAACAGAAATAGGAAAGTTTGGGAAAGGGGTGGGTATGGGCTGAAGGGCAATGAGTTAATTTGGCTTTGGGCGTGTTGAGTTTGAAATAGGAAATCTGGTTTGAAATGTCTGATAAGGCAGTGATAGTGTGGGCCTGTAGCTTAGAAGGTAGCCAAGGGTTGGACGTATCAATCTTGGAGTCATCCAGTATAAAGATGATCATTGAATCCAGAAGGCTGATGAGGTTACCAAGAGAAAGGGTGTAGAGAGTTTAATCCAAAAAAGATCTTCTTAACAGTTAGGACTGTCCCACAGTGGAACAGGCTGCCGAGAGAGAGAGAGAGAGAGAGAGAGAGAGAGAGAGAGAGAGAGAGAGAGAGAGAGAGATCTTCACCTCACTAGAGCTCGGTGAGTCAAGGGAAATGAATCCCTGTGGGGAGGCTGAAAAGGGGATTCTTAACTGTGGGAGGGAGGGAGGACCAGAATTCCCCTGAGGTCCCTAACAGCTCTGGGATGCTGGAATCTACAGGGACCAGCAGGCTCTGACCACAGTCAGGGAGGGGAAAGAGTCGTTTCCCTTGGAACACTGAGGTCCTGGGCATCAGCCATTTGGGGTGAGTTACAGGTGGTGCTGAAGTCCTCTGCCACAATGGGCTAGGCTCCTGACTTTAGCTTTAGGCGCCTTAGGTTTCTCCCAGCAGTTGCCTTGGGTTCTGTTGCCAAACTCCAGATGAAATGCCTGGCTCCTCCCCCTGCTGGGCCTGGGTGCCCACAGGAGAAGGCACAGTGCGGTTAAGTGAGATGAGGGCTGGAAAAAAGACGAGCTGGGCACTATCCTGGCTCTGGCACTGACCCCTGTGTCACCTTCATCAAGGCCCTTCCCTTCTAGGGCTCTTTGCTCAGTAAAATGAGGGAATTTGCTAGGATGATCCTTAAGGATCCTTCCAGCTCTGACAGTCGGCTTGTAAAGCAGTCCCAGCTTGGCCTCTTTCTACCTCTCCACACACCCTACAATCTTGTAACTGTGGCTTTCTTGCTGTTCTTCATACCTTGCATTCACACCCCGGGTGTACATTCAGCAAAGGGGACAATTAACACCGCTTTTGTTGTTATTCAACCATTTCAGTCATGTCTGTTCAGTCTTCTTGACTGCATTTCTTGGCAAAGGTATTGGAGTGGTTTGCCATTTCCTTCTCCAGCTCATTTGATGGATGAGGAAACTGAGGCCAAAAGGGTTAAGTGGCTTGCTCAGGGTCACGTAGTTAGTGTCTGAGGCCAGATGTGAACTTAGGTTTTCCTAACTCTAGGCCCAGTGCTCTATTCACTGTGCTACCTCCCTTTACTAGTCACACCTGCGCTTAAAATCTTACCTTTCAGAACAAGCCTTTCCTGGTTCCCCCTTAATACTAACTAATTCTTTTTCTCTATGATTATCTCCCATTAGTTAGTCAGTCAATTAGCTTTTATTAATCACCTTCTGAGAGCATTTTTGGCCTCATTTCTTACCTAACCTTAATCACTGAATGGGCATTGCCTCAGACAAACTGAGACCTGGGAAAGACCTCAGCTTAAAAAGGCCAAGGTCTCATCACCTTCCCGATGTCATGATCCTCTTTGAGCACTAAGGACAAGCAACAACTATGAGCCAGGCACTGTGTTAAGAGCTTTACAAATATATCTCATTTGATCATCATAACAACCTGGCAAGGTAGGTGCTATTAATAGCCCCATTTTACAGATGAAGAAACTAAGGCTAAGCCATTTGTCCAGGGTCTGGCAGTTAGTAACTCTCTGAGGTCAGATTTGAACTCAGGTCTTTCTGACTCCAGGTTCAGTGACACCTAGCTGCCTCTCCTTATATAGAAGGAGCAAATAATCTTTTTTTTCTGCCTTTAAGGCTATCCTGGTGTGGTTAGGGGACAAGAATCTACCCCAGAGAATAGTTAGAGAACAAGACATGATGTATTTTATAATGTCTGGGCAGGCATGGGCAGAGCGATTGTGTGTCTTGGGTTCTAAAGGCCATAGGAACTGAGCAGAAGGGAACCGTGGAGGTGTAAGGTAGTTAAGGAGGGCTTCCTAGGGAAGGGGAGTCTTGAACTGGTCCCTTGAAGGATGGAGGGGAGGGCGAGCAAGTGAAGGGTCTGAAAGGAGTGGGGGAGAGTATTCCAGGCAGAGCAACGTGCATGCATCGAGATGGGAAAACTGAAATCTGGTGGACTTCTGGGATGGAGAGGGCTCTGTGAGGGACAGAACTCCATTTCTCCAGTCCTTCTCCACCCCTTTCCCCAGAATGGACACTCAGGCCTTGGACTAACCGTAGGAAATCTAAGGCTCTTCTTTCCTCTTCTCCCTCTCTTTCCCTTCCTTCCCTTCCCCTCCTGTCATAGCCTCAACTTGTAACTTCTCCTCCTCTGCTCCCCATACCATGCTCCCCTTCCCTTGACTACCCCCAGATGCCTCCATTCGTGATCTTGCCCCTGGACTAACTGAAGCTGTGTGCAGGAAAAATTTCTATGTTGGTCCTTCTGTTCAAGAACCTGCCATGGCTCCCAAGGGCTCCCAGAAGAAATTTTGATCAAATCAGTCTGTTATTTCAGAGGTCAAACAGCGTGGCCCCAACAGGAGGAGTGTCAAACTGAGAGTCAGGTGACCTAGAATATGCTGATCATCTGGGTCAAATTACTTCTCACTGGGACCTCATTCTCCTATCCTATACCAGAACAGTGGGATTTCCCCTGTGGGCCACAGGGTAAAATTTCTCCCCTTTCCTATTTCCTCATATATAAAATAGGGTGAGAGTAAACTAGGTGATTTCTAAGGTCCCTCCCAGCTCTGAAATTCTATGTTCTAGGTCTATACATGTTGTTTCACCGATTAGCCAAATGAGGCTCTTTTTGCTTTTCTTTGTATTCTCACTATATAGCACAGTGTCTCCTGGCCCATGGTCAGCTCTTAATAAATGCCTTTGACTGACTGACTGCTCTATGTGCTAGGATCCCTCCCTCCTCCAAAGTCCTCTCTTCTATGTTCTAGGATCTTTGAGTGCTCTGACATGTCTATGTTATCAGCTTTCTTCCAGCCCTGACATTCCATGTTAAATAGCCATGTGTTTGGGAAAGCACCGAATCTGCAGTCAGAGGACATGGGTTGTAACCTAGCTCTGCTACCTACTGGCTGGGTGGTTTGGGGTAAGTCCTTTCCTCAGTTTCCTCCTCTGTAAAAATGGTGGGGTTGGACTGGACCATCTCAGAGGTCCCTTCTGATTCTATGTCAATGTTCTATGGCCACGTGATACAGGCTCCCAGGTTTCCCGGCAGTGATTTCTGAAGCATTCATATCTGAAGTATCCAAAACTCTCCAGTCAAGATAAGAGGCTTGGTGGGAAATCCCAGAGAGGATTCCTCAGAAATGGTCAAGCCATTTCCTGATTTCAGGGAAAGCTTGAGTGTTGATAGTCAAAAAAGAAACAAAAAAGGCTCTTTTTTTTTTAAACCTCTTACAGGTTATAAAACTGGGCTACAAAACAAATCTTAGGTTACAAAAAAAAATTGCTGGGTTACAAAACAAATCTGTTTTACAGATGGAAAAACTGAGGCCCAGAAATAGAATAAGGCACTTGCTCAAGGCCTCACAATGGCAGTCAGTGGTAGAACCAGAATTAGAACATAGGTTCCTTAAGCTCCTAGTTCAGGCCTCTCTTCTGAGGCTATCTCCCTCAATAAGGCATGAGAAAAACACTTTCCCTGACCCAGCCAGAAAGATTTAGCAGTTTTCTTCCTTTGCACTATTTATTTAGGAGGCAATGTGGGTTAAGCGACTTGCCCAGGGTCACAGAGCTAGTCAATGTCTAAGGCTGGATTTGAACTTAGGTCCATCCCAGGACTGGTCCTCTATCCACTGTGCCACCTAGCTGCCCCTTTTGCTCTATTTTATATGTGTGTGTGTGTGTATTAGTATATGTGTGTAATTGCTTATACATTGTCTCCTTCATTAGCATACGAGCTTTAAAAAGACTAGTAAGTGTCTGAAACAGGATTTGAATCCACATTTTCCTGATTCCAAGTCTAGTACTCTATCTACTACATCAGAACTTCCTCATCTGAAAGTTGCTTGCATCAAAGAAATCTCAGGTCCCTACCCCTGACTTAGGTTGGATCAATGAATTACCAGGCTTTGTGGCTATCCCCCATATCAATCCCAAAGGGTAGGGTGCACTATAATGATAATCATGACGATGATGATGATGATGATGATGATGATGATGAAGATGATGGAGAAAGCTAGCATTTTTAAGGTTTTGCAAAGTTATTCATGTATATTATCTCATTTTATCCTTATAACAAGCCTGTGAGGTATGGGTCATTATTATCACCATTTTACAGATGAGGAAACAGTGATTTACTGAGAATCATATAAGTACCTGAGGCAGGATGTGAACCCAGGTCTTCCTGGCACCCAAGTCCAACATTTTATGCCAGGGCTGGAAGAGTTTGTGGGAAAGGAAAATTAACCATCGAAAAAAGGATGGCCAGGAGAAGAAAACAATAGACAGATTGGAAAAGATGGGATAAGAAAGGAATGGGAAGGGAGAGATAACTCTGGCCTCACCAAAAAAAAAACCCAAAAAACTCAATAAATGTTTGTAGAGTAGAATAAAATGGAATTGGCAAGGGATGAAAGGGAAAGAGAAACAAAATGTATAAATATTATATAGGGAAAGCTGGACAGCCAGACAGGAGAGGAACAGAGAGCAGAATAAGAAGAAATAGGAGAAATAAAAAGAGAGGCACAGAGGAAGGAGGGAAGATGAAAGAAGAGAGAGGGGAAAGAAAGAAAGTCGTTGCAGGTTTCAGAGCATTGTCTGACAAACCATTGACTGACTGACATCTGAGCTATTGTGTCCCATTCTAGGTGCTACATTTTAGGAAGGACAGTGACAAACTGGAGAGGGTCCAGAGGAAGGTAACCAATATGGCAAAGAGCCTTGAATCCATGCCATGTGAAGACTGGATGTAATGACTCTGGAGAAGAGAAGACATCAAGAGTGGGAGGAAGAAAGCATAATTACTATGTTTAAGTATTTCAAGGGCAGCCATGTGAGATGGATGTGCCCTGCTTGGTCTCAGAAGGAAGACCGAGGAGCTGTGGGAAGAAGTTGTAAGGAGGTAGATTTCCACTCTATATAAGGAGGGACGGCTCCAGGGGCTAATGAGGTAGAGCCTTGGTGACCCCCAATTGAGATCATCATACATGGGTTTCATGATTTAGGTAATGGTTGAACTAGATTTTCTCTGATTTCCCTTCCAAATCTAAGATCCCTTCGGACTAAATCACTATGGGACCCTGGGCAAGAGCCTTAGCCCTTCCATCTATAAAATGAGAGGTGGGGGTAGATTAGATGATCTCTAAGCTGCCTTTCCACTTGGAAGTTCTTCGGTTCTGTGACTTTCTTCCTGCCTGCATTTGTCCTGGAAGCCCTATCTTGTTAGTGGGGCTGTGAGCTCCTCCCAACCTTTCCTCTTGTCATTTTCTGCCAGGAATGCCCATCCCTGGACTCCGTGCCAACACACACACCTATCAGGGCTGCTTCCTCCTCGAAGACTTGGAAGTGACCCACTGCCAATAGAAGGAGTTTCACTTTGAGAGTCTAATGGCTTTACAGGTATGAATCATTCCTGGGAATACTTTCTTTGGCTTGCCTGCCCAGGAGCTGGGAAAAGAGGGAGAAAAACCCCGGACAACTTTCAAGTTTCATATTTCTCTTATGTCAGCTATAAACCAAGCATGCAATTTATACCTTTATCTGAGGCACCGAACTATATATAAAAACATGCATATATGTCCATATATACACATATGTCTATATATATGCATATATATACAGATAGATAGATAGACAGACAAACAGACAGAAATTAAATAACACAAGGCTGAGGATAGATCCCTAGGGATGATGGCTATTTTTCCTTTCCCAAAAACTCTTCCAACCCTGGCATAAAATGTTGGACTTGGTGCCAGGAAGACCTGGGTTTACATCCTGCCTCAGGTACTTATTATACGATTCTCAGTAAATCACTGTTTCTTCATCTGTAAAATGGTGATAGTAACAACACATACCTACTTAGAGGCCAGAGAGGAATCAAAGAGTTAACTTGGCTGGCATGGGTACTTGACTTAAAATGGAGGAACCGACCAATGGGAGGGAAGAGCCTGGGTCAGAGTGACCTTACCAGGTGAGAAGGCTGCTGAGTCATGGTGGAATAAGAAGTCTGGAGAAGTAGGAGCTTTCTAGAATTTCCTCAGGAATCAAGCTCCCTGCCCTGACTCTGCCCTCTCCTTTTTTGGTAATGGGAACATTTATCCTTCCTCAGCTCTGAGGATCACTCCTATTCTTCACAGCTTTTCAGAGATCCCTGACAGTGACTCACCAATCACTTGTGCTAATCCTTTCAGTCTTTGGGGATATTTTTTGTATAGGCCTGGTGACTGAAACCTCACAGAAGACAGTTAGGAGCTCTATTACCATCTCCTCAGCAGCCTTAGGTTTCAATTCCCTGTTGAACATTTTCATTCTGCTCTATCCACTCTGAAGCTCATTCTCCTTGGTTGAGGAAAAAAAAGAAAGCCAAATAAAGAATTGAGTAGTTCTAACTTTTCTCCTTTGTCTATTATCATCCCACTCAACCAGATGAACTATTTTATTTCTTCTCTAATCTTTTTCTCTTTTTCCCAAAATAGTGCAAAGGGTCCATTTTGTCATTTGTAGCATTATCACCAGCCTCAGCTGGTTCTGAGCTTTACAGGGCCTGACACTTTCCCTGCAACATCATCATACTGATCTGAGCCAGCAAAGTCCTTTCCATTCATTTCAGCCATGTCAATGTGGGAGAACTCTTTCACTTAGAATGGGGGGTTGAGACAAATAATAAATCCACAACTGCAACCCAGTCGATCAACTTCATAAACAACGATGCTTTGCCCATAGTTACAGCAGGCCCCAAGATTCCTGAAAACACTGGAGTGTATAGTTCCAGACAATTTTCCGGAACACAAAAATGATGGCAGTTTGGGCAGTAACTGTGTGTGTCCTCTGTAGCTGTTTAGGGATATCTCTCTGGTCTTGGGAACTCACTGTCCAAGGAGAGTTAACACAGGGGGATGGTTGAATGTGCATATTTTGTGTAGTTTTTACTCATTTGAATCAGCAAAAGTTACAGAATAGAGACATTGTGAGGTTGCTGCTAGGAGGAGTGAGCAAGGCAGGACTAGACTAAGAGGAGCTCACTCAGGGTACAGACACCTGTTAATTTCCTGTTATTATTATAACAATAATAACTTGCATTTATATAGCACCTTAATGTTTTCAATGTGCTTTACACGTCATCTTAAACAAGATCCTCACAACAACTTAGTGAAGTAGGAATTATTATTATCTTCATTTTACACATCAGGAAACTGAAGCTGAAAGAAGTTTTGAACTCAGTTCCTCTTGACTTCAGTTCCTCAGACCTCTCCAGTATACTACCCAGCTGCTTAATTAGGTAATGACTAGGCGTTGTTAGCACCCTCCAATATTTGAAACCCCTAGGACAAAAGACCATTCTCTCCACACTAGTCAGGGCTTAGCTTATCAGGACTAGATGGGGAATGCAAGCACAAGAAAGGAGAAATTGCAGGAAGTAGGAGGGCAGCTATCCATGAGTAGGGGTATGTTAAGTTCTTAAACAAGGACAGTCTGTTAGAAGCATATTTCATAGGTCACAGAGACCTATGATGGCTAGGTCCTCTGGCCTGCGACAACCATAGCATTCTTTTGCACTCATCCTCCATAATTTGCTTTTGCTTCCACTTTCTGTGCATGACTTTTCCAAAATCCCAGTTGGCAGACAAGTCCCCTGTGTTTCTGCATCAATCTCTAGACAAGCGCCTCTTTTGTCCTTCATCAGAACAATCTGTTTGTCTCCTTAGAATTTCATTCTTGAGAGCTTCCCTTCCCTTTTGGACCATCTTTTCTTACAGAGTCTTGAGTCATGAGACCTTACTTCATCTTTCTCTGAACTCTTGGAAATCAGCTCCTGCCAAATCCAGGGTGCATGCCAGGCCATGCTTAATTCTCTTCTCTTTTCCATCATGAGTTCTAAGGTGAAGTCGTTACTTCCTTCCAAAGCTTCTGTATTCTTTTTTCTCTGACAATTAGTCCCTCCTGGTTAGTCAGAATCAGGTCTAGAATTGAAGTTTCCCCATTGGTACCTCCATCCTTTGAGGAAGTGAATTTACATTAAGGTCCTTCAGGGGCTTATCAGATGCACTGCTTTCATCACAAAGATAAGGCTCTAGCAGATATATGGGGAGTTGGAGTTCCTCATTACTACTATATCAGGCCTTCATAGTAGACCTGCTTATTGAAGTCTTTGCTTACTTCTTTCTAGTCTAATCACTTCAATAAATATATATTAAGTGCTAATTATTTTCAAGGTACTATGCTAGGCACTAGTTATGCAAAGGGGGAAAATTAAATGGTCCCAGATGTCCTCAAGTAGCTTACACTCTACTGGGGGGATATG
Organism: Vombatus ursinus; assembly: GCF_900497805.2. Lineage (NCBI taxonomy): Eukaryota > Metazoa > Chordata > Mammalia > Diprotodontia > Vombatidae > Vombatus > Vombatus ursinus. The sequence goes on from NW_020945437.1 coordinate 25,265,901, forward strand.
ATATGTGGTAGTAATAATAATAGTTAACATTTAGATAGCACTTACCATGTGCTAGGCACTGTGCTAAGTACTTGACAAATATTATCTCATTTGATCCTCACTTAAAGCCCTGGAAGGTAGGTGCTATTATTATCCCCATTTTACAGTTGAAGAAACTGAGGCAAACAGAGGTTAAGTGTCTTGGCAAGACTCACCCAGCCAGTAAATGGCTGAGTACAGTCTTTCCCTCTGCCTTTTCTGACTGTGAGCCTTCTGAGGGTAGGACCCAGGTCTGTCTCTCTCACTTCCTCCCAGTATAGCCCAGATGGAAAGTGGAGAATGAGAATGGAACATAGTAGTTAGTGAATGTTTACAGATTGAAACAAATAAGAATAAGAGTTCAGCACCATCCCAGAGAACCAGACACTCTCTTCAATGTGCATCATGCCCCAGTAGCCATTCTAGTCGGGACTAGAAATTAAGGTTGCCAGCTAATTTACATGCCTGGCATTTGCAAGGGATTTGACACTCCCCAAATAGATCGTGCCATCTATTATTTCATAGGATTCTCCTAGTAGCCCTGGTGGAACATTAAGCCAGATTTTTCAATTTTTACTTCATGAACAAGCTAACACAAGCTCAGAAAAATTATTAACTTGCCCAAGGTCATAGAGTATGTTAGTGGCATAATTGGATCTAGAAGCCAAGAAATAAAGTTGACTAGATAGACTGGGGTCTGACCATCAGAAGCCTTGAATGCCAGTCTAGGAAAATTGGATTCTTTCCCAGAAGTAGTAGAACTAGTAGGTTGCTGAGCAAGGGTTAGGAGCGGGGAGGGAAAGGGAAATTGAGTCAGAGTGTAGGAGGGTCATTCTGGTATCACAGGTAGAAGAAATGGAGGGGAAAAGATTGAAGGTAGGGAGGCTGAAAGGGAGGCTAACGTAACCATGTAGGCAAGTCCTTCACCATCTGACCTCGAGCAATTCACATTAAGTCTTTGAGCCTCATGTGTAAAATAGGGAAATTTTATTTTTTATCTATCTGCTTACCTAACTCCATAGTTCTAATTTGGTACAGGAGAAAGAACACTGATCATGGAGCCAGAGGACCTGGGTTCAGATTCTGCTCCTGATCCTTTCTATCTGTGTGAACTTAGGCAAGTTATATAACCACAATGAGCCTCAGTTTCCTAATCTGTAAAATGAAGGGGTTGAACTAGATGGCCTCTGAGGACATCGATGATCCAGTGATTTTATATCTGCCCAACCTAAATATAAGATCCTTCCCAATTTGGGAAGATTGTCCCCAGAACTCCCAGGAGTTCTGGAGAGGAGCTAAGAGCTGCCAAGTTTTGCATATTGCTACTCCCTATCTGTGTGACCTTGGGAAAATATATCTTGCATATACATAGTTGTTCACATATTGCCTCCCCCATTAAAATTTGAGCTCCTTGAGGGTGGGAACGATGTTTTTGCCGTTCTTTATATCTTTAACAGCCCAGCATAATCCCTGGCATGTAGTAATGTCTTAATAAATGTTGTTGACTGACCGATTAAAAAAATGAGACAGTTATACTCATTTGTCCCTAAGGTTTCTTCCTCTTCTAAATCCTACGACCCTCTCATTTCTGTGGGAGGATGCAAGGCACTGGGAAGCCATTGTCACCCTCCACTGACTCCACCTCGTGGATCCAGGCCTTTTTTTGGCATCTGTTGCCAGTGTGAGTCTCTGGCCCCTGGGATCAGAGGAGAGTCCAGCATCCTGAAGGGCCAAGAGAGGAAGGCCTAGTCAGACGTGGCTTTCATTCAGACCATTGATGCAGGCCAAGAGGAGCCTGGCAAAGCCTTGCTCAGGAGGCTCTAGAGCAACTGGGGGGAGCCAGGAAGAGGGGAGATTACTCCAAAGCAGGCCTATGTAGGGCATCTCCTGCCTGCCAGCTCCCAGGGCACTCAGCTTCTCTCCGTCCCAAGCTTATCAATCCTTGTACACTTCTCCCAGCCCTCGAGGAACCACAGAAGCTCTGAGCTGGAAGGAACCTCAGAAGGCAACGTCCAACCAGTGTCTGAACAAGAATCTCCCCTATGACACCCGAGGTCAGTGGTCCTCCAGCCTCCTTTGACTTTGGACTGTGTCCTGTGGCCTCCTTCCCCTGGTGAAATCTTCCCCCAGGAGGACCTGAGTTCAAATCTGGCCTCAGACCAAACACTTGATACTTACTAGCTGTGTGACCCTAGGCAAGTCATTAATCCCAATTGCCTTAGAAAAAAGGTGGTGGGGGGGCAGCTAGGTGGTGCAGTGGATAGAGCACCAACCCTGAAGTCAGGAGTGCCTGAGTTCAAATCCGGCTTCTGATCAACCACTTGATGCTTATCAGCTGTGTGACCCTGGGCAAGTCACTTAACCCCAACTGCCTAAAAAAAAAAAAAAAAAAAAGGAAATCTTTCCCTCCCTTTAAGGTCCAGACCCAAAGACACCTGTTCCAAGCAGCCTTCCCTGGAAGCCATGAAGATCTTTAATGCACTGACTGGAGTTAGAGGACCTGGGTTCAAATCCTGCCTGTGACCATTAGTACTAATGTGACCTCAGATAAGTGCCTTAACCTTCCTGAGTCTCAGTTTCCTTATCTGTAAAATGAAAGACTGGACTAGATCACCTCTGAGGATACTTCTGCTTCTAGAACTATGATGCTGTGTGACCCCTGATCCCATTCCCCCCACCCCACCCTTCTAGAGTTGTCCTTCTTCAGAGCCCTCCAGTCACCTATTCCCACACTCCTGTTCACACCCACTTATGTATGTCCCTCTCTGATCCTCCATTCAGACTTTGAGCTCCCTGAGAGCAAAGCCCATGTCTTATTCATTCCTACAGTCCCACAGTGCAGCTGAGGCTGAAGCTGAAGCCCTGCACAAAGGAGGGTGAGTAAATGTTTGAACATAGGACTAGGGGAAAGAAAGCAGGATTCCGATTCAAGTCCCAACTCAGTCACTAGTAAACTACATGACCTTCTGCCACACAGCCCTCACCTGTGGCTCCAAGAAGCTGTAATATGTACAGTGGCCACAAGCAGGAAAACTGTCTTGGCAGATGGGCTAAACCAGGTTGAGGGTAACCAACAGGCCTCACACCCATGGGTGTGTGTGTGTGTGTGTGGGGTGGGGTGTCTACCCCACACATGTGAAAACTCAGGTGGAATGAGTGGTTGAGAACAATTTGTTCCAAAGGCCATGAAGACGGCTAAAGCAGGTGCTGTGTAGTACTTAGAGCTAGGTCAGCCTTCAAAGAAGCCAAGGTCATCTACTGCATCCTGGGCCATCTCCAGTCATCTTGACCTTTGTCCTGCCACTGGACTTCAATGTCTCTAGAACAAAGAGTGAGACTGATGACTTTGTGCAACCCTGCCTCACTTAAATTCAATTCATGCTCAAGTCAAGACATCACCCTGTGATGTCATTGGTTTTTTTTATAACAAAGGACGAGCAACATGACCTTAGACAAGTCCTTACGCCTCTCAGTTTCTATAAAACGAGAGAGTTGGGCTAGATGGTCTTTGAGGTCCCTTTCAATTTTAAATCTATGATCCTACAATACTCTAATCCTATGACAGTTTGGTAATTTTGTAATGCTGGTTTGGGGGGTCAGAGGACCCACATCAAAATTCTGTCTCTTCTATTTGTTCTCTGGCTGTGGAAAAGTGACTTCTCTGGGCCTCAGATTCATCTATAAATGAGGAGATTGGACTAGTTGAACTCCAAAGACACTTCTTGCTCCAGATCCTATGCTCCAAGATCCTAAGATCATTGACTTGAACCTGGACAATGCTTTCAATGTCATCTAGCCCAACCCCTTCATTTTACAGATGAGAAAACTGAGGTTCAGGTCCCTAAGTCCCACAGGCAGTAAGTCATAGCAGCAGGATGTGAACTCAGGTGTTTTTACTCCTATCATAGGAATATGATGTCTAAGGTCCTTCTACCCACATCTGTGATTCTGTGGTTGGCTGGTTGGATGAATGAATGAATGGGTGGATAGATGGATGGATAAATGGATAGATAGATGGATGAATGGAGAAATAAGGTTGTAATTTTATTAGGCATGGATGCAGGTTTGTGGGCCCAATCTGTTAGTCCACAGATTTCTACTTCTGTTATTCCCATCTCGCAGACCAGGTAGGAAGAATAGAAGAATCAAAAATAAATCAAATTTAGACATAAAGGGTCATATCATAAGCAAATTAGGGGAGCATGGAAAAATCTACCTGTCAGATCTATAGGGAATTATTCTCAAAGGTCTGTAAAGCTATGCAAACATTTGACCCAGCAATACCACTGCTAGGTCTATATCCCAAAGAGATCAAAGAAAAAGGAAAAGGACCTATATGTCCAAAAAATATTTACAGCATTTTTTTTATGTGGCAGCAGAGAATTTGCAACCAAACAAGAGATTAAAAGGATCATGGGAAGTAAAATAGATGATTTTTATTACATTAAATTAAAATGGTTTTGCACAAACAAAACCAATACAACCAAGATTAGAAGGAAATTAGGACACTGTGCAAAAAAATTTTACAGCAAGTTTCTCTGATAAAGGCTTCATTTCTCAAATATATAAGGAAATGAATAAAATTTTTAAAAAATAGGAACCATTCCCCAATTGACAAATAGTGAAAGAATATGAACATGCAATTTTCAAAAGAAGAAATCAAAACAACTATGGTTATATGAAAAAAATACTCTAAATCACTATTGATTAGAGAAATGTAAATTTAAATAACTTGCAGATATCACCTCACAGCTATCAGATTGGCTCACATAGAAGGAAAGGAAAATGACAAATGTTGGAGGGGAAATGGAAAAATTGTGACACTAATACATTGTTGGTGAAGTTGTGGACTGATTCAACCATTCTAGAGAACAATTTGGAACTATGCCCAAAGGATTGTAAAATTGTGCATACTCTCTGACCTAGCAACACCACTACTAGGTCTGTATCTTAAAGAGATCAAAGAAAAAGGAAAGGGACCTATATGTACAAAAATATTTATAGCAGCTTTTTTTTGTTGTTGTAGCAGAGAATTGGAAATTGAAGGGATGCCCATCAATTGGGGCATGGTTGAACAAACTGTGGTATATGAGTGTGGTGGGACTCTGTTTTGCTATATAAGAAATGATGAAGGGGATGGTTTCAGAAAAACCTGGGAAGATTTATATGAGCTGATACAAAATGAAGCTCTCAGAATTAGGAGAACCCCATGTACAGTAACAACAATATTATAATGATGATCAGCTGTGAAAGACTTAGCTACTCTGATTAATACAATGCTATAAAACAATTTGAAGAACTCCTGAGGAAAAAAGTCATCCATCTCCGGAGAGAGAACTAATAAAGTCTGAGTGTAGATTTGAGCATAATTTTTTCACTTTATTTTTCTTGCTTTTCTTTTTGCAACATGGCTCATACAGAAATGTATTTTGCATGATTTCACATGTATAATTGATATCACATTCCTGCCTTCTCAGTGGGTGGGACAAAGGTGGCTGGGAGAGAGAGAATTCCTCCAAGAACCTCCTCTAGCAGCAAGAGCATTGTATTGGCAATTGGTAATGCTGGGTTCTGGGACTGACTGTATCCCTGATTTAAGGTGGTGATGGGGTATGGGTCCAAAGTGAGACTGTCTCACTTTGGACTCCTTTTGTCTATGGGCCCTAGAAAACCTTTGGACTGTCCTTGAATTCTCCCGCTTGATCAAGGAAATCTCTGGCGTTCCCCTGAGGCCATGATTCTGTTGTTTTGGCTACACCCAATCCCTCAATTCTGTTATCCTTGACCTAGCCTGGCCCTCCATTGTCTTGCCTCCCTATGGCCCCAGACCACTTCCCACTCTTGGTCCCACCTAGGCTCCATTTCCCTGTAATTCTATTACCTCATAGACTACTTGGCAACTCCTAGATGTTACCTCATAGACTACTTGGCCACTCCTGGATCCCTCCCACAGTCTTTCTGTATATAAGGCCCATCTTGTCTTCATTAAGAGGCACAGATTTTCACAATCTAGCCAATGGCCCATAGATACTCAGATTCCTTAAGAGTCTGGCTAATATGGCGAATCTTCAATAAACCTTATTTTTGGCTGCAAGAAGGCTTGGGTCAAATTCTTTTGGGCAGGACCCACATATCGTGATTTTGGGATTACAGGACCCCTAACCTCTAGATCTCATCAGTGGGACTAATCCTTTCTTTTCTCTGGGTCTTGGTTTACCCATTTTTACAAAATGGCAATGTTAGACTAGTTAATCTTTAAAATCATCTCCAGCTCTGACATGCTGGTGAGTTTGCAGAGACATTTCCTTTGATACCAAGGGAAGGAGAAAGGAAGGCTGGCCCCAGCTTTTTCCCCAACAGACCTTGAGAAATCCACGTAGGCTCAGGTTTCTTATCTGAGAAACAGTATCTGAATCCCACCTGTCACTCCCTGTCCTACACTTAAAGGGAGAAAGATCTGGCACAAAGGAATTAGTTGGAAGGATATATGGCTAGGGAGTGAGATACCTGGATTTTTGGTATTCTAAGGCACCTTCCAGCTCTGTTTGGTCATATGCTGCCTTCTACACATGGTATAGTGGAAAGAACATTAGACATCAGAACATCAGGAAAAAGTCCAGTACAATCCCTGGCTCTAACACTCCCTCGCTTCATCACCCTAGAAGAGACCTTAGAGATGGTGCGGTTCAAACCCCTCATTTTACAAAGGAGGAAGCTCTGGTCCAGCAAGTTGTTCAAAGTCACACCAGTTTGAAGCGGCAAAACCAAAATTCAGCTGTGTGACCCTGGGCAAGTCACTTAACCCTGATTGCCTCACCAAAAAAAAAGAAAGAAAAGAAAAGAAAAACCAGGATTCAAACTCAGTTTCTCCAGTTCCAAATCTAGAGTGTGTTGTCTTAATCATCTTTTACTTTTTATTTTATTTTATTGTCTTTGCTTTGCCAGTCTCATAGATATTCACACCTAAAGTACTTAGCATTTCACTTACCCTTGAAGCATTCCTAAAGGAATTTCCCTTTTATAATGCAGAAGTGGGAGATCTAATTGCTTCAAGAACACCCCTCTTCAAAGAGTAGGGGAGGGGCAGGAGAGAATTTGGAACTCAAAATTTTAAAAAAAATGAATATTAACAAAATTTTAAATGTAATTGGGAAATATTTAATGAAGCAAATAATAAAATATTTAAAAATAATAAATTTTTAAAAAGATGTCACAGTGTTCTCTCAAGGGACCCATGAAAAAACACAAGACTTGAAAAATTAATAACTGGCATTTATATAGTGATATAAAGTAGGTAAAGTGCTTTCAATGCATTATCTCATTTGAGCCTCACAACACCCTTTGAAGTAGGGACTGCAGGTATTTTTATCCCCATTTTATATATGAGGAAATTGAGGCTCTAGGAGGTTAAGTGACTAACAGCTAGTAAGCAACAAAGGGAGGATTTGAACCCAGGCCTTCCCAACTTCAAGTCCAGCACTCTAACCCGAAAGTTTTGCTGCTATATGGTAAGGGATAGGGGCAGCTAGGTGGTACAGTGGATAGAGTGCAGGGCCTGGTGTCAGGAAAACTCATCTTCCTATAATCAAATCTGGCCTCAGACACTTACTATCTATGTGACCCTTGGCAAGTTACTTAACCCTGTTTGTCTCAGTTTCCTCAGCGGTAAAATGAGCTGGAGAAGGGAATGACAAACTATTCCTGATGAGGATGGGATCTAGACCCCAGAAAGGAAAAATTCTGGACTTTCTCACATGGCCAAATCTCTGGCATTCACCTGAGGCTATAATCCTGTCAACTGGCCTTTCATTGTGGCTACACCCAATCTCCCCTCCATTGTCTTGCCTCCCTATGGCCCCTGGCCATTTCCCACCCTTGGTCCCACCTAGGCTCCATTTCCCACCCTTGGGAATTCTATTTCCTCATGGACTACTTGGCCACTCCCAGATCCCTCCCACAGTCTTTCTTACTAGCCAATCCCATCCAGGTCTCCTTAGGCCCTTCCTCCCATCACCCCAAACTACTTGGCCACTCCTAGATCCCTCCCATAGTCTTTCTGTATATAAAGTCCATCTTGTCTACATTAAGATGCTCTGATTCTTAGAATCTAGCCACTGCTTAGATTCTTAAAATCTAGCCAATGCTTAGATTCTTAAAATCTAGCCAATGCTTAGATTCTTATAATCTAACCACTGCTTACCCGTGTTCAGACTCCTTAAGAGTCTGCCCAATATGATGGATGTTCTAATAAACCTTGTCTTTGGCTGAAAGAAGGCTTGGGCCGAATTCTTTCGGGCAGGATCCACGTGTTGTGATTTTGGGGTTCCAGCACCCCTGAGCCCCTAAACCGCATCATCTGGAGCACAGTTGCAAACAGACAACCCCAATGTTTGTCCACATCTGGAAAAGCAATGGTCTGAAGTGTGATGTTCTTTCTCCAAAGCAGTCAATGTTTTTCCTGTTGAACCAACAATAGAGTAATTTTCAAGTAGGGCTTAGCTACCAAGCCCAAACCAGTTACTAGGAAAAAGCAGCTGGTCTTTCTTGGAGTGCCATAATGATGCAGCTAACTAATATATACAGAGCACTTCACAAGCATGACTTCATTTGATCCTCACAAGAATCCCATGAGCCAAGAGTGACAAGTACAGGTGAGAAATATGAACATTTAGAGACAATGTCTTCACAGAGCTATAGGAAACCTTAAAGTGCCTTATAAAAATTAATTGAAATTATTGTTATGATTATGTGCAATGTGTGACATAATAAACTTTGGCATCCTATGTTCCAAAGCCCCATCCAGCTCTGATGGTCTTTTTTTCAAAGGCCCCTTCCTATTCTGCCAGCCCAGATTCTAAGGTCCTTCCAGATCTGACATTCTTTGTTCTTAGATCCCTCCCAGTCCTGACACATTCATTCTCTGGTGTATTATTGTTCAGAGCTACTAATTGCAATAACAGTAATCCCTCACATCTGCAGCACATTTTACCCAAAGTACCCCTCTCCCCTATCTCTGATCTTACTACACTGGCCTTCTGAGGGAACCTGGCCAGAAAAAATAAAAAATAAACTCTATCCCCATTTTGCAGAGGAGGAAACTGAGGCACAGAGAAAGCGACTTTTCTGAAAGTGAGACCATGACAGAACCAGGACTTGGATTTTTTGGTTTTCCCAATTCCTAATCCAGGGCACAGCACTCTCCTGCAGGGCTGTGTCAGAATTCAGCAGGGAGACTCCTGGGCCATGTCCTGAGTTGCCCCAGTGAGTTCTTGCCGAGTCCTTCCAGCCCTGCCCCCATTCCGAGATCTGCTCCTGTCCCTGCTGAGCCATCAGAGCTTCCAGCTCCTGCCTTGCATGGGGACTAAGGGTTGGGCGACTATGACTCACCCACAAAGTGCAAGGGTCCTGGGGCACGACAGGTAGCTACTGTACCCGGCACAATAGATTTCCTGCCCCCACAAGCACCTTAGCCTCCCCACTCCCAACCCTGGCCTAGATACGAGACTCAAGGCCTCAGATTTCTCTCCTGGTTCTCTCTTTCCTATCCCTCCTTGCAGTCCCCAGGCTTCGGCTGATAACGGGCAGGGGATCCTGCCTATCTCTCTCCCATTGGAAACGTCTCCCTCCTCCCCAGGGAGGCCTCCCTCCTTGCTAGGCTAAGTCAGGCACCATTCCTCCACTCACTTTTGAGAGGCAGTCTAAATGCAGCAGAAAAAGCCATGAATTTGGAAGATGGCAGGAGATCTGGGGCCTCCCAGAATCCCTTCAACTCTGAGATTCTGGGCTGTTGCGCTCTGACTCTTAGCTCCAACACTTAGAGCCATGTGGTCTTGAGTATAAGTAAATCCCCTCTCCAATCCATCCTCTACACAGCTGGCAAACTGATACTTCTAAAGCTCAAATCTGACTACATCATTCTCTTACTTAAAAAATCTGAGTCTAGGAAGAAATATCAATACTGACATTTAAAGCCCTCCACTTACCTTTCCACTCATGTTTGATTTTATCCTGTTTCACATATCCTCTCTTTCAGTTTAATTGGCACATTAGCTATTCCTTGCACATATTATTCCATCTCCCACCTACATGCCTTTGCACAGGCAGTTCCCCCATCTCTGGAAAGTACTCCCTCCTCACTTCCACCTTAAAGAATTCCTAGCTAACTTCCTCCAAAGGTTCTCAGGTTCCACCTCTTACAGGAGGCATTCCCTGATCCCCTAGTTGAAATGAAAATTCTTCATGTGGGCTTTCACAGTGATTAACAAGGCAAAACTCAGGACAAAGAGTTTATTATAAGTAAGTCAAGGTAGCCACATGTGGACAGGCTGATCACTGGAAATCAGCAATGGCTTCAAGGTGGGGCCAGCTTTTACAGGTAACTTTAAGACAATTCAGATAGGTTGACACTGGCAAAAGAGATTGAACCCTTGCATCTCAGTGCCTCCCCAAGGCATCAAGACAATTTGCAGGTGGGGGTACAAAGATCATAGGTGGGGGTGAGTTGGCTTTGTGACAAATGTCAGGGTGATGCCTCCCCCAACACTAATTGGCAAACTGGCCTGGGAACAAAGGTCACCAAGTCAACATAACTCCTAACTCCCTCTTGTTGAAATTACTTCTGATTATTCTATGATTTATATCTACTTATCTTTATATGTAGTAATAAGGTTAATAGTTCAATTTGTGTAATGGTTTAGGTTTGCAAAGTACTGTGCATACTTTATCTCATTCCTTTCTCACAACAACCTATAAAGTAGGTACTATTTCATTTTACAAATGAAGAGAAAGAGACTCAGAAAGATTTAGGGGCTGGTCCAGTCCCACAACTAGTTAGTATCCACACCCTCCTGACTCCAGTCTCAGCACTCTACCCCCTACACCAGCCTGGGTCTCTGTTCTCCGGTCCTCTCTTCTTCATTAACTTCCCACCCACCCCCCAAAAGAATGCATGAATCCCCCCACACACACAAGTTCTACATCATTTCCTTTTTATATTCTTCTTAGCCCTGGGTGTGGTGAGATTCAAATGAGGTAATAGATGCAAATAACTTGGCAAATCTTAAAGTGCTATTAGAAGAAAATTCATCATGAGTTCAAATCTGGTCTCAGACACTAGCTATGTGCCTCAGTTTTGTTGCCTCAGTTTCTTCATCTGTAAAATGAGTGGAGAAGGAAATGGCAAACCATTCCAGTATCTTTGCCAAGAAAACCCCAAATGAGGTCATGAAGAGTCAGACACTGACTGAACAACAACAAAAGTACTATATAAATACCAGTTATTATTACTACTATTCAATTCAATAAATATTTATGTGCCTACTACATGTGCCAAGTACTGTGCTAAGGGCTAAGCATACAAATATGAAAAAGAAAGAGTCTCTGCCCCTCAAGGAGTTTATAATTTAACTGGGGAAGACAGAAGGAAGGAATCTGGAAAGTTAAAGGGATACCATGGCTACCCAGTGAGCAGGCATCTTCTTCTACGGGTTCAGACAAAGGTGAGCTGTAGATGGAAAGTGGAATTGTTGCAGTTTGGAGTGCTGGGAACCCTGAAATGTAAGGGTACAGGGGAAGTCTGCCTAGAAAGAATTTAACCACTCAAGCCTGCTTTCAGTCAAAGTAGCAAGGTATATTGGAATGCCACCCTGTACCCTGACATTTCAGGGTTCCCAGCACCCCAAACTGCATTAGAGTGAGCATACATTGGCCTGTAGTCTCCAGGCCTCCAGTGTGGCAATGCTGTCATTGCCTAAGTCTTCTACTGCACTGCTGCTGAGCTCAAGCAATATTTATACAGCACCACTCTATAAATGTTTAATGCTAAATGTTTAACAACCAGTTTGAGCATTAAGGGGAGAATATACAAACACTTCTAAATTTAATCTACATTATTAATGTTTTCTTAAGTCTAGAAAATCAACAAAACAATAAACAACCTCTGATTTACAGGAATTGCTGGGTTTTGATGTTTAAATCTGAACAATGAACATTTAACATCTGACTATAGAAAGCAGGTTAGAACTGGCTCCAGTGCACAGCCACAGTGACTTGCACATAGTAGGTACTTTTAGTAAATGCTTATTGAATTGAAGTCTCTTCATAGTTTATTTATTTGTTTTGGGATGCAATCTGGGTTAAACGATTTGTCCAGGGTCACACAGCTAGTGTGAGGCCAGATTTGAATTCAGGTCTTCCTGACTCCAGAGCCAGTGTTCCACACACTTCACCACCTCTTCATAGTTTTGGGGTGTGTGTGTGTGTGTGTGTGTGTGCGCGTATGTGTGTAAAGCCTTGAGGCACTGCAGAAATCCTCTAGACCGGGGATTCTTAACAGGGCTTTAGGAACTTAGATAGATAACTTTTTTTTGTAATTCCAAGTATTTTATTTTATGCACTTACAAACATTCTGAGAAGGGTCTGGAAGCCTCACTAGACTCCCAAAAGGGTCCTTGACCCAGAAATGGTTGAAGAGCCTTTAAGTAAGTCCAACCTACTCCCTTTTTGCTGTTGTTGTGCAGTCATGCCCAACTCTCCGGGACTCCATTTGGGGTTCTCTTGGCAAAGATCCTGGAGAGGTTCACCATTTCCTTCTCCAGCTCATTTTATAGATGAGGAAATGGAAGCAAACAGATTAAGTGACTTGCCCAAGATGATGCAGTTAATAAGTGTCTGAGGCTGGATTTGAACTCCTGAAGTTGGAATCTTCCTGATTCCAAGCCCAGTGCTCCATCCGCTTCGCTACAAGGGGATTGTAAATTACCCCCAACCCAGACACCAGAAGCAGCCAGAACTGCTGGTAGGCAGAATTCCCAGCAGGTCCCTCCTCCCTCTGGCTTGCTCACATTTTACTCCCCCGCGCACCCCCATAGCCTAGTGTTTGCTGTAGGCCCCCATGGCAGCAGGCTCTGTGCTCTAGAGCAGTGACAAACAGGCAAGTCCCCTCACCAGCTCCTTGCTTTTCCGTGGGAAAGAGTGAGTAGCACAGGATGAGCAGGTATGGCTGAGTTGTGATTATATTATCTCCACCCCCAAAACCTTCCCTCTTCTAAAGCTCCTCATTTTTATTAAAGGCATCACCATCCTCAAAGTCACAAAGCTTCCCATCAGCCTTTACTCCTCATTTCTCCTAGCCTCCAGTCATGTCCAATCATTTGACAAATCTTGTGCTTTCTACTCCATCTCCTCCTCTCCACTCATACAACCTCTTTCATCACCTCTTGCCTGCACTATTGCCATCGCCTCCTAAATGGGCTCCTTACCTCAAGCCTTTCCCTTCTCCAATCCATCTTCCCCCGTGATCTTGTCACCCCCTACTCAAGAAACTCTGGGGGTCCCTATTGACTCTAGGATAGAGTATTTCACCATTATTTCATCCTTTTAAAAAGTCTATTTTTTATGTAAGTTTTAGAATTATAGAATTATTAAAATAGTCATTCATACATATAATTTGTCAGTAAATAAATATACATACATTGGGGTATATGCTCAAACATTCTTTGTTGACAGGGGTACAGGATCCAGAAAGTTTATATATCACTGCAATAGATGGGCAGATTAAAGACAAAAACTCCCGTCTCAGAAACTTTCTAACCTAGTCCAAGACAATTAAACTCTTATAAAATGAAATGACCAATTTTGGTCCCAGAGGACAGATGATGAAACCTCTTTCTCTCCTTCCAGTAGAAACATGAGGGACTTTGGGTAATAATAATAATAGCTAACATTTATATAGTATGCTTACTATGCAATTATATCTCATTTGAACCTCACAACTCTGGGAAGTAGGTGCTATTATTACCCCCATTTTTGGGGGGAAGACTAGGCAATGGGATTAAGTGACTTGCCCAGGGTCACACAGCTAGTAAGTGTTTTTATGTGTCTGAGGCTAGATTTGACCTCAGGTCCTCCTGAATCCAGGGCCAGTGCTCTATCCACTGCACAACCTAGCTGCCCCTTATTACCCTCATTTTGCAGATGAGGAAACTGAGACAGAGGTTCTGGGACCTCTCTAGGGTCACACAGCTAGTAAGTATCTGAGACTGGATCTGAACTCAGGTCTTTCAGATTCCAGGCCCCAAATTCTATCCTTTGTGCCACCTAGGAGGTTAGAGTAGAGGAACTTGCTAAGGCCCCTTTCAGTGCTAATTCCTATGATCCTATGAATAATGTCCTTCTCTCCTCCCCTATCCAAGGAGCCATTGCTCATAACAAAGAAAAGAGATTAATTCAGCACAACTAACCAACAGGAATATTTATTCACACAGTGGCTATGGCTGCTTTTGTGGTCTGACTTCCCTAAGGGCCCTGGATAATGTTTCATTTCCCTTCAGACTAACACCTAACCCATATCCACCCCCATCCTCTCCACAAATAATTTTTTTTGTCTCCCTTCCCCTCACCTCCATTCGTGTTTTATTTCTAAACTCTTTTGTGGTAGGTAAGAGGAGCTTTTACTCTTGGGTTTCGTCTTTCAAATGAGCAGACCAACATACCACCTCAGCAGTCATTGTAGGGCAAAGAACCCCAAGAAATGACAGGAGATGTTGCCTTGTAGATTTTTTCACAGGAATACCTTAATGTACTAGATTATTTGGCTCCTCTGGGAGACAGGAGGAGTCTCTAAGGCACAAAGATCTCATCTATCTGGTTCTGTTAAGGTTTAGGGAAAGGAGCCCATCATTTATATGGTACAATTAGGGAGTAAGGTGTTTGGGGCCAGAGACCACTCATTTACCCAGAACCACCAAGGAGGAAGGAGGGATTCTAGACATAGGAATTTATTTAATTTATGCAGAATCTTTGGGGAGCCAGGGATTCAGGGATAGAGAGAAGTTAATTATCTGGCACTGTCAAGGAATGGGGACTTCTGGGACAGGGAGATTTCCTTCTGCTCTGTCAAACACAGTGGGGTTTGGGCACAGGTGTGTTTCATTAAATGATGTCATTAGAAAACAGGACTTTTCACATAAGTGAATTTTTGTCAAGTTCAGGTTTTAGAGCTAATCATAGAGGTCGAAAATGAGATATGAGATATGAGCCTTGGTCCAGGCCTGGTGGGCTTTATGGGTGTGTTACTACCAGCAGTAAGGTACTGCCCTGGTGGGTCCTGTATCCAGGATGAGTCAGAGACTCTAAAGGAGAGATTGCTAACCTGGGGTCCATGAATATGTTTTTTAAAAACAGTTTGGTAACTCTATTTTAATAGAATTGGTTTCCTTTCTAACCCTGTGTATTTTATTTCATGTACTTAAAAACATTATTCTGAGAAGGAGTCCATAGGCTTTATTGAACTGCCAAAGGGGTCCATGACACAGAAAAGGTTAAGGAATCACACCCCCTCCCCCTTGCTTTAAACACTTGTAAATCCTGAACCACTATTCATGTCTGGTGAGTCACATGGAAACAAATGATATTGCTGGAAGGAAACTAGCAAACACTATTAAGGATTATGAAGTCTTGGGAAAGATATTGAAGATTTTGGACACATATGTAGTGTTTCCATCACTGCTGCCAATTGAAGGTGGGGGCTTCAGAAGAGAAAGGCATATTTGGGAAGTGAACTGATAGAGGAGATAGTGTCTGAAAACAGATTTAGATTGCTGGACAAAGTCTTAAATTATAAGAATAGTAGGCTATTATTGGTCAAGGATGGGGAGCACCTAACAAAGGTCAGTAAAATATATGTATGTTGGTCTGGATTCTTCCAAACCTGATCAAGAAGAATTTATGCTGAAAAGGAAAGGAAAAAGAAAACCACCCACATGTATCTGACAAGCCAGATACCCTAGATTAGGGGTTCTTACCTGTTTCTGTGTCATGGACCCCTGTGGCAGTCTGGTGAAACCTATGGACCCCTTCTCAAAAGAATGTATTTAAATACACAAAATGAAATCCATAGGATTACAAAGGAAACCAATTATGTTGAAATAATGATGTATTTTTTCCCGTGCAAGTTCACACACCTCCTAATATCTGTCTATGGACCCCTTTCCTAGAGAGTGTTAGACTTTGGAGGTTGCTCCACTTCAAAGACGGTCAGCTGTGCCCAGAGATAAGGAGGGCTTGCTGCAGCTGCTCGCAGAAAACACTAGTTGCCCCTTTGACTTGATTTAGGACATCAGCAGCCTTCTTCCAGGAATGTCAGAGCCAAAACCCACCAGTTCAAAGAAAAAATACTGCAAACAGCCACAAAGAAAGAGTTCAAGTGCTGAGGACCCACAGTCAGGACCCCTCAAAATTTAGCACATACCACTACAAGGAATGGAGAGCATGAAATGTGATATTCCAAAAGGTAAAATATGTATAGTACTTTACAAACAAGAATAACTTACTCAGAAAAATTGACTATAATTCTATAGAGAAGGAAATTTAGGCTCCACAGCACAGCTTCAGGGACAGAGCTGTGCCTTTTACAGAAAGAGCTCCTGCTCTTAGCTTCAGACATCAGGATATTTCACACACTTGTCTGCCATGGCACCTGCTATCAGAGTCATAGTGGAGACTACTAGTCCTTTAAATCCTTATTGAATGTCTGTACAGTATTAGAGGCTCACTGCCAGGACACCCAGGCTGCTGCAGGGCAGAGAGGACAAGTCAGACCCATACAGGTGCTGCTATTGCTGCTAATGGGAAAAGGATCCCTCCTTGCTTCCCCCCATCAAAGAGAGCGGAAATGACTACGGTGCCCTGGGAAATATTCAGGGATATCAGAAAGTAGACCTAGGGCTGGTGAAAGTAGTGTTGGGATGCTTGGGAGCTGGCCTAGGTGCTGTGAGAACAGGAAGGAGGAAGGAGAGGCTATGGTGGCAGCCAGGGAGGGGGTGTTCGATGAGCATCTCGGGGTTTAGTCCAGCATGTGTTTGGATGAGAGAGAGCTTGGGAGCTCTGGTGGTGAGATTGAGGAGCGGGTGTGAAAGTAGAGAGAGTGTGCTCCAAGGACTGTGGAAGCTGAAAGCTTAAGCCTTAGGTAGGCATTTTAGGAATGGCCTGGGACTGGGAAGTGCCCTCCAAGCAAAAAGGTTTGGCCTTTTCATGAATGATCATCATGATCTATAGAGGAGCATACACAGAGGAGGGGTTTGTGGCCAGGCTGCTAAGTACCTCCACCCCAGAAAGCACAACCCAGTATAAAGCAGGCAATGATAAAAACTGAGAAATCAGATTCCATCTAGTATAAAGATTAGCAATTTCAATGTAATTGAATGTCATTCAATTTTAATGTAATTTCAGTATTATAGGAAACTCCCTAATAAGGAAACTCTCTCTACCAATACGGGTTGGCACCTTCTCTGCAACATATAGGTTTAGGGAGGTACTCAGAGCACTGAGTGTATATGTCCCAGGGTCCTCTAGCAAGGAGTTGTCAGAAAGCAACTTGAACCCTGGTCTTCCTAGCACCAAGGAGAGCTGTGGCCACCCCCATCAGGCTGCCTCTCTTTACATAAGCTCATCTAAATTCTGGGCATTTTGAGGGGTCTGGATTTGGACTCAAAAGACCAAAATTAAAATGCTGTCTCCTTTGCGACCTTGGAAAAATGATCTAACGTCTCTGGGCTCCTGTTTCATCATCTTTATTTTTTTGTTTGTTTGTTTTTTTTGTTTTGCTTTTTGGTGAGGCAATTGGGGTTAAGTGACTTGCCCAGGGTCACACAGCTAGTAAGTGTCATGTATCTGAGACTGGATTTGAACTCAGGTCCTTCCGACTCCAAGGCCAGAGCTCTATCCACTGTGCCACCTAGCTGCCCCCTGTTTCATCATCTTTAAAATGAAGAGTTTGAACTAGATGGCTTCTAAGTTCCCTCACAATTCTAGACCTAGGATACAGATGTGAGCTTTTATCATGAGCACTTGGCAAACCCTAAAGTTTGGAAGTAAGGGTTATTTGTTATTACTTTGTTGCTAAAATAATTTATTTTGGCCTTCATTCATGTATCACCTGAGTTCATTTACTGGTTTTCTGGGTGCAAGTCCAGTTTCCTTCTATGAGATATGAAAGCTCTTTGTAGGGGGCAGCGGTGGAGATGAGGGGCTACTTCTCTTCCTCTTACTCTCTTCTCTCTCATACAACAGCCAAGCATAGGTGCTGGGGACACAGGGAGCTCCGTGTAGATCCATTGAACAAATGAATTTATGTACATCTTGCGGTCCTACAACCTCTGACTCAGGCCCACCCAAGAAAATAAGGAAAGTCTCTTGAAGGATATAGCTGTTTCTGACCTTGTGATGTAGTTTTTTGGGAATTCTGTGCTTAACAACATCTCAGGCATCTCCAAGCATAGTCCAGGACATAAAATTTCTCCAGGTACAGATGGATAGATAATAGATAGATAAATAGATTGATTGATTAATAGATAGAACATTTATTAAGCTCTGACTATGTAGCAAGTATTGTGCTAAATGATAAGGATATAAGTACAAGCAAACAAGACAATCCCTACCCTCCAAGAGCTTATATTCCAACTGGGGAGGGAGGACCAACATATTAAGGGGAACTAGTAAGCAACGGGCATGCTATGCACATGGTAGTGTTGTATAGAGATAGACTAGATAGATTGGTTATGGAGGCCTGGGTTTTAGCAAGATGAAATGACAGCTCACATATTAGGGCCTAGTATCCCAAGGGCAGAGACTAAGGTTCTGGTTAGCAGAAGCTAAGGATGATGGCTGGAATGCAGGCTACATGGTATGGAGACATCCCCCATGGGGAGATAGAACAGACAACTGGGGAATATAACCCAGGAACACCAGATCCCCAAAAACAAACTACTCTGAGGCATCTCTTAGATCCCTCTCTCTCTCTCTTTCAAGGTTTTCAAGATCTCAAACCACAGTGTAATGGGCCACCTCAAAACACCAGCCTAGACATTTTGGCTCCATGATTTTATCTCTACCCTGCAAGCAATTCCCAACATAGTTCAGTACTCAGAGTGAGAAAAAAATTGGTGCCCTCATTAAGAAGGCAGCTAGTTAGCACAGTGGATAGACTGCCAACCCTGGAGTCAGGAAGACCTGAGTTCAAATCCGGCCTCAAACACTTACTAGCTGTGTGACCCTGGGCAAGTCATTTAACCCAGTTTGTCTCAGTTTCCTCATCTGTAAATTGATCTGGAGAAGGAAATGGCAAACCATTCCAGTATCTTTGCCAAGAAAACCCCAAATGGGGTCATGAAGAGTTGGACAAACCTGAAACGAAAACACTAAACAAAGATCCCTCATTAAGACTATTGACAGCAGCTGCTGCCTTCCTACTATACAGTTCAATTGCCCTGGCCCCAATTGTCCTTAGATTATGAGATAGAAAATCCCCTTATTACCCCATGTAGTTGGAACCTACTAGAAGTTTCCTGGGAATAATTTTAAGGACAACTCAATCCAGAAAAGTACAAGGAAAGATCAATTAATTACTGTTGGTCAGAATTAATGGTACTTCAGACACTGCCTTTAAAATAGCAGGGAGCTGCTGGCCTGGTAACATCTTTGGAGACATCAGCTCTGAAATGCAAGTGATTTTGCCTCTCAGAAATGCAATGTTGCTTCATCTGGTTTCTTCTTTAGGCCTCTTATTAAAGATCTCACATTACTTTTGAACTTACAATGTTCTTTTTTTCCTTTCAACTCACACAACAAACATTTATTGCCTACTGCATACACAAGAATGCAGAAGGCTCTGGGAGAGATGCTAAATTTAGCTAAGATGCAACCCACTGTCCTTGTCCTCCTGGAAGTCACAATCTAGTCTCTGAGATAAGACACAAACACTAATAATCGCAATGTACACTATGATAAGTGCTTTGGAGAAAGACAAACAAATGGTCATGTGCCGTCTGAGGGGACGATGGTCTTGATTGCCTAGAAAATCAAGGAAAGTGCTTTCTGGAGTTAAGCAAGGCAACAAGCCCAGTGTGATATCATTCATAAAGAAGGGAGGGCAAGGGAAGGACTAATAAGTGAAAGGAGAAAACAGGAAAGAAGAGGGAAAAAAGAAATAAAGGAAGGAAAGGAGGGAGGAGGCAGGATAATGAAAGTCTTCCATATCAACTGAGAGCCCAAACCTTCCCCACCCCTTCCTGTTGTTATGGTTGTTGTTGTTTGTCCTTCTTTCTCAGAGGACCATGACTTGCCAGTGAATTAGATTTAAATGAATGAGAGCTGTGCAAGGTCACCAGCCTCACTTTGTCTGCTGCAGCCATCTGGGTCCAGTGGCCAGTTATAGATCAGGACGACTGGAGATGGCACCATCCCTTCCTGTGAGACTCTTGGGGAGGCATGAGCACAGCTCTCTCCAGGAGAGACCTCAGAGGACATCTAGTTCAGGCCATACTTACTATAGAATCTTTTCTCTCACCTCCCTAACAAATGGTCATGTATCATTTATTAATTATTTATTATAATTATATATTAATAATATTATAATATATAATTATATATTAATCATTTATTAAGTGCTTACTACATCCCAGGCAATGTGCTAGAAGTTGGGGATACAAAGGCAAAAATGAAACAGTTCCTGTCCTAAGGGAGCTTACATTCTACTTAGGGAATATAACTTGTACACAGACAAGAAAATAGAAAGTACATACAAAGTAAGGATAAAGTGATTTAAGGAGTGGTATGGAGAAATCACTAAGAACTTGAAAGAGAGTAACAGGAAAGATCTCACCTAGGTGGTAGGAGTTGAGCTGAGCCTTGATAGGAGGTGGGTATGCTAAGAGAAACAGATGAGGAGAGGGAGAATTCCAGCCTATGCAATGGCACAGAAATTCAAAATGGAATTCCAAGTTTAGAGAATAGAAATATATCAGTTTGGTTGGAATATGTTTTACAGCACAAGGGTAAGTCATGTCTGGAAAGGTAGACTGGAGCCTGACTGTACTGAGCTTTAACTGTCAAAGGACATTGTATTTTATCCGAGAGGGAAGAAGGAGCCACCAAAGATGCTTGAGTTGAGGGAACATCATCAGAACTGTTCCTTGGGAAGATTCTTTTGATATCTGTGGGGAGGATGGAGTTGAAAGATTAGAAGCAGGAGGATTAATTCTCAGGCTATTATAATCATTCAGGTGAGAGGATGAAGGTCTGAACTAGGGTCATGGCTGTGTGAATGGAGGGAAGACAGATGAAAGAGGTAGAATTGCTAAGACTTAGCAACTGATGGGATCCAGGGATTGGGGAAAGGGTTGAGGATGACTCTGAGCTTATGAACCTGAAAGGAGAACTTTGCTCTCAAAAGAATCAGAAAAGTTAGAAAAGGGTCAGATTTGGGGGCAAATGATGTCAGAAGAAGGGGAGATGATCAAGAGGGCAAGTTCCCAAAGGAAACAAGAGGGGATAGGAGCAAGGGCACAGGTAGAGCCCTTGTAGCAGAAGTAGAGCATGAGCTGGGAAGGAGAAGAGCTACAGCTGATAAGGAGAGATTTTGAGGTAGAGAATTGTAGAAAGTGGAACTCATAATGGATGACTTTTACTTTCTCAGCAAAGTAGGAGGCAAAGTCTCCTGCAGAAAGGGAGAGAGAGAGGGAGAGGATTGCCATGGGGGCTTGAGGAGACAATAGAAGGTTTAGTATAGTTACTATGGAGAGTTTGATAGAGTCACTTAGGGAAGACCAAAAGTGTTGCTGTGTAGCAGTGAGAGCCCAATTAAGAATTGATAACTTACATTTAAAGTAGAGCCAGTTAGCATAGGAACGTGGCTTCCCAAACATCCAGAAACACGCAAATAGGAATGGAGAAAGTGGATGGTTGGGGTAACCCGAGCTTTGTAAGATGACAAGCCATAAATAGTAATAATGCAAGATGACAAGGGACTTGAGGGTAGAGGGCATTGTACAATCAAACTAGCTAACATACAGTCAAGATTTCAAAGGAAAGGAAGTGAGGCTAAAGAAGTCATGTAGGACTGAGAGTACAGCAAAGGGCGGAGTGATTTGAGGTTGCTAAACATTCCAAAGAATAGATTTAGGAAGAGTAAAACCAAGGGGAAAATGAACAGAGAGAGGAGTCTCAGAGTTTTGGATCATGGCGGTCGAACAGTTATGAGTGATGATGGGATTCCTCCCCCTCTTTATTTTTAATACCTCATCCAACTTCTGCTCAAAGATCTCTGGTAATTGTTGAGTCCATTTCCTCCTGAACAATTGTTTGAAAGTTTTTCCACATATTAAGCCAAAATCTGCTCCCATCCATTGCTGCTAATTCTGTCCTCCAGCCACCAAGTCTAATCCATTTTCCACATGTCAATCCTTCAAATATTTGGAGACAGAAATCATTTCCTCCCTGTGTCCCAATATCAATGACCCTACATAGGATTCCTGTAATGACCTTTTTCCCAGGATCTTTGAGACCTTCTTGGGTGAGCTACGCTCCTTTCCCCTCAAGGGTCTTCCCTTTGTTATTCCTCAAACAGATTTTTAGCTGCTGATGAGAAAGGAGAGTGGGATGGACCCCTCCACTGGGCAGCCTGCACAAACTCTCAGGTGGCCTAGACTCAGGGTCTCTGAGAGACAAGATCCATACACAGAGACTGTCTGAATAGAACAAGACCAGAGATGTTACAAATCCATACATGACAACATGCCAAATGTATCCTTCCCAGGCCCAGAGAAGGTAAAGGAATTACCCAAAGTCACACAATAATGAGTGAGGGAAGTAGCAAGTATAAGGTCCCCACTTTACAGATTAGTAAGGTGAAGCCCATAGAGGAAATGGGACTTGCCCAAGGTCACACAGTGAGTCAGTGGTAGAACTGGGGCTGGAATCCAAGTTTCCTCCCTCCTAGGCCTGGACTTTTCCAATGCATGCCCTAGCACACCTGAAGCCTTGGCTGAATGCCCAAGGAAAATACTTAGGCTCTTTGTGGCTCTTGGGGTCACCTTTCTTGGGCACCATTATTTGGTTGGGAAAGCCAGTGGCTTCCCCAGAAGGTCCTTCTTTCTCCTAAGCTAGAAGAGAACAACAAAGGGCCTGCAACTCCCAACCTCCAGCCCCAAGATCCTTCTGGACACTTACATCCCCTAGGGGCTTCTGGGAAATGAGCCCACCAAGATGTTCTAAAACTCCTCTAGAACCTCCCAATATCCTTGAAGCTCCAGGGTGGCTCATTCACCCTGAGGCGTGAACTCCTGGGGCTTGAAGGAATCCCTGGCCTGATCGGGAAGGTCTCAGAGCCAGCCCACCTGTCTCCTCAGGACACTGAGTAATAGCCAGCCTCAAAGAATTCCAGGGTCACAGGATCTCAGAGTTGGAAGGGACCTCAGGGGACATCTGGTCTAACACACACAGAACAAGAAGCTCCTTGACAACATCCCTGATAAGTGGAAATTACTCAAATACCTCCAATGATGAGAGACTCACCACCTCTTGAGGCTGCCCTTTCCCCTTTAGCATAAATCTAATTAGGAACAAGTTTTTCCACATACTTAGTTTCTCTGTTCCTAGTGCTGTTCTTTGGAGCCATACATGGGTTTAACTCCCTTGCCTGGTGTCAGTCTCTCAAATGCTTGAAGCTGCTGCTCATGTTCCCCCCCCCACCCCAGCCCCAGCATCTGCTGTGTTCCTGGCTGGATATCCCCAGCTTTGTCAACTGATCTTCAAATGTCCTGGTCTCCCACCTGCTCACCATCCTGAATCCCTGCTCCTCTGCGTGATCCTCTCCTCTCCTCTAGCTTTTCAATGCCCTTCCTAAAATGTGACCAACCCAAAGCTGAACACATACTCAAAATCAACTAGCATTTATTTTTAAATCATATTTCATTTTTCCTGATTTCTTTTTCTCCCCTGGGCCATGCTCTGCACATGTATTTATTTTCTAGCCAGAAATATCAATTGATGTACATTTCAAGGAGTGAAGAAAGTTAGTACTTAACAGTTACAACATTCTAAGTCGTTTTATGCATATAATAAGAATGGTGTGATAACTGATACTCTGCCTGGACTCATTGCTCAATGGTTAGCATACTGCATTCCAGTCACCTCATCCTCGTGATCCTGAGCCCTGGTGTCATATGTACAAACCATGCTCTCCATCCTCAATTTTTACTCCCTCAATCCTACCTTTTTTTTGAAAATTTTTCCCAATTTCATGTAAAAACAATTTTTAACATTCTTTTAAAAAATTTTTTGAGTTCCAAATTCTCTCCCTCCTTCCCTCCCTCTCCTCTTCCTGAGATGGTAAGCAATTTGATGTAGGGTATACATGTGTTATCATGCTAAACATATTTCCATATTAGTCATCAACAAACATTTATTTCCCACTTAATAGTATTTTATTTTTTCCAATTACACATAAAGATAGTTTTCAACATTCACTTTTATGATTTTGAATTCCAGATTTTTTTCTTCCTCCCTCCCCTCCCCCTTCCCCAAGACAGCATGCAATCTGATATAGGCTATACATGTACAATTCTATTAGACATATTTCCACATTAGTCATTCAACAAGTACTTATTAAGCACCTAATATGTGCCAGATGTTAAAGCCACAAATAAAGACTGAAGCAATCCCAATATGCAACATGGTCAGTGCAGAGACCACTATTTTGGCCATGCCAAAGTGGAATAAGTTACTCCATAAGGTAATAAATTCTCAATCATTGCGTGTCTTATAGTGGGGCCTAGATGCCTGCTTGTCAGGGATGTTGGAAAAAGAACCCCAGTTCAAGCGTGGGTTAGACTAGGTGACCTTTGATGTCTCTTCCATCTCTAAGATTCTGTGATTCTGAATTTTTCTCACTCAGTGTGTTATGCTCCTCTCGTTCCCTTCTTTCTTTTCTTCCTTCCTTCTTCCTTCCTTCTTTCTTTCATCCCTCCTTCTTTCCATCCCTCTTTCTTTGATTTGCCAAACATTAATGCATTCATTGAAAGTCCACTCTGAGGGGCAGCTAGGTGGCGCAGTGGATAGAACACAGGTCCTGGAGTCAGGATGACCTGAGTTCAAATCTTTCCTCAGACATATGACGTTCACTAGCTGTGTGACTCTGGGCAAGTCACTTAACCTCAATTGCTTCATCAAAAAAAAGTCCACTCTGGCATTTACACAATAAGAGAAAGAGTGATCTACTCATAGGGCCCCATTTCATAGACAGGGCCCGTCTCCCTTATGGAAAAAGTATGTTATTGCATACCTTACGCAATGCTATGGCTGCAAAGAACCGGAAACAAAGTAGATGCCCATCAATAGGAGAATGGTTGAACACGTTGTAGTACAGGCATACAATGGAATATTATTATATTGTAAGGGGGAAAATGATGATTACAAAGAATTCAGAGAAACATGGGAAAACTTATGTCAAGTGATGTTTGCAGAACCAGAAAAACAGTATGCCCAATGATTACAACAATGTAAATGAAAAGAACAAAAGCTCCCACATTGAAGATTGTGTAATTGCAGTGACCAAGCTTGGTCTCAGAAAAATGAGAACTAATTTCCCTCCCTTCTTTGTAGAGATGAGACGCAATGGAACCCTCTGCTTTCACGCTAAGTGAAACACGCTAATGAGTTGATTAATTTTGATGAACTGCTTTTATTCTCCCTCTTTCTTTTTTACTTTTAATTACAGGAGACGGCTCTCTGAGTAGAAGAGGGTTATTTTCAGAAAAGAAGATAAGTATTATTATTAAAATGAGCAACAGCCACAAAAATGTTTTGTTTTTTAAAAGAGTGGGTAGCTTCCTATGGAATATGATGTGAAGAAATCAGAAGAAATTGTCCAGGGCCCCAGAACTCATTGATTCCCTTTGCTTTCCAAGGTTCAGCTCCTCCTCTTTGGCCAATGCCAGAGAGCTTCATCTTCTACCCCAAGACTTTCTTTCATTAATTTCTCAAATTTCCTGATCCCTAACTACCAGCCTGGAGTCCCCAAGTCCTGTGGATCTTCCCAGCCCCTAATGCTGCTTGATTCTGTGGGCTCAGGGACCTGTTCCCCCCTCCTCCATAATGCCCTTTTTCTTTGTCCTCCTTCTGCTAATGTCTCCAGGTTCTTCAGGATACCACACCAGGAGGAGGTCAGTGGGTATGAGGATAAGCACTGTAAGGAACTAATCTGGGAAGCAAGGTGAGAATATGAAATTGGAGCTCCCATCCTAATGACACAGAATGCTTAGGATAGATGATACCTATGATATGGGTTTACTGACTATCTTGGCTTTGCGCAACGGATCCAAACGCCTAGATTGCTTAACCTTTATTAAGGAAGGTGAAATTATAAGAACCTTCTATTGTACTGCAGTTTTCTGAGTCTGATATGGCCCAACCTGATTCCCTTCTAGGTTTGAGCATCTGGCTCCCTCCTGGCCCCAGATGAGAATGGCATCTCCGAGTCCAGAACATACTCTGGCCGGCTGTTTTGGGATTCTCCCACTTAAGTACACAGCCAAACTCATTGATCTCTTCTCTAATCTCAGGCTACTCTCAGCCAATCAGGAAACTTTCTTAACTCAGGGCAGTCTATGGGTGCACTGCCCACATTCCTTTCTCATCACAGGCTTTGTAATGTTCCCTCCCCCAACCAAGGGGAAACTGGGGAAAGGCAAACATTTCTCCTGATTCACTTGTGGCACCAGACCAGAATCCACTTCCTCAAACAATTAGAACAATTTGACTCCAATATTCACAAAAAACCACAAGGTCACACAGCCAGTAAGATGGAAGTGTGTGACTTGAGCCAGTTTTCTGACTATAAATTCAGTGGTTTTTCTAGTATATGGAGGGAGGGAGAGGGTGGCATATGCTTTGACCACCTAAGATGGTATATCAACCATTTAGAAGATGTTAGGGACCTACTTCTGGGAGACTGGAGGACTGGAGCATGAATGAGCATATTGTGTTGGCATATCATGTGACTGGAAGTAGTTTTTTTTTAATTTTTTTTCAATTACCTATATACCCAAACTAGGAAGCATCTTTAAAATGCTGAATCAAAATTCAGCACTTGGCTGTTGGTGCAATAGATAGACCTCTGGACCTAGAGTAAAGAAGATCTGAGTTTAAATACAGCCTCAGGCTCTTATTAGATCTGTGACCCTAGACAAGTCACTTAATCTCTGTTTGCCTCAGTTTCCTCACTTGTAAAATGGGGATAGTTATATTACCTATCTCACAGAGTTGACGTGAGGCTCAACTGAGATAACATTTGTAAAAAAATGCTTAGCATAGTGCCTGGCACGTAGTAGGCACTATATAAATGCTCATTCCTTTCCTTCACTTCTCTGCTAGGGGTGAAGTGCTCCTACACTCACACCATGAGGTAGGGCCAGCATGGCCTGAAGGATGCCTCCTCTCCTTTCCCCCAGTTAGGCAATATGGCCCCCAAAACAAGCTTGGGGCTTGGGCCTTCTCATTTATTTTTTTCTTCTCTAGGTATAGGAAAGGAAGTATCTAATCTGGACAAAGAGCTCAGGCTATGGAGATCAGGGAGTCCAAGGAATCTAGGTCAGATGTTGAAATCCACCCAAGTGCAAAGGATCACAGACTCAGAGGTGACAGCCCAGCAGAAACTTTGAGGTAGGAATGCTATGTAGGAACTGAGTTAAGCTGTGAGACTCATTCCCTGCCCCCTTCCCAGAGACCAAGGCGGTATAGTAAGGAGGCTATGCCCCTGAGATGTCAGAGAAATGTTTGTATATTTGTTCTTGCTGTATCTTTGAAATAAATATCTCTTTGTAAAGTTAATTGAATGTTAAGTGGTTAAATGAAACTGAAGTGTTAGTTACTGGGCCTTTAAGAATAGGGAGACCCACTCATACACTTGACACTTCCTACCTGTGTGACCCTGGGAAAGTCACTTAACCCTGATTGCCTCACCAAAAAGTAAAAAAACAAAACAACAACAACAACAAAACCACAATAGGGAGACCCAGATGGTGATGATGGCAGAGAAGAGACAAATCCCAACTCCTTCAAGATACTAGAGAGCCAAAAAAATAAAAAATTTACAAAGATACTACAGAGTCCTGAGGGGGACCAAATGTTGCAACAGGTCTGGCCCCAAAAGAATGAGGCCAAAGTCACCCATCTCATACTTATGTACCACATAGGTTTCCATAGTGCGTGATAGCCATCAGCAATCATCAATGCCATTACTGCTAATCCCCTCATCACCACCATCATCCCCAGCATCACCATCACCATTGTTATCCCTATCATCATCTACACTCTCATGATAATCAGCACCACCATTCTTACTATCACCATCATCATTACCACAGTCACCAACATCATTAGCATCATCATCATCATCAGCATAAGTCAGTCAATAAACTTTTATTAAGTTACAGTAGCTCAAAAGAAATGTGAGATGCGCAAATTTAGAGACATCTCCACTCCAGATGTTCATATGGACTATCTGTGCCTGACCTGTGGTAGAGTCTTCCAAGCTAATATTGGTCTGATCAGTCACAGTAGGACACACTGTACCTTGACCCCAACATAGTGATGTCATTTTAGTCCTCTTTAAGAACAAAGGACAACAACCAATCAGCCAACCATTAATTTACTGTTGTAGCTTAATAAAGGTAAGTACCATGCTAAGCACTGGGGACACAGAGAAGGTAACAGACAGTCCCTGCCCTCTAGGAGCTCACAGTCTAATGGGAGAGACAACATACAAACATGGACATACAAACATACAAAATATGGACAAACAAGATATATTTAGGATTAGTAGAAGATAATCGACAGAGGGAAAGCACTAGAATTAAGAAGGATCAAGAAAGGTTTCCTGGAGAACACAGGATGTTATCTGGGACTGAAAGGAGGCCAAGGAAGCCAGAGGCAGAAATGAGGGGGCAGAGCAGGAGCAGTCAGATAGGTAGGAGGGGAACCAGGAGAGAGTGGTATCCCAAAAACCTAGAGAGAAGAGAGTATCAAGGAGAAGAGAACGATCAATAGTGTCAAAGGCTGGATAAAGGTCAAGAAGGATGAGGACTGAGAAAAGGCCATTGGATTTGGCAACTAAGAGACCAATGACAACTTTGGAGAAAGCAATTTCAGTTGAATAATGAGGACAGAAGCCAGGTGTTGCAAAAAAATTAAGAAGAGGGTGAGAGGAGAAGTAGAGGCACCTATTGTCAAAGGCCTTTTCAAGGAGTTTAGCCACAAAAGGCAGGAGACATATGGACAAAGGTTAATGGGGATGGAAGGATCAAGTGAGGATTTTTTGAAGACAGAGGAGATGTGGATATGTTTGTAGGCAGTAGAGAAATAGCTAATAGACAGATACTGAAGATAAATGAGAGAGTGGGAATGATGCAGAGGGCAATCTCTTGGAAGAAATAGGATGGAATTGGGATTGTTTGTGCATGTAGAGGCATTTGCCTTGGCCAGGAGAAGGGCCATGATGTGAGACAGAGGTGAAGGAGAAAATAGTGGTAGAAGGCATACAGGTGATGTGAGACGAGGAGGAGGGGAGAAGAGGGAGCTCTCTGCAAATGGCCTTGATTTTTTCAGTAAAAAATGAGGTAAGATTCTTAACTGTGAAGATGGGAAGAGGAGAAGCCACAGGAGGTTTGAGGAGAGATGAAAACATTTAGAAGAGCCATTGAGGTTGTGTAAAATGAATTTGTGGTGGATCTAATGGGACGCTTAGACCCCAGCCCTAGGACCATATCTCTCTCCATCCCAAGGACCCTATCTCTGGCAATAACTCACAAGTGGGCCCCAGTGAGGCAAACTATCTCTCCCTGTTACAAGAACAAGCTGACCTCTGTAGAATTTCCCTTGTATGAACAGGACTATCTTATACTAGCAGAACTATGCTGTCCTGATTCCCACATATACACATTCCCATATATACATATATATGCATCCTACATATTCCCCACATATACAATCCAGAGGTCAACTGCCAAGGCTATCTTGTTACAGATATAGCAGACCAAAAGCGCTATCCATCCACCCCCAACCAGGGTTTCCAGTAGTGAATGATGCTTGCATACAAGGTACAGAAAGTGTATGTTCCTTTCTATCCCTCCCTGCCACCACCACATAATTAGCATACTTGGCACACCATTCACTGAACTTTTTCTTCTTTCTTTTCTTTCTTTTTTTTTTTTTTTGGCTAGGCAATGGGGTTAAGTGACTTGTGTAGAATCACACAGCTAGTAAATGTCAAGTGTCTGAAGCCTGATTTGAACTCAGGTCCTCCTGACTCCAGGGCTGATGCTCTATCCACTAGGCCACCTAGCTGCCCCTGAACTTTTTCTGTATAAGCTTTAGATTCACCCCCATTAGGCTGCAAGTTCTCTAAGGAGCTCTGCCTGCTTTAGTAGCATTATAATGAACTTTTGCCACTTGACTGGAAGACTGCTTGAGTCTACAAGTTCTTTCCAGATGATTCTGCCCTGTGCCTTGATAGTTTGGGGGTACCTGCACTCCTAAACCACATCTGATCCAGTTTAAATGGTTGCATGATTTTCTCCACCTTTTTTCAGCAGCACATGTATAGGAGCAAAGACGGCAGTCAGTGGGAGTGATCCAATACTAAGGCTTGGCCGGGCATATATATGATAATGGAGGAGGGACTCAAGAGAAGAGGACAGTATATAATTGAACTGGTTCATCAAGGAGTCAAGATTGGGAAAGGAGGAGAATGTAGCTAGTATAAGAATGATAGCCGAGAAGAAAACTAAAAGATGAGGGACTGGAGGTTGTGGTATAGACAAAGAACGAGAGTTGGTTTGGGAAGGCAGAGGAGAGGTGGAAAGCCAACAGATTGCAATCAAATGAAGGAATGTCAGAGTTCTTGAACATAGAGCCATGGCAAGATCAAGAGTATGGCCATCTCTGAGTGTGGCTAAGATGGGGTGGAGGAGGAGCCTACAGGAGATGAGCAAACTGAGGAATTTAAGGGTGTTAGAGGGAATTGCAATATGCATATTCAAGTTCCCTAGTATGAGGATAGGAATTGGGCCCAAGAGAAAGATGGTGAGTCAGATACTGAACTCATTGAGGAAGGGAGGGGCGTGACCTGGAGGTCTGTAAACAACAGCCGCCAAGATTTTGATTAGATCATAGATGTAGATGGATGGATGTACTGTGTGAACCTCAAAGAAGAAGAGGTTACTGAGCGATGGAGGTGGGGGGAGAGCCTAGAATTGACAAAAGGGAATAAGGAGTATCCCAATTCTCCCACTTCAACCAGTGAGTTTAGGGGAATGAGTGCAGCCAGTGCTGGAAAGGGTGCCCGAGGAAGCTGTGTCATCAGTGGGAAGTCAGGTCTCAGTGATTGCTGGAAGGTGGAAGGAATTGGGAAAGGAAAAGATTTAAGATGAAAGCAAGTTTGTGGCCTATAGAGAAGGCATCACCAAGGGCAAAATGGAAGAGGTGGGTAGCTTTCAGTTGGGACTTTGGGGAGGGTTGAGGGGGAAAGGGATAAAGAATTTGGCAGTGGAAGGTGGGAAATGGCATTCAGATGATGACCTACTAAGGTTCTGAATCACTGGGATGTGTAGGGTATGACTGAGGAGAATTTGTTAATCATTAAGAGAAATATTTGGAGAGATTTTCAAAGTTAATAGTGTTGTGACCTTTGGGGGAATCCTTTCACAATCTTGAGCAGTTCAGGCAAGGAAACAAGAACTTGGAGCAGAGGGAGTGGTGATAGTCTCCTTCTCTCAAGAGCAAAAGACCAGGCTGAAAGCTTGATGGAATGGCATCCTCTTCCCTCATCTCATTAATGGGAGACTGGTCACCACCAACACCAATATCCTCACCATGACCATCATCATCATCTTCATCACCACCACCACCAATATCACCATTATCATCATCACCAGCATTAGACACCATTTTGTTTTGAGGCAGGGGAATGGATACCAACGTTTTCAGTCCCTTTTCCTGATCCTGGTGTTACCAGCACTCCTGAAGCCCTTAGCTCCTGAGATACTTTCCCACTCTGCCTGGACCCTTTGTGCAAAATCTGGGATCCCTCCACGAAATGACTTGGAAAAAAAGATAATTTTATGTTACTGAAGTCTGAAAACAGAAAGCAGCAAGAGGAAGGCAGAGTAAATCCACTGATAAGCATGCAAGGAAGTATCTGTCCTTTTCTCTAGTCCCTAGTCTCACCTAACTTAATCATAACCTCCTCCCCTTCTCACCCATAAATGACTTTCTATTTTACAAAATGCCTTCTCATTTATTTTCTTATTGCATGCTCATAACATACCTGTAGTGTAGGTATTACCATCCTTAATGCAGAGATGAGGAAACCAAGGTCTAGAGGAGGGAAGGGGATTTCCCAATGTCACAAGATGACTCAGTGGCAGAGGCCAGGCTCCAGCCCAGCTCTCCTGACCTTAAGCCTAGGCATCTTTGGCTACCTCAAAACCAACCAGTCTGTACTGAGTTACCCTTTGAGAGTCTGGCCTGATGCTGGGTAATTCTCTACTCATAAGGAAGAGGACTCCCAGACTCAGCCTTTACCAAGTTCACAGCCTGGTTGGAGAGACAGAGCTCAAATTGGGGAAACAATTGTAGAGAAGACAGAATAGAATTGAATGAAATGCTAAAGAATGTAACTGAAAATTCACATAAGCAGAAAGATGAGGATGGGCTGGAGTGGTCAGGGAAGGCTGCCTGGAGGAGGGGGATCTTGGTCTGAGTCTTAAGGAATTGGGAAAGATTTGCAGAGGAGAAGAATAGGAAAGATATCAATGGTTTAGGAACAGAGTGAGCAAAGGTGCAGAGGGTGGAATGAGTCTGGTGTGGGAGGGGGCAGGGGAAGAACCAAACCTAGTGGTCACATAGGGAACATGCAGGGGAGCAAAGGGAACGGGGATTGGATGCAGTTGTGAAAGCAAAGATGAGTATTAGAAATGGGCTGGAAAGAGTTATCCACAATCTTTCCCCAGATTCACCCTGGGACCCATGTATTCTCACCAGCCACCCATCCACTGCACTCTCTGATTAGAGATCACGGCCTGCACGATTTAATCCTTACAGCTACCAAATTCCCACATTAGGGCACTGTGGTCATGACAGTTGAGTGCTACATGTGGCCATATATATATGTGACCCTGGATATGTTTTTTCTTACATCCTGGCCTCCCTACACCCTGCCCTCCTCCACCTCCACCCCTTTTGTGTTCTGTAACAATAATCAAGAAGGGTAACTAGGTGGCGCCATAATGGATAGAGCTCCGTGCCTAAAGTCAGGAAGACTCATCTTCCTGAGTTCAAATCTGGCCTCAGACACTTATTAACTGTGTGATCCTGGGCAAGTCACTCTGTTTGCCTCAGTTTTCTCATCTGTAAAATGAGCAGGAGAAGGAAATGGAAAATCACTCCAGTATCTGCCAAGAAAACCTCAAATGGGGTCAAGAAAAGTCAGACACAACTGAACAACAAACCATAATAAAATCAGTACTGCTATTGCTATATTCCTATGACATTCCAAACCAAAATACCCCTCCCAGGCCACCAACTCTTCTATATGCTCCTCCATTAGATATAAGCTCTTTGAGAGCAAAGACTCTCTGCATTTTTGTTTTTGTAACCCCAGAATTTAGCACAGTGCTTGGGATACAGTAAGTTCTTAATGGATGCTTTTTCATCCATCTATCTATCTATCCATCCATCCATCTATGCATCCATCCATCTATCCATCCAATCACCAGTGTTGGCAAGAAGGCAGATGGATTAGGGAGTAAGGGAATAATTCTGTGGTTAGGGGATTTACGCTTACTTTGGATAATGGCCTGTTAAGAGATGTATTCTAACCATTTAGGCAACTGGCCATCAGAAAAGAAGACAGACTCTGAATTAGATTCAGTGGTTCAATGTAAGTTATTTTGAGCTACTCAAAAATATTATCTAAGTAACTGAGTCTTGTTATTTTTAGCTTAGCTTCTCACTTTAACTAAGCCCCATTCCTCTTTTTATAGGATTTTGAATTACATACAAGAGACTTAAGAGATCATCTAGTCCCATGCTCTTACTTTATCAGTGCATAGCCTAAATACGAAGTGATTTGTCCATGGTTACATATTTAGCAAGCAGCAAGGCTGGAATTTGAATCCAGGTCTTTTGACTCCAAATTTACTGCTCTTTCTAGCTCCTCTGGTCTTCCCTGGCTCTCTGTAGCAGGGCTGGTTGGTAGATGCATGGCCAACATGGGTCATGTGTACAAAAGGACGTTATAAGTTGCCTCCTTAACTCTTTGGGTTTCTGTTTCTCCATCTCCAAGGTATGATTAAAGGAGTATAATAGAGGCCTGAATAGTGAAGGGTGTTGCTTTCCAGCCCTGGGGCCCATGAAGGGGTTATTTCTGTCTTGTTATTAACACCACTGGAGTGGAAGACTGGCCTAGAGCCCACTGCCCAGTGACCTGGGCTGTCCTGAGAGTCTGAGCAGTCTGGGAAGGGCCCCAGGCAGGGACTGAGACAGCTGTCAAAGACAGCCAGCTAGCAGCCCTAAAATTAGCCCCTCCTAAGGACCAGGAAAACAAGGGCTGGCTCCAGGGCAAAACCCGCCTCCTCCAAGAAATCTTCCCTGATTGGTCCAACCTGCAGGGAACTCTCCTTTCCAAGAGCTCCCCCAGCCTTTGAACTAAGAGCCTTTGAAACCCACATTAAATTCTGTCCTCTGCTTTTCCGTTGTCTGATTGTCCCCTGGGTGGGAGTCTTTCATCCTAGCCAGGCCATGAGCAGGTCCAGGGCAGAGCCTAGGACTGTTCTCCCTCTTGGGACCAACACCTCCCCTCCCCCCCAAAGATCACTAGTCCCACACAGGAGGAACTGAGGACACAGTTGCTGATTTTCTTGAATGTTTTTATATAGGTAGGGGTGTGTATAAATGTTTATATGTGTATGAACCCTTACAGAGATGTGCACCCATGTACACAAAAACACACCTGTGAGCTGATAGTATGCTCATAATTCGTGTGCAAATGATAAAATAATTATTATTATGTCAAAGCCTATACTATGTTCATTCTATTAAGTCCAACAAGCATTTACTAAGTGTCTACTGTATGCCAGT
Organism: Vombatus ursinus; assembly: GCF_900497805.2. Taxonomy (NCBI): domain Eukaryota; kingdom Metazoa; phylum Chordata; class Mammalia; order Diprotodontia; family Vombatidae; genus Vombatus; species Vombatus ursinus. Next base: position 25,300,890 of record NW_020945437.1, read on the forward strand.
GCTGAGCCTGGAGTCAGGAAGACTCAACTTCCTGAGTTCAAATCTTCCCTTACTAGCTGTGTCACCCTGGGCAAGTCCCTTAACCCTGGTTGCCTCAGTTTCCCCAACTGTAAAATGGCTTGGAGAAGGAAAAAGCAAACCATTCCAATATCTTTGCCAAGAAATCCCTAATGGCATCACAAAGAGTGGAACAAGACTTAAAAATGACTAAACTGAACTGTGTATCAGGTATCGTGCTAGGCTCTGGGGATTTAAAGACAAATGAAACAGAATCTGTCCTCATTGCCCTCAAAAAAGTGCACATTCTAGTAGAAGATTGATTTAACATGTACAAGACAACTAAATCTGTACTAAATAATTTCAGGGGTGGGGAGAGTGAAGACAATGGGAAGGAGGTGATCAGGAAAGGCCTCTTTTTATGAAGTGCTGACTGATCTGAGTCTTAGAGGCAGTTTGGGACTCTAAGAGGTACAGATGAGAAGGGAGGACTTTTCAAACATGGTAGATAGCAAAGGCACAGAGGTGGTAGATGAAATATTGCATGTGAGGAACAGGAAATGGGCCAGTTTGGCTGAAATGTAGAGTGCACAAAGAGAACAATATGAAATAAACCTGAAAAAGTAGGCAGGAGCAAGGTAATGAAATAATTTTAATGTCAAGTCGAGGAATTCATATATTATTATGGCATAAAGGAGCATTAAGGAGCACTGAGGTTCTAGAAGCAGGGGAGTGACATGGTCATATCTGTACTTTAGGAAGGTTATTTTGCATTTATACACATGCAAATTCACATTCTACTAATAACATATGTGTGTATGGTACTTAACATTTCTGAAACCTCTCTCTGATAGACCCATAAGAGAAGCAGGACATGGATTATTATCCCTGTTTTACAAAGGAGGAAACTGAGGTTCAGAAGAGACAGTGACCTTCCCAAGGTCACACAGTGAATGAGGAATGAGGAAGGAGTCAGGTCTAGAACCTAGGTCCCTGGACACCACCTTCTTAATCTCTTTATTCTAGCTGTTTATCATCATGGCCCGTTCCCCCAAAAGGAAATCTGCATTTTAACCAGTGGTCCAAAGAAAAGGGTCCATTGAAAAAGGATGAAGCTCTGATACCATGTTGTGATTACAGTGAAGGGCCTAGGATTTGATGTGGGAGATCTGTGGTCTGATTCAATCTCTGTCCCTGACTGGCTATGTGGCCTTGGTAACTGACCTCTTCCCTCTAGGACTCAGTCTTCCCCATCTGTAAAATGACCAGATTGAATGAGATGATCTCTGTGGTTCCTTTTAGCTCTGAGAGTCTCTGTTCTAAGGTTTGTGATTCGTTGGTTATATGGGATCCCATCATACCTGTCTGGTAAAGACAGTATTTTCAGTCTGACCCCTCCCCATCAGGATCTGTAGAAGGTCAGAACCTTAGCAAAAAGCCAAGACATCAATCAGCCTGAGGCCATGGCTCTCCCCACCTCCAGTGCTACTCCAGGGTGGGTGGGGCTGAATTAGGCAATCATTCTTCATCCTTCTGACTCATCTACAAAGGATGCTGGAGAAATGTCAGCTTCCCAGCCCTGGGGCGGTGCCCTCCAGGGCAAAGTCTTTCCTGAGATGGGCAGGACAGGAAGCTGGCAATGATAGCAGATAGAGCTGGGCCCCCAGAAGAGTTGGCCCAGTACAAAAGGGGAGCAAGTGCCCCTCCTCCCCCCTGGGTGGTTGGATTTGTGAGTATTCTACTTTGTCTAAGTTTCAAGGTCCTCATCTGTAAAATGGGTATAATATTTACACTCCCTACCTCACCAGTCTGTTTTGAAAAGAGTGCTTTGTAAAACTTGAACCACTAGGGAAATGGAAGCTATTTTAATTTGGAGGATACTGGATAGGACCCACAGCCCCCAAATAACTCTCCTGAGTGTTGCCACACTGCCTCAACTGTCAGCATGCCCAGAAGACTCATGGGAAAAGAGAATCTTTTCAGTTCAAGGATCTTCACACCATGCTCCCTGACCTCAACTTGCTTCTATTTCCTCCTAGCTTCCCTATTTCATTGATGTCTAGGCAACCTCCCAGTTACTGAAGTTCAAAACCTTAGAGCCATCTTTGATTCTCCCCCTCCCCTCATCCCCAAGAGCCAATCAGTTCCCAAATCATGTTGATTCTATCTCCAAAATACCTCCCATCAGTCCCCTTCTCTATTATCAAAGTCATCACTCACCCTGAGGCCCTCATCACCTCTCACCTAGACTATTATAATTGCCTCCTCTCTGGTCTAGCAGAGCCTTCTGTCTCTCCCTTCCCCAGACCATTCTTCACCCAGCTTCAAATATGAATGTTCTAATGGTCAGCTCTGGTCATGTCCCTTCCCTGATCAAAACCTTTCAGTAACTTCCCCATTGATTACACCATAAATTCCAAATCACTCATCCTGACATTCAAGGCCCATTGCGTTCTGGCTCTAACCTGCTTGTCAAGCATCATTTCACAATTCTTTCCTTCACCCACTTTATACTCTGTCCAGAAGCAGTTTATTTCCTGTTCCCCATTCTTGTTCTGCTCCCTCCCACTGCCATGTCTTTGCTTGTGAAAGTCCTCATGCCTGGAATGGACTGCTCTATCTTCATCTCCAATTGCTGAAGTTCTCTACCTTCAAGACCCAGCTCTGGAGCCACCTCCTTCCTGAAGCCTGCCCTGATCATCCAACACAAATGAAAGCAATCTCTCTCTCTCTAGGAATGTCATCCCCTCCTGTTTGACTTCTATACACTTACCACACTCCCTGGGTTATAGATATTCATGCATATGTCTGCTTCTCACCGCCTACTAGGCTGTGAGCTCCTAGATATTAGGACAATGTCTTCTTTCATTTTCCTATCTCCATTCCCCTCTTTCCTATCTATCACAGGGCATTGAATATTATAGGCACTTAATAAATGCCTGTTGAATTGTACAAATATATATTAAGCTTTGGAGAACTACAATGCTCTTTTAATGATCCCAACTTTCCTATGGATACAAAGACCCGTCTTTTAATACCAACAGACTACTTGTGTTACTATATAACAAGATAGAACAGTCACCAAAGAATTAAAAACTTTTTATCTCAAAGAGAGCAATGGAGGGATGTTTAAAGGGCATGCACAGACTACAACATATACCAGTGAGAAACGCTACAAAGAAAAGGCGTTAAAGATATTGAGGAAATGTATGATAGGAAGACAAGATGGGTTGGTCAACTGGCAAAGGCTAGGGATGACAGGTGGACAGTAAGAGTGCTCCACTGGTACCCTGGCAATGTCAAGAGAAAGTGAAGAAGGCCTCCAGCACATTGGATGGGCCTCCTTCAATGAACTTAGGGGAAGACATAGACAAGAGTTATACAGGATGGACAGGCATGGATGATTGGGATTGACACTTTTAGAGGAAATTTCTGAACTGATAGTCACTGATCCATTTGAGTATATTATCAAGGGCAGCAAGGTATAGTGTATTTCAAGTTGGAAAACTTGAATTAAATCCTGACTCTGCCACTTACTAGCAATGTGACCCTAGGTAAGTCACTTTAGCTTCTTGGAGGTTCAGTTTCTCCATCTGTAAAATGGGGATAATAGCTTATGAAGAGTCTCTTTCACAGGGCTAAGAGAAAGTAGAAATGGAAGGAGGGAATACTGTGAGGTGGAAGAGGAGAAGAAGGAGGTGGCTACCCCTGTGGTAGGCATCAGGTAGGGGGAAGTCCCTGTCCCCCAGACTGAAGAGAAATCAGATGTGGAATTGGGCAGTTCCAAAAACCAGGCAAGGTAGCATCAGGGTAAAGGATGGGGCCTCTTGCCAGGCTATGGGAGCTCCAAGAAGGAAGAGAAACTGTGGGCTAGGGGAATCAGCAAAGGCTTCCTGGGGAAGGGGGCACTTGACCTGCACCTTGAAGGAGAGGTCCATGCTCCTTAGGGAGGATTTTGACAAGGGGTCGAGGAACGGTCATTAAAATGAAGAGAATGACATGAACAAAGGTCAGGACTTGTTGCTGGGACTTAGCAATCATCCTGTCTGGTTAGAGTAGAAGGCATTTAAGGGATACTAAGACAGTCGAATGGGGAGTGGACCTCATGTTCCCATATAACTTCTCCAGCAATCCCTTTAAGGATTAGTAATGATCAAAATCACAATATATAATATGATCAATATTATATATAATATAATGATATAATAATGATTAAAAAATCCCTTGAGAAACAATAGTAAGTGACTGTTTCTACATCAGGACTGCTAAAACAGGCAGCCAGAAACTCATGGGCTACAGGGAAAGGGGTCTCTAACAAAGCCAGGCCAGTGCAGGATAGCTTACCAGAGGGACCAGAGACAGGCAGGTGTCGTCGGCAAGGTTCTGTACCTGCAGTCAACTAGAGCTGAAGGCTCCCCAGAGAAAGACCCCAGAATGGTCAAAAAGCCCTAGGCTGGGGACCCTGGGGACTCTCAGGAGCAGTGGCAGTGAGCAGTGACCAGAGACTAGAATAGTGCACAGCGCTCAGTCAAGGACACCCCGGGCCTAGGAGTTCTAAGTTCCTTAATACTCTATTCTGAGATGCCAAAGAGAGCCCAGAAGATACTGAGCCCTGAACCTCAAAGATGAAGGGACACCTCACTTCAGGGATGCTGAAGTCAGCACAAGAACCAAGGGGACCCAGGGGACCCAGAGCTAGACCACACAGGGCTGGCCTCCACCCAAAAATATGGCAGATGGGAGAGCCTTACCCTGGTACAAGGCCCTAGTTCAGGAATTAAAGCTAGAGAGATTAAGTAAATCAAAGAAAACAATGTATAAGCAGTTATTTCAAATCTAGAACTCCCCAAAAGAAGGAAGGAGTGATTCTGTAATGAATACTGGACTTAAAGTTAGGTACATCTTCATTTGAATCCTGCCTCAGACACTAGCTGTATGATCCTGGGGAAATCATTTAATCTCTCTCAGTCCCTGGTTCCTTATATATGAATAGCATCTACCTCACAGGTTTGTTGTAAGGGTCAAATGAGATAATACAGCAAAGCACATTACAAACTTAAAAGTACTATGTAAACTGTAGCTACAATTATGAATATCTATAAGACATGAAGCAAGAGATTTGAAAAAATTAAATAAAAGCTCTAAAGGAAAGAATTAGAAGGACAATAAGTAGTTTAGAAGAGAAAGAGGTAAACTTACTCCAAGAAATGGAATTCCTGAAAACTGAAGAACACAAAACAGAGATCAATGATTCTGTGAGACAGCAAGAAACATTAGAATGATAGCAGAAGATACAGTAAGGCAGCAAATGATGATGCAGTCTGGGTGCAAAGAAGTTAGCATCATGTACACAAGGACAATTCACTGCTGGAGAAAGATGGTTAAAGATGAGAGTGATAAAACTTTCTTCAAGAATACCTGGTCCAAAGTTCTTAGAGGCATGAACTCTATGATAAACTGAAGAAAGTAATCTAAGTACATCTTAACTATAAATGTAAATAGTGGATATAGATTATGCAGAACACTTAACTATATTTAGCATTTTGGACCACTGACCTTCAAGAAATTCCTGTTGTCTTTTTGTCCAGGGCAGATCATGTTTGTAGAGGAACCAGGAAAAGCTCTTACAAAATGGGATTCAGGGTGGTGGGGAGGAAGGGGGAGAAAAATTTTAAACTCAAAAGCATATGGAAGTGATTATTGATAAATCAAAATAAATTAATAAAAAAATTAAAAAAAAGAAAATGGGATTCATTTATTATGATTCATTATTCACGCAAGGAACTGATGATGATTCAGTACATTGATTGGATTGGTTTGGGGGAAAATAAGAGTTACTGTGGGTCCAAGAAAGCAGATCAACTTAGATCATCTAATTTAAATGCCCTTTTGTAGAACCATAAATTTATGTTTAAGTATTTTTTAAAATCATGTTTCATGTATAACCTATATCAAACTACTTGCCTTCTCAAGGTGGGGAGGGAAGAGTGAGGAAGGGAAAAAATTTGGAGCTCAAAGTTTTAAAAATGGATGTTAAAATTGTTTTTACATGTAACTGGATAAAAAAATTTAAATACATAAATAAATATTAGAATAAATGTAAATATATTTGTAAAAATTTAAAAATCATGTCTCCCACTTGTACTTGAGCGCTATGCATATTATTTTGCACAGCTGACTATTTGGCAGTTATGATGATTTGTGTTAGGCATTCTGCTGCTAAACAATAAGTATACAGAACACTCAAAAATTATATCAAAAAACTGAAAAAATAGAAGAAAATGTAAAATATCTGATTTAAAAAAATAACTGACCTGGAAAAGAGGCCAAGAAGATATAGTTAATGAATCATTGGACTACCTGAAAGCTGTGATTAAAAAAAAAGTCAGAATTTCAAGAAATCATAAATGGAAACTGCCTAGATCAGTCAGAGTCAGAGGGTAAAGTAAAGTTAGAAACAATCCACTGATCACCTCCTTCAAGAAATCTTGAAAGGAAATACCAAAATCCAGAGCTCCTATATCAAAGAAAAAAATTCTGCAAGCATGCAAAAAGTTTAAGTACCAAGAAACTACAATCAGAATCATATAAGACCTAGTAGCTTCTACTTAAATTGAGAGATCTTGTAATACAATATTCCAAAAGGCAAAAAAGAGCTTTACAGTTAAGAATAACTCATTCTGAAAAACTGAGCATAATCCTGCAGAGAAAAAAAAATAGACCTTCAATGGAACAGAGCAGGAATTCTTAACCCGGGGTCTATGGACTCCCAAGGTATCTGTGGAAAGATTTCAGGGGATCCATAAAACTGGAGCGGGAAAAAAATTACATGCTTATTTTCACTAACCTCTTACTGAAATGAAGCATTTCCTTCAATTATTCAAAAACATTATTCTGAGAAAGGATCCACAGGCTTCACCAGACTGCCCAAGGGGTCCGCATAACACACAAAAAAATGGTTAAGAACCCTTGGAATAGAGGACTTTAAAGCATTTGTGGTGAAAAAGACCAGAGCTAAGTAAGAACTTTGAAACACAAACACAAAAGTCTAGAGAAGTCTAGAAAGGTAAATTTGTTTAAGAAACTGGGAAGAGCTGAATGATGATGTAGTTAACATGCTTAGGTAGAAGAAACAGGTCCTTTCAGAACTTTAATGTCTTCTAAGAGTATTGAGGGAGTTAATTAAGAAAAACAGAGGTCCTGGGGGTTATTTGGGTCCATTCTGAAGGTTTCAAGAGAGGAAACAGAAAAAAAGGTAAAATGAATATACTAGTGTAAAAAAGTGGAAGTAAGAAAGTGAAACCTGCTATTTCTCATAATTGGCGTGCTTGACAAATATAAACATAGAGAAAGGAGTGGGGAGAGGGGATCTGGGATTTGATCACTGTGTGGATTCATTTTGCTTGACTATGTTTACTTAATACAAGTTTTTTTTTCCCCCTCTTTCAACACTCCCCCCCCACACACACACACGACAGCATTTATAGAGGCATAAAAGTCTGGAGAGGAAAATTAGAGCCACAGTTTCAAATACCAGAAAGAGTATGAAGTTTCTCTTTCTTCATGAAAAGGAAGAAGTTCACTTTACCATGAACACTGCTGCAACATCACCCTAGAAGGCACCAGGAGTTTGACACCTGGAAGGAGCCTCAAAACTATGATTGGTTCAAAGCCAGCCTCAGACCAAACATTTGACACTTACTTGCTGTGTGATCCTGGGTAAGTCACTTAACCCCAATTGCCTAAAAAAACAAAAACAAAAACAAAAACAAAAACAAAAACAAAAACAAAAACAAACTATGATTGGGTGAGAGAGGAAAAGAAGGCATGATGCTGATCAAGCCAATTCAGACAAGACTTAAACAGGGAGGGATCTGGGATGGGGAGGAAGGGGTTGAGGTAGACTAAAGATGCTGAGATAGGAGGAAACAAAGAGAACCAGTCATTTCCAACCTAGAACAGAGAACAGAGCCACTATTCCCTTGGATCTCAGACTATGGAGGGTCACCCTCGTGTGGCTAAACTAAGAAATTGCATTAATGTTGATCTCTAATCCAGCTGTTCTCAAACTTTTTGGTCTCAGGTTCTCCCTTACAGTCTTTAAAATTACTGAGTACCCCAAAGATCTTTTTATGTGGTTTATGTTTGTCTATATTTATCATATTAGAAATTAAAACTGATAATTTTTAATGTATTAATTTAAAAAACAATAATAAATCTATTACTTGTTAATACAATGTTTATATGAAAAATAACTATATTTTCCCAAACAAAAAAATTGGTGAAGTGGCATTCTTTACATATTTTTGCAAGTCTCTTTAATATCTGGCTTAATAGAAGACAGATGGCTGTCAATATAATTACTATAATAATGTTTCCCATTTTTAAAGTGCTCTAAAGTTTACAAAGTATTTCCCTCTCAACAGCCCTGTGAGATAATTAGTATATTAGTATCTCTATATTACAGAAGAGGAAACTGAGGTTTAACAAAAAATTACTTGTCCCAAGATCACAAATAGATGATAAAATCATAGACTTAAAAAACACCAGAGCTGAAAGGAACCTCAGAGACCACCTGGTTTAATCCCTTCATTTTATGAATGGTGAAACTGAAGTCCCAAGAGGGGAAAAGATTTGTTCAAAGAAACATAGCTAGCAAATGTTGGAGTTGGGGTGCCTTAGACTGAAGTCTACTGACCCTAAAGAGAGTGTTCTTTGCAAAAACTTGGGCTTATTCCTAAAGGTCCATCTACTTAACTAATACACATTTTGGTCCTCATCAAAAAGTTTTCCTGAACTACTGTGGCTGAAAGTAGTCCATCTCCACCCTGTGCAAACCTCAGGTGATGAACCTCTGCAAACTCAGTGAGCCTGATCCTCCAACAAGAGAACCCCCATCTGAAACCAGATCTGTCCTTGAAGCCTTTCCGGCTGTGTAAGACCAAACCCAGACCTTGGGTTCTGTGGCAGAACCTCCAAGACCCCAGGGTCACTTCTACGCTGTGATGTGGACTAGTAAATAATGACATGAAATGTCCATATCCATTACACCCCAAGGGGATCGATGACAAAAATCAAGAACACACACACACTCAAATATTTTATTTATTTATTTTTAAAACTTTTTTTTTACACCAAAATATTTTTAACAGCCTTTTTTGCAGTAGCTAAAGACTGGAATCAAATGTAGAAGTTTATTGACTAGGGAATGGCCTACAAGTTGTGGTAAACAGTTGTAATGGAATATTAGTCAGCATGGTGGGAGGGAAGGGGGAAGAGAATAAGCATTTATATAGCACCTACTATGGGCTAGATACTGTGCTATGTTAAGTGCTTTACAATTTGATCCTTGCAACAACCCTATGAGGTAGATGCTATTATCCTCCATTTTACAGCAGAGGAAACTGAGGCAAACAGAGCATAAGTGACTTGCCCAGGGTCACACAGTTGGTATTTGAGGCTGGATTATGATCTCCTTGACTCCAGGGCCAGTGCTCTATCCACTGTACTACCTAGCTGCCTCCAGCTGGATGGCATAGCCAATAGAATGTTGTACTTGGCCTCAGATAGATTTGAACCTTTCCTAAGGCATTTCCTGGCCTATGTGGCCCTGGACAAGTCACTTCTGTTTTCTTGGCCTCAGTTTCCTCATATGTAAAATGGGGATAATAATAACGGCACCTGTCTCACAAGGTTGTTGTGAGGATCACGTTAGTAATTCAAGATAAAGACTCAAATCAGACAGCTGATAACAAACAATTAAACAGAAACAATCAAGTGCTCCAGGGAGAAGGTGTGCTTAGGTAGGACTAGTCAATGTGAAAAAAAAAAAAAAGATCTGAGTGTTTTAATGGGCTCCAAGCCAAAGGTAAATCAACAGGGTAACATGACAGCCAATACAAACAAAACAAGTCGATAATGTCTTAGGTATCATGAAAAGAGTCAGAATGTCCAGAGCTAAAGACATGATAATCCCACTCTCCTCTACACTAGTCAGGTCACGATAACTAACAATAACTAATAAATGCTTGTTGACTGACAAAAGGACCGATGGAGTGTGATGTTCAGTAGTGGGGACATCGAAAGACTAACAGGAGCCCCCAGGGAGGTAATTGGGGCGGTGAGAGGCCTGGAGACCAGGCTATGCAAAGGTCAATTGAAAGAACTAGGGGAAAATGCCACCCTAATTTTTTGGACATAGCCCATGAAGGAATTCGTTTTGAGTGACCATACATGTTTGTTACAAGGCTTTTGGATTCTTTTTAATATTATCATGGGAATGGGTGGGAGGGAGAGAAAATTGACTTTTGTTCATTAAAAATATTAATTAGAAAAAAAGAAAGAACCAGGGATGCTTAGGATAGAGAAGAACAGAAAGCGGAGAGCTGGCATTGGACATGATTGTCTTTAAGTATGCAAAGGACAGTCAGGTGTAGGAAGGGATTAGCTTTGCTCCGCTTCCCCCAGGGTAGCAGCAGCGGCTAGAAGGTGCAGGGGTAGATTTCTAGGGTGATGTCAGGGAAACTTCGGCACAATTAAGACCTTCACCCTGAGAGGCACTGGCTGCCTTGGAGAGTTGCGGGTTTCCTACATCATCATGTCTACGAGCAGAGGCTGGATGACCACTAGGTGGGGATGGTGTAGAGGACATGCTTGTTCAGGTACGTTTTGGAATCTGTGGATGGTAAGGCCCCACCAAACTCTGGGGATTCTGTGGACTAGGAGTTGGAGGCTGGCTGAAAGGATAATGTGGGCTCTATGGGAGAAAGAAAAGTCCCTATTTCTGCAGGGGTGGGGGGCACCATCCTTTTTATCACCCAAGTTCACAATCTTAGGGTCATCTTTGCCTCCTCACTGTCCCTTTCCCCACATCTCCAGTTAGTTGCCAAATCTTGTCACTTCTAAGTTAAGAACATTACTAAAATCTGACCTTCCTCTTCACTTACACAGAGACCACCTTAGCTCGGGTCCTCTTAACTAGACTATTGCAATGTCTTCCTAAATGGTCACCCAGCACCCTTTCCACTGTGTCTCTGGAATGCCTGTCCATAAGGAACAAACTTGCTTTCATCTCTTAAAGTTTTTCTTTCTCACTCCTTCCGTCTTCTGGCTTGTACTGAAACCTCCTTCCCTCCTGATAAGTCAGTCTCCCTGGTCACCCTTTCCAGTGCAAGTTGCACTTTTACTCATTCCCCCCAGCTCACTGGTTGAGGTGGGGAAGTTATAACACCCCCTGATCCTCATTGTCACCTTCAAGCTGTTAGGGAGCTTCTTCCACAAAGCTCATTAACCTTTCCCCTTCCTTACCTCATACTAGGGAACTTCAATATATATTGATATTCTCTCAAATACTCTAACCTCTCAGTTCCTCTCCTCAGTTTTTAAAATAGTATTTTATTTTTTTCTAATTATATGTAAAGACAATCTTTAACATTCATTTAAAAAAAATTTTGGATTCCAAATTTTCTCCCTCCCTCTCTCACCTTCTTCTCCCCAAAGATGGCAAGCATTTTGATATAGGTTATATATTTGTATTCATTAAAACATATTTCCATATTAGTCATGTTGTGAAAGAAGAAACAAGCCAAAAGACACACACACACTAAAGTAAAAATAGTACACTTCAATCTGTATTCAGACCCCATCAATTCTTTCTCTGGATACGGATAGCATTTTTTCATCATGAGTCCTTTAGAATTGTCTTGGATCACTATGTTGCCTTTTTTTTTCCCCTTCGGCAATTGGGGTTAAGTGACTTGCCCAGGGTCACATAGCTAGTAAGTGTCAAGTGTTTGGTCTGAGGCTGGATTTGAACTCAGGTCTTCAGGGCCAGTGCTCTATCCACTGCACCACCTAGCTGTCCCCTTGGATCACTGTGTTGCTGAGAATAACTGTGATTTATAGTTGATCATCCTACAATGTTGCTGTTAGTGTACAGCTTTCTCCTGGTTCTGCTCCCTTCATTTTGCATCAGTTCTTGTAAGTCCAGGTTTTTCTAAATCTGCCTGCTCATCATTTCTTACAGCACAGTAGTATTTCATTATGTTCACATACCACAATTTGTTCAACCATTCCTCAATTGATGGACATTCCTCCTTTCCTCAATTTATTCATTTCCCACCACCACTTCTCTACCCCACTTCAGCACTCATTGAAATGGTCATAGCCTTGATCTTGGCCAACACTCACAAATGGCACCATTTTCAACTTCATGAACTTGGACATTCCCTTATTTGATCACAATCTGCTGTCATTCCACACTTTTTGATGCCTTGCACCCCAAACCTTGTTCTTTGTCCAATCCCTCAACCTCAGGTTTTTTCCCCAGGACATTTCTCCTGTACCAGTTCCATTCTCCTCCCTTTCCCTCTAGACTCCTTGGAGAGCCTGTTCATCTCTATACTCTCCTCTTCTCTTGGGTCCTTTGTTCCCTTATCCTATTGCCAATTTTGCCTTTCTAAGCCTCAGCCTTGGATTACTCCCACTATCTGCTGCCTTCACTCTCACTCATGTGCTGTTGAGCAAAGCTGGAGAAAATCATGAAACCATACTGACTTGTTCCACCACAAATCTGTGCTATGTGATCTCAATTGGACCCTCACTGCAGTCAGGCAACCCTTTTACACCTCCTTAATTGACTCACTATTCTGGTCGCTGCTGAGATTTTTCCAGAGAAGGAGTCTCAGGGTATAAAAGGTCCAAGCTAGAAGGGACTTTAGAGAAGACAATGTCAGAGCTAGAAGAGATTTGCTTGAGATCACATAGGTAATAAGCAGAAGAGCTCGAGTCAGTTCTTCTGACTCCATCCCCATCACTCTTGCACTGCTTCTCTTCCATATTGTGAGGGTTTATTCCCCTCTTCCTTCCCTTCCCCTAGCATCCTTCAGGCATCTCTGTGTATAAGAACTGGCAGGTAGGAAAAAACAGGGACAATTGTAGTGAGAGGCAGCATGCTCTGCTTTCCAGCCAAACTAAATTACTCAGAGTTTCCTGAGAGGACTCAAAGTATACCTCAACTGAAATGATCTTTCCCTACTCAGGTTTTTTTTTTCTTTCTATTTTTTCCTTTGCCTTCATCACAAGTATCATACTTATCAGGGTCTACATTGCATTCCCCATTAAATGATAAGGTCCTTGAGAACAAGCACAATGTCACTGGAAAAAATATTAATTTTTAAAGTTCTATACTTGATAAACAGACAGCTGGGTGGCTCAGTGGATAGAGCACTGGTCCTGGAGTCAGGAAGACTCATCTTCCTCAATTCAAATTTAGACTCAGACCCTTACTAGTTGTGTGACCCTGGGCAAGTCACTTAACCTCTGTTTGCTTTCATCCCCTGGAGAAGGAAATAGCAAACCACTCCAGTATCCTTGCCAAGAAAACCCCATCAACAGTATTGACATGCTATGGACCCCTATGCTAGGGGTGAAGAATCAGATACACTGAAAAGCAACTTGATAAATGTCATTAAATGTGAACATTTTCATATACACATGCATAACAATAAAAGCAAGTATTATTATCCCCATTCTATGGATGAGTAAACAGAATCAAAGAGAAGTTAAGTGAATTGTTCCAGGTCACGAAGGTCAGAAGTTTCTTGTGGGGTTCAGAAGCTCATAGATTCATGCTGGAAGGAACCTAAGAGGGCATCAGACTAACCTCTTTCCTTCTATAGATGAGGAACTGAGGTCTAATAAAATTAAATGACTTGCCCAAGATCATACAAACTATAAGTGGAATTCCAATCCAGGTCCTCTGATCCAAATCCTACGCTCTTCCACCAACCATGATGTCTTGTAGATATTTAGTGTGGTCAGGTAGCAGCTTCAGGACTGGTGTTGGCAGCTTTGGAGATTGAGCGGCTGTCCCATGAGCGATGACCTAGGGAACTTAGAAGGTGGGCAAGTCTTGGTGATGAGAGCAACGCTTGTATGTTCCAATGAGAGTGAAAGTGAGACGCTCCCCTACAAGGCACTCCATCTCTCAATTCCAGATATTTTCACCAGTTTCCCCCAAGCCAGGAACACTCTCCTTCTTCATTTCTGTCTCCTAGCTTTCGTCAAGTCTCAGCTAAAATTCCTTCTTCTACAAAACCTTTTCCTGATCTCTCTTAACTCCAGTGCCTTCACTCTGTTGATGATTTCCAATTTATCCCGCACAAAGATTGTTTGTATATGGTTGTTTGCATGTTGCCTCCCTCATTAGGTTGTGAGCTCCTTGAGGGCAGGGACTGGCCTTTCCCTCTTTTTGTATCTCCAGCATTTAGCACAGTGCCTGGCACATAGTAAGCACTTAGGAAATATTTGTTGACTGACTGACACCCTGAACGAAAGCTTTCCTGATGCCCCCTAGCTGCTGGTGCCTCTTCCTGAAAATTCCCCTGTATTTATTTTGTATGCAATCATTAAATGTGTACAAGTTGTCTTGGCCCAATAAAATGGAAGCTCCTTGAGGGCAGAGGCTTTCTCACTTTGATGTTTCTGTCTCTGGTAACTGGCATAGAAATAAAGGAGCAACCTTCCTAACAATGAAAGTTTTTCAAAAGTACAATAAGCCACTTTGGGACCTAGTGAGTTTCTGATCACTGGAAGAGTTCAATCAGGCTGGACGACCACTTTTCAGGTATGCTATTAAATTCAGAATAATTTTATTTGAATGAAGGAGTTGCATGAGATGGCCTCTGTCTGAGGTCCCCTCTAGCTTTAGTCCTATGATCCTAAGATCTTAGATAAAGTCCAGGGGCAGGGAACCTGCAGCCTCGAGGCCACACGTGGCCCTCTAGGTCCTCAAGTGCAACCCTTTGACTGAATCCAAACTTCACAGAACAAATCCTTAGGTCTTCAGTCCTTTTATTAAGGAGATTTGTTGGTTTAGACCAATTAGTTTCTGAGGTTTCTTTCAACTTTGACATTCAGTGATTCTACACAGGGAAAAGAGTTCTGAATATAGAGTCAGAGGACATGGGTTTATATCCCATCTCTTGCACTCAGTACCTTTGTACAAATGACTTAACATTTCTGACCTTCATTTTCCTCATCTGCAAAATGAGGGGTCTAGACTGGAATTCAGAGCCAGCTTGTGAATTTTTGTGGGAGTTGACTTAAATTTTCAGTGTAAGCATTGACACCTTGGAAATCAGCAAACACTACAAATCAGGGCTTTGATTTATTATTTTATTGATTTGTCTAGACTTAAGAAAGTGATAGAGAAAATGTTAATTATTCAGTTAAACTTTAAAATGTGTTCTACATTTTGGGAAAGCCAGTTGTTAAACATTTATCAGTATACTCCTGGACTTGGTTGTCTCTAAGATCCTTTCCAGCTCTAAATTTACAATTAGTTGTTGTTGTTGTTGTTGTTGTTCATTAATTGTCTGAGGTCGTGACCCCATTTGGAGTTTTCTTGGCAAAGACACTAGAGTGATTTGCCATTTCTTTCTCCAGTACAATTCAACACAATTGTCATGACAATGCTATCGGAAGATGCAGAGCGCCATCTACTGGTGGAACTTGCAGGACCCAGAGGACTAATTGCATTGGAAACATGGGGAAGGATCAGCGGCAGAAGACCCAAGTATGGCAGAGCATAAAATTTTAGAGCTGGAAAAAACATATAATGTGGAATTTTGGGGCCAAAAGGACCCTTTGAGATGAATAAGAATAGCTAGTATCTATACAGCATTTTAAGATTTGTGAAACACTTTCCCCATCCTATCTCATTTAATCCTCACACAAGGTAGGTAGGCAGGTAGGTGCTATTACTGCCCCCTTTTTACAGATGAGAAAATTGAGGTTGACCAAGGTTAAGCAACTTGCCCCGTGTCACACAGCTAGTAAGCATTTTAGTCAGGGTTTGAACTCAAGTCTCCCTGACTCGAGGTCTAGCACTGTGTCCACAGTGGTACCTAGTTGCCTAGTACAGGCTTCTCATTTGATAGAGTAAACAAGAGAGGAGAGCAATGTGACTGAGGCGTATGATACAGCGGCAAAAGAACTAGCTTTGGGGGCAGCTAGGTGGCGCAGTAGATACAGCATTGGCCCTGGAGGCAGGAGGACCTGAATTCAGACATTTGACACTTATTAGCTGTGTGACCTTGGGCAAGTCACTTAACCCTGATTGGAGGGGGGCGGGTGAAGAATTAGCCTTGGTATCAAAGTTTGAATCATAGATGTACCACTTCCTACCCATGTGACTATGGCAAGTCACTTTATCTCCCTTGGCCTCAGTTTCATCATCTATAAAATAGGGGCATTGGAATAAGATCTCTTCCCGCCCTAAGTCTACGATCCTAAATCACCTTCGTCTTCTGTATGATGAAAGAGTTGGACTAGATCAGTTTTTCCATATCTATACAGTCACAAATACTTTAGAGTTTGGAGTCTATTGGGGGAATACATAAATGCTGTAGTCCCTGAGGCCTGAGAGTATGAAATGCCACAAGAGGATTGAGGACATTTTGGAGAATGCAATTCATTGAACCTATTTCCATGCTAAAAATGGCCTCACACATTAAGTGTTTTGATATCAACAATTTCTCATGGAGTGAGTCAGTGTGATATAATGGGAAGACTTAGAGTGGGAACCAGAAGCTATGGGTTCAAATCTCAGCTTAGTTTTTCACTGTCTATATGACCGTGGGCAAGATAATTTACCTAGGTGGGCCTCAGTTTTTCCATCCGTATGAAAAAAAAGGGAACAGGTTAGACAATATTATATATACCTACTTTCATGTTAATATCCAGCTGGTGAAATTCTCACTAGCAATGAAGTTCTATCATGGAGTGAGAAGGTGTGCTCTATTGGGTAATATATTGGACTTTGAGTTAAGAAGAGCTGAGTTTGAATCCTGGCTCCAACACTTATTAGCTGTTTGACCGTGCCCAAATCTGAACCTTGGTTTCCTCAGATGCAAAATTATGGTAAATAATATCTGAAGTACCTTCCTCATTGTGGTATCATAGAGCTCAAATGAGATCATGTTTGTCAAGGGCTTTCCAAACTTTAAAGAGCTATAAAAATGGCAGCATTTATCATGATGATTCTCTCCCAGCTCCAAGTACTCTTATTCCCTTATTTACCAGACCGGGAGCTCTAAGGTTCTTTGTTGAGAAGGCCTAGGACAGAGTACGGAGGAGTGGAAAGAACTTTGGACTTGGGGACAGAAGAGCTAAGCTCTGACTTTCCCTAGTCTTATGACCCCTCTCTCAGCCTTATCTTCTACATGTGTAAAATGGTGATAATATTGGCAAGATACTATTGAAAGACTAATGGTTGTGGAATTACAGGACACCCATGCAACCTTGGTCAAATCACATAACTTCCTAGGGCCTCAATTTACTTAACTAGAAACAGCAAGGTGGTTCAGGGGATACAGCGCTGACCCTGGAGTCAGGAAGATCCAAGTTCAAATTCAGCCTCAGACACTCACCAGCTGTGTGACCCTTGGCCAGTCACTTAACCTCTTTCTGCCTCAGTTTCTTCATCTGTAAAATCGAGTTAATAACAGCACCCAGAGTTGGTGTGAAGATCAAAAGAGATGTTTGTTAAGTGCTTTGTAAACCTTAAAACACTAGATCAGTATGAGCTATTAACTGTAGAATGGAGCCATTGGACCAGAAGGCCCAACTCAGGTTCTAGATACTCACATGGTCCTGCCTGCCTCACAAGGGTGAAAAGAGTGCTGTGGAAATGGAAGTTACTATGATCATCATCATAATTTTGGTGTATAGTGAGGGAAATTAAGACCCAGAGAAGTGACATGATTTGACCAAGGTCATAAGTTCATCAGAATTTAGTTTGAAAAACACTCTTATCGCCCAAGACATCCATGAGTAAATTTCAGGGGACATGGGTGAACTTGGATAGGAAAAAATAACAACTTTACTTCAATATAATTGGTTTCTTTTGCAATTCTAGGTATTTTACTTTATGCACTTAAAAAGATGTGGTTCTGAAAAGGGATCCATGGTGTCACCAGTCTTCCAAAGGGGTCCCTGACACATACCAACAGGGTTAAGAGCCCAGGGCTAGGTGGTTCTTTCAGCCTCCTTCAGTCTGAACCAGGGTGGGGAACCTGCGCCCTCGAGGCCTTATATGGCCTTCTAGGTCGTTGGGTGCAGCCTTTTGACTGAATCCAAGTTTTACAGAACAAATCCTTTCATTAAGGGGATTTGTTCTGTGAAGTTTGGATTCAATCAAAGGGCTGCACTTGAAGACCTAGAGGGCCACATGTGCCATTGGGGCAGCAAGTTCCCCATCCCTGGTTTGGTCATTCTCTAACTGTGTAATACTAAAAAATGACTCTTAAATCAGGAGGAGGGAGTCCTGGGTACTACTAGTCAGTGGCAGAGCAGACACCCAAAACCAGAGGTCCTTATGCCCAGCCAAACAGTTTCACTTGGTTTGTGGGCAAGTTCTCAGGGGCAAGGAGGAGGTATTGCTAAAACCTACAATGACATATGCACATCCCCATTTCCTACATTTCCCCCTTTTCTCCATAGCACCATCTCCTTTGTTGGACCTTAAGCCAAAAGACTCAAGACCCTCCTTCACTGGGCCTGGAGACAAAAGACTTGAGACCCCAGTTCAGATTCTGGCACGGCCACTAACCCATCTCATGGCCTTAGGAAAATCCCTTCTCTCTTGGCCTCAGTTTCTTCCGCTGTAAAATAAGGAGGCTGGAGAAAAACAGAAGATGAAACACACTTCCCTCCCTGTGGTAGAGAGGTGCAGGGTGACAGGTTTGAAATGTCAGAAACGGTGTCAGAAGCTGTTACTGTGTTGGCTGGTTTTGCTGAATTGTTTTTCTTTGCTATAAGGGAGGCTTCACTGTGGGAGTGGGGTGGGAATAGGGGCGGTAATATCAGGAAATGAATGTGATGTCGAAACAAGAAACAACAACAAATCTTTAAAAACAAGTTAATTAAGTGAGCAGATTGGGCTGAACAGTTGCTAAGGTTCCTTCTCCCCCTCGCTTTCTGGGATGACAGAGGAGAGCTACCCCTGTCGAACGTGTGGTCAGAGCCAGGCCAGTGACTCATTCCCAGAGGGAGAGGCCAAGCCCTGTCAGGACTCAGGATGGTGTTTGCCAGGGACAGGACACACCGTCTGCCAAAGCAGGAAGGGCAGGCCAAGCCTAGCCTACAATGGTTTCTTGTGCAGAATGTTTAGCTTAGAGGCAGGGCCTGAGGCTGGGCACCTGGGCCTCCCCAGGGCTGTCTGGACAGGGAGGTGCCTGTCTCCGGAACGGGCTGGCCTTCCCTGTGGCCTATTCCCAGTATGGTCTGATTTCAAAGACAGTATGATGTAATGGAAAGAACACTGGACTAGGTCAGTCAGTCAACCAGTCAGTCAACAAGCACTGATTAAGTCCTTAATAACATGGGAGTCCTTGATAATATGCAAATAACTATGTGTTGTTGCTGTTCAGTTATTTCAGTCACGTCCAACTCTTCCTGACCCCATTTGGGGTTTTTTTGGCAGAGACACTGGAGTGATTTGCCATTTCCTTCTCCGGCTAATTTTACAGATGAGGAAACTGAGACAAACAGGGTTGAGTGACTTGCCCAGGATCGCACAGCTTTAGTAAGTGTCCGAGACCAGATTCTGAACTGAGATCTTCCCGACTCTACGCCTGGTACTCTATTCACTGCCACCTAGCTGCCCCAAACAACTATGTATATATGAGGAATATATTTAGAGTATAAATGGGAAGGCACTTGGTGCATCAGGGATGCCTAGGGAAATAAAAAGAAGAGTCTACCTAAGAAAATGTAAGATTGGAGCTGAGACTTGAAGGAAGTCAGGGAAGCCAGGAGGTAGAGGTGAAGAGAGAGAGACAGCATCAGAGGCATGGGGGACAAACAGAAGGTCATGGGTGAAGGACAGCAGGAAACAGAGCTAGAGTTAGGACCACAAGGAAACCAGTGTTGCTGAACTACGTGGAGGGGAGAAAAGGGAAGGGACTGGAAAGGGAAGAATATCAAAGGCTGTCAATGTCAGACAGAAGACACCCAGGAGTAAGGTAGGGCCTTGCCACTGTGTAGTAAGTCCTTTCCCCAGGTTGAGCATGACTTCCCTCCTCTGTAAAATGAAAGAAAATTACACCTGCAGCTAGGTAGCACTGGACATAGAGTACTGAACCTGGGGACCGGAAGATTTGAGTTCCAATCCAACTTTGGGCATTTACTAGTCGTGTCACACTAGGTAAGTGACTTGACCTTTGTCTACCTCAGTTTCCTTATCTGTAAAATGGGCAAAATAATAGCACCTACCTCCCAGGGTGGTTATGTGAGGATAAAATAAGATAATATTTATAAAGCCCTTTACAAACTTTAAAGCCCTGTATAAATGCCACTTTCATTATTATTATTATTGTTATTATTATTATTATTATTATTATTATTAGGAAGCAATCACAAGGAACTACAGCAAGTCATAAAAGAGGAAACCGAGGCTCAGAGAGGAAAAGGGACTTACCCAAAGCCAAAATGACTTACACAACTAGGAAGTGGTAGACAAAGAGAACTCAGTACTCCTGACACCCAGCCCAGGACTCTTCTCCCTTCCCTCCTGCCTTCTTTGATTCACAATCAACTATTCCATGTTAAGTTCACAGAATCATGGATCAAGTGGGGCAGCTAGGTGGCGAAGTGTATAGAGCACTGGCCCTGGAGACAGGAGGACCTGAGTTCAAATCTGGATTCAGACACCTGACATTTATCAGCTGTGTGACCCTGGGCAAGTCACTTAACTCCATTGCCTAATCCCACCCCCCCCCCAAAAAAAGACAGAATCATGAATCCAGAGCTGGAAGGGACCTCAGAGTTCATCCAGTCCAACCCCTTCATTTTACAGGTAAGGAAACTGAGGCCCAGAGGCATATAAATTGTAAGTGCCGGAAGCAGGATATAGACCCAGGTCTTCCTGACTCCACATCTGTGGTTTAAGCTTTATTGTTGACACCTTCTGTAGCAGGTAATACCCAGATCAGAAGGGATCACATTGCAAAAGTGTATTGTTTGGAACCTGAAATGCATTTTCCTCACAGGAAAAAATAATGTTCTATATAGGAGTCAAGTCCCTGGGCCAGCCCACAGAAGTTTGCCACCAGGCTGTCCAAGGAGAATCAAACCAGCCCAGGTTGGGCTTGGAGAAGGTCAAAGCTCCCCTGCCAATCGGGAGTAGGTTCAGATTGTGAGTAGCCACTATACTCCAAGCTTGGGAGACAGAGGGAGGTTCTGTTTCCAACAGCAGCCAAAAAAGGTTCCCAAAGGATAGATCCCTTATGCAAGGACTTGAAGGAAGTGGGCTCCAAGGAGGCGAGCAGGAAGAGCATCCCAGGCATGGCATACAGTCAACACAAAAGCGTGGCGAGATGGAATGTTCTGTATGGGGGACAGCACGGAGGCCGGCTTGTCTGGACTAGAGAGTACATGAGAGGGAGTAATAGGTAATGAGCTTGCAAAAGTAATCTGGAGACAGGCTGTGAAGGGTTCCCAATGCCAAACCAGGGAGTCTGACCTTGATCCTCATGGACTCCCTCTTCCACATGACATTTCTACAAATAAAAGCTCATGTCACCTAGGCCTTATCTTTTTCAGCCTCAAGATTTCTCTTTACCTCAACCCACCCTCCTATGAGTATCCCTGGCTCCCTCCTTTTATTTTATCTTCAAACCACCTTCAGGACCTAGCTCAGGACAAAGGGTAGGCCCTTAATCAATCAGGGCTTATTGAATTAAAGTTTTTGTTCAATGTACTGGACCAAATAAAGACCTTGTGTCTACTAAGTACCCTTAGAACATAAGACATGGAATGTCAGAACTGGGAAGAATTTCAGAGCAAATGATTTTCAGGGTGGTAGAGACCCTTAGAACATAGAATATCAGAGCTGGCCAGAGCCTTAGAGGTTCTGCAATCCCCTATCCACCATTTTGCAGATGGGTAAATTAGGGCTCAGAGAGAGAAAGTAACTTGCCCAAGGTCAAGAGTAAAATAGCAGAAGGGCTTGGACCAGAAACAAGAGTTCTTGACCTTCAATCTAGGAAAATCTCACTCAAAGGTAACCTGTGGGCCCCATTCTATCACCCTAATATTGATTGTGTAGCTAGCCAACATATTGGCAATCTTTATGATCCATTATCAGATAAGAGATGAAACCAGCTCAGCTCATGGGCTCCATGATGCAAAATATGGGAATTTATGAGCTTCCGTGGGCCAAAGGCTGATATATGGTCTCACTAGGACCTTCCTTTGTGTGTATTATGTGCATACACATGCAGATATGTATACATACACACATGCATATTATATGTATAGTTTATGTGCATTTACACATATGCTTAAGTATACAAATATATATAAAATATGTGTGTATGTTTGTGTGTGTGTGCATACACATCTTATGTATATACGTTGTAGTTAATAGTCATGTTCTAGAAGTTGAGAGACTTGGATTTTAGTCCTGACACTGACAAACTTTGTGAGCTCGGCAAATCCCTTCCCTTCTCTGGACCTTACTTTCTCCATTTGTATACTTAGCCCAACTCCTCATTTGACAGAAGACGAAACTGAGATCCGAAAAGAATAAGTGATTTACTTAACTAAGGAAATATAGATAGCAAGTATCAAAGTTGAGATCTGAACCCATGTCTTCTAGCTCCAAGTTCATTTTTTTTTTTTTTGGTATTACTTAGTTTCCCTTAGTCATTCTAATTTAGAGTTTCTATCTAGCACTCATTAAGTATGCCCTGCTCTAAGTTATGGTTTTATCATTTAATTTTTTATACAAGCTTCCTGTACCTGCCCAATAATCAGTGGTATTCACACTGTCCAAGGACCTTAGCTGGCTGGCTCCTCTCCCCACTCTCTAGACTTCCTTATCTCCTGGCCAGCAGCCTTCTCACCCTGAGGAAGCCTGCTCTGTTTCTGTCTTGAAGCCCACTCTCCTGATTGGTAAATGCCAGGCCATGATCACTTCAGTCATGGTTCCACTCCTCACTCTCCACACCAGCAGCCTTCTATCCACTCCTTCCCTCCCCATTCCCTGTCTTCTAACTCTCCATTCTGTATTGTCTTCTCCTATTAGAATATAATCTCCTAGCGGGATTGTCTATTGGGCTCATATATGGATCCTCGGCAGAGCAAGGTGCCTGGCATATAGAACTTAACAAATAACTCTCTCTCTCTCCTCCTCCTCTCTCTCTCTCTCTCTCTCACTCCCCCCTCTCTCTTTCCCCTTCCCTCTCTCCCTCTCTCTACTCCATCTCTCTCTATCTCTCTTTCTCTAATGAAGGAGCTGGAACAGATTGTCCTTAAGGTTCTTTCCTTGATATTTTTATTTAGAGGTAATCATAGGGAGGGGTAAGCCTATAAAACAATATGTGACTCCCAAGAAGTCAGAGTGCTTGAGGAAGACAGTTATTCTTACCATTTGCATCAACAAGTGGGGATATGGGAACTTTATCTACTCTACCTCTCCTTCAGGGGCCAGTTCAAGTTCTGCCTCCTCCAGAAAGCACTCCCTGACTGCCCCATCTCTCCAGACTCTGAGCTTATAGCCCTAACTACTACAGATTGGGCTGTAAGTACAAATGGTCTTAATTGTTCTTTAATTTTCTTGTGTTACTCTTATTCCCATCCTAGAAGGTAAATTCCACGAGGGAATTAACTGTAACCTCTTTTTATTGTGTTCCCTAGAGAATCAAGTATATAGAAGGAAAGCCCTCATCAATATTTGTTAAATGAAGGTATGATTAAAAGTCTAGTGTCCAGAGTAAAGTAGGTGATAATTCTGCTATCTTCTGTCCTACTCAGGCAACAGTTGGAGTACTGTGTTCAGTTCTGTAGCCACATTTTAGGAAGGATGTTGACAGACAGGTGAGTGTCCAAAGGTGGGCAACTAGGATGGTGAGAGAGGACTAGAGAGAGTGTCATATGAGGATCAGTTGACAGAACTAGGGGTGTTTAACCTGGAACAGGGAAGATTTAGAGTGGAGGGAAAGAAGCTGTCTTCAAATATTTGATGGGTTGATCTGGCGCAGAGGAATCAGACTTGTATGTGTCTAATTTCCTGTATGTGTTACTTGTGACATGTGTAATGTGTCATTAGTGGCGGTGGGTGAGGAGGGGTAAAATTTGGAGCCAAAGCCAAGGAAATAATGAAAAAAAATATACATATATAAAGGAAGGTTTAGCAATACCAGATCTTAAACTACAGTATAAGACAGTAATTATCCAAACTATCTGGTACTGGTTAAGAAATGGAAAAGCAGATTGATGGAATAGAATAGAAATACAATTTATAGCAGCAAATAAACATAATAACCTGTTATTTGATGAGTGTAGAGACTTAAGATTTTGGGATAAGAATTCATTATTTGGTAAAAATTGTTGGGAGAACTGGAAAGCAATATGGCAGAAACTGGGCATAGACCACTATCCTACACCATTTACCAAGACAAGGTCAAAATGGATAGTTATAAAGAGAGGTTTTACCAAAAAATTAGAAGAACATGAAACATATTACTTCTCAGACTTCTGGATAGGTGAACAATTTAGAATGAACAAGAGACAGAGAGCAAAGTTAGGTGTAAAATGGATAATTTTGATTACATTAAATGAAAATGTTTTTGTACAAATAAAACAAATGTAGCCAACACCAGAAGGAAAACAGAAAATTGGGAAATAATTTTTATAGACAGTTTATTAGATAAAGGTCTCATATCTAATATATAAAAAATTTTGTTGAATCTACGAGAACACTAGTCATTCTCCAGTTGATAAATGGTCAAAGGATATGAACAGGCAGTTTTCCAATGAAGAAATAAAAACAATTGGTAGTCATATGAAAAAATGCTCTAAATCATTATTGATTAGAGAAATGTAAATTAAAACAACCTTGAAATATCATTTTATACCTATCAAATTGGCTAAAATAATAGAAGGAGAAAGTGACAAATGTTGGAGGGGATGTGGAAAAATTGGGACACTAATTCATTGCTGGTGGAATTGTGAACTGATCCAACCATTTTGGAGAGCAATCTGGAATTATGTCCAAGGAGTTATTAAACTACCTATATCCTTGGACTCAGCAATATCACTACTAGGTCTATTTCCAAAGATGATTAGGGGAAAAGGAAAAGAACTTATAATGCCAAAAGGCAGAGGTTATGGGGAGAAGAAATTACAAGGAAGATTTTTTTTTTAACCTAGCAAAGCTGTTAAAGAGATTTAACAAACAAATCTCTCTTTTTTTTTTTTTTGAGGCAGTCAGGGTTAAGTGACTTGCCCAAGGTCACACAGCTAGTAAGTGTCTGAGGCTGGATTTGAACTCAGGTCCTCCTGACTCCAGGGCCAGTGCTCTATCCAGTGTACTACCTAGCTGCCCCCAAACAAATCTCTTATGAGGTTGTGAGCTCCCTGTCATTAGAAGGATTCAAGCAAAGGCTGGATCACAGCCTACCAGTAATGTTATAAAGGAGATTCCTATAATTAATCAATGTTGACTGAACTGAATAGTTTTTGAGGTTTGACAAGATCATCTCTGTGGTCCTTTTCTACTCTGAGTTTCTATTCTATAAATATTAAATGAATGGATAGATGAATGGATGGATAGATGGATGGATGAATGCCACTCAAGTGATTAATTCTTGGTTGTTTTAATGAATGGTTATTTTGATTGTTTTAATGAATGGTTATTTTGTTGTTTAATGAATGAATCAATTAATGTTGGTTAACTAAATGAATAAATGCTGGTTGACTGAAGGAATGAATCAACAAATCCTCATTGGCTTATAGGACGGATGAATGAAAACTGGTTGTTTGTTTGAATGAATGAATGAAAGAATGAATGCTAGTTGGTTAATTGAATGAATAAATGAATGTTTGTTGAATGTTTTGCCCTAAATTCTCCAGTTTGGGTACCTACCTTTGGCATCTCCCTAATCTCTACTTTTCTATCTTTCTCCTCACTTTTCTTCCTGGTTGAATGCGTTGTACTGGAAGGCACCAAGTATCTAGGAGGGATTCTTTGGTCTTCTTCCACGTGGGTGCCAATGGCATTGTCATTCAACAAATATTTCCTGACACCCACAGCTAGTGCAAGGGGCTGTACTTGGCCTGGGGGCAATTGGAGACAGATACAATATAATACAAAAAACATTTTTTAGATGTCTATGGAGCATTGAGATAGCTAGACCTGGGGGAAAGGCATTATTTAGATAAAATTTGTTTGTTTGTTTGTTTTTTAGGCAATTGGGGTTAAGTGACTTGCCAAGATACAGCTAGTAGGTGTCAAGTGTTTGGTCTGAGGCCAGATTTGAACTCAGGTCCTCCTGACTTCAGGGTCAGTGCTCTATCGACTGCACCACCTATCTGTCCCATATTTAGACAAAATTTAGACCCTGCCTCACAGAGCTCATATAACGGTAAGGAGATAAGACAGAGTAAAAGATAGGCAAAGAGGAGATAACACAGTGTTGTAAAAATATTTTTTTTGCTTTTTGGTGAGGCAATTGGGGTGTTGTAAGACTTTTGAGGAGGGAGAATTCACTTTCCTATTGGGAAGTCAGGGACACTTTCATGGAGGAGGTGGTACTTCAGTTGGTCCCTTAAGGAAGGGAAAATCTTCAATCAATAGAGAGGGCAGAGGGTACTAAGGGTGGGGAGGAGGAGTGGAGAGAATGCTAGGATCATAGGGTCATAAACTTAAAGCCAAAAGGGATTTCAGAGGCCATCTAGTAAGTCCATTTTATAGATGATGCAACTGAGGCCCAGAGACCTTAAATACTGAACACTGACTCCAAATGACTTGCCCAAGGTCACAGAGGTAGTAAGCAGTAGAGCTGGGATTTAAAGCCAGGTGCTCTGCCTCCAGAATTAGAACCCTTAATTTATGCCAGGTATGGCGTATGGCATGATCCAAAGGTACACAGGAGAAGGTAGGACAAAAATAGAGGAGACTGCCTCCCGTTTTGGCTGGAATGTATGTCTGAAGGGAAATAGTGTGAATTAGGAAGGGAGGTTTATGTTAAACATGGAGGGCTTTGAACGCCAGGCCAAGGGCTTTGCATTTTACTCTTTAGGTAAAGAATTTCCAGTTAGAAGAGGCTTTAGAAACCATGCAGTCCAACCACCATCCAACCCTATCCTGCCTCCCTCTACTTAGAGAGGGGGAGACAGAGAGATACTGATTTGCCTAGGGTTGTTCCAAGAGTCAGAGACAGAGCAGGGACTAGAATCCAGGTCTTCTGATTACTGGACCATGGCTTTTTCCATATCCTGTGTTGCCTCCCTCATCCTCAGGGAGCTTACAGGTGAGTTGGAGACATAAAGGGGTCAGTGTTATTATCCTCATTGTTTAACATGTGACAGAATAGAGGTCCAGCGTGGTTAATGACCAGACCAATTACTCATTGACAAAGCCAAGACTAGAGCCCAGGTCTCATGGCCTTTAGCCTAGAGCTCCTTTCACTAAGGCTAAGTCATGAGGCCCCTGATTGACACTGTTTTCCCAGAAAAAAAATCTCTCTCACCTCAAAGTCAGACACTCCCTTTCATTAGAGTAACTCAGGGTTTAGAGCTGGAAGTGACCTCAGAGGTCATTTAGGTCAAATCCTTCATTTCACAGATGGGAAAACTGAAGCCCTTGGAGGAAAAGTGATTCCCACACTGAAGAAGCAAATCCAGGACAGAAATCCAAACAGTCTGAGTACTGACTCTAAATCCATCACTTTCACTCCAGCAAACAAATGCTTATTTTGTCTTTAGGGACCTGACTGGAAATAGGAATTCAGCTCAGACTTCAGTCTCTAGGAGCTGCTACACACTAACGATCGTGTCTCCACAGAAAAATGTTTCTACTTATCATGCTTGGGAGGATTGCTGGACTTGATCAAACTGAGCAGGCAGTCACTCTGGGAGACAGGTGTTGCCCGGGCAGCAGCCTATGCCTTAGACCCCACAGTTTGCTCCCAAGCTTAGTGATTGACTCAGGGGATGATCAGGGCCAGCCCTGCTAAAGAGGTTTAAGAAATCACTTGCAAGCACTGGTTATGTGTCTTTACATAGGCAAGTCCATTCTCCTCTCTGGGTTTCCATTTTCTCCCTCTGTAAAAGGAAGGAGCTGGATTGTTAGTAGAGTTGTGAACTGATGCAACCATTTTGGAGAGCAATTTGGAACTATACCCAAAGGGCTATAAAACTGTGCATATTCTTTGACCCAGCAATACCACTTCTAGGGCTGTATCCCAAAGAGATCATAAAAAAGGGAAAAGAACCTACATGTACAAAAATATTTATAGCAGCTCTTTTTGTAGTGGCAAAGAATTGGAAATTGAGGGAATGCCCATCAATTGGGGAATGGCCGAACAAGTTGCGGTATGCTAATGTAATGGAAAACTACTGTTCCATGAGAAATGATGAACAGGTGGACTTCAAAAAACCTGGGAAGACTTACATGAACTGTTGCTGAGTGAAGTGAGCAGAACCAGGAGAACATTGTACACAGTAACAGCAACATTGTGCAATGACCAACTTTGATAGACTTAACTCTTCTCAGCAATACAAGGATCTAAGACAATTACAAAAGACTTATGATGGAAAATGCTATCCACATCAGAGAAAGAACTAAGGAATCTGAATGCAGTTCAAAACATTCTATTCTCTCTCTCTCTCTCCCTCTCTCTCTCTCTCTCTCTCTCTCTCTCTGTCTCTTTTCTCTTGTGGTTTTTCCCTTTGGTTCTAATTCTTCTTTACAACATGACTAATGTGGAAATATGTTTAATATGATTATACATATATAGCCAATATCAGATTGCACACCAGCTTGGGAAGGTGAGAGCGCAGGGAGGAGAGAAAATTTAGAATTCAAAATCTTATAGAAGTGAATGTTGAAAACTAAAAAGAAATAAATGAATTTTAAAAAAAAAGAAAAAATGAAGGAGCTGGAAGAGTGGTCTAACCATTTTGGAAAGGAATTTGGAATTATGGGGAGTGACTAAGATGCCCATATGCTTTCAATCAATCAACATTTATTGAGCACCTACTATGTGCCAGGTACTATGCTAAGCTTTGGAAACACAAAAAGAGGCAAAAGATAGTCCTTACCCTCAAGGAACTTATACTCTAATGAAGGAGACAACATGCAAACAAAAATATGCAACAAGTTATATACAGGATAAATAGGAAATAATTAATAAAGGGAAGGCACTAGAATTAAGAGGGAGTTGGGAAAGGCTTCTTGTAGGAGATGGGATTTTTATTTGGGCCTTAAAGGAAGCCAGGGAAATCAGTAGGCAGAGCTGAGGAGGAAGAACATTCCGAGTATGAGGGGCAGCCAGAGAAAATGCCTGGAGCCTAGACAGATTTCACTGCTAGGCAAAGACAAACAGAAAAGGTCCTATTTCACCAAAATATTCATATATTCATTCAAAATATTCAGCATTTTTTGCCATAGCCCAAAACTGAAAACAAAATAGATTCCCATCAAATAGGGAATGGTTAAACAAATTGTGGTATGTGAACATGATAGATTTTTCTTCCATCAAGTGAAGTGATGAATGTGAAGAAAACAAAGAAGCATCAGAAGACTTATATGAACTGATACAAAGTGAAGTGATTAGGACCAGGAGGATAATATTGATAATGACTTCAACAATGTAAGTGGATAGAACAACTGCAACAATAAAAATGATATTGAAGTTGTATAATGATAATGACCAAGTTTGGCTCCAAAGAAGAGATGAGAAACCATACATCCCCGCCTTATTGGGACAGGTATGGAATGTTGCATATCCCATCAGATATAGTTGATAATTTGATTGGTTTTGCTTGTCAACCTGAAAGTTGGCTAAAGAGACAAGAAGCTAAGTGATAAGTGAATTCATATTGTTTTATTCCCTTAAGTTAGCAGCATGTAACATGTTACATGGAGCCAGAGATTTAACTCTGACTACATCAAGCAAATTTTGGAGGACATTTAAATCCTGACTCAGGATGTTTGTATTACTCAGTTTATGATCTCCATTTGTTTCACTAGAGCATGAGAAACGAATAAAACAAGATAGGCAAATGTCAGATCCAGGATGTTTGTGTTTCCTTTACTACCAAGGTGAGAGAAATTCCCCTTATTCAAGATAGTGTCTAGGTTAAAGGTGCCTTAGTGGTCATAAACAGAAGAATGCTCTTGATAAGCTTCAGCTGTTGACACAGGAAGGGGTATTCTTAGCTCCCTCAGAAAGAAAAGATTAATTCAGGTTTTTGGTCCTTATTGGGGCTTAATTGATCTTAAATGATTATTGTGCTACTGTTTTTTTTTCCCTCTTTATTTATTTATTTATTTATCTATTTATTTATTTGGACAAAAGATGACTTTCTGGGTAGGGGCAGAAGAGGAATGTGTTTGCAAGTAAAGACAATGTAAAAACAAAATACATAAATTTTTTCAAACTAAATAAATAAAATTAAGGAGCTGGATTTTGTTGTTCAGTCATTTCAGTTGTGTCTGACTCTTCATGACCGCATTTGGGGTTTTCTTGGCAGAAATACTGGAGTGGTTTGCTATTTCTTCCTCCAGATTTTACAGATGAGGAAACTGAAGCAAACAGGGTTAAGTGACTTGCTCAGGGTCACACAGCTAGTATGTGTCTGAGGCCAGATTTAAACTAAGGAAGATGAGTCTTCCTGACTCCAGGCCTGCCACTCTATCCATTGAATCACCTAGCTGGATTAGCTGTTTCCTTAAATCCACTATTGGCTCTTTGAGAGGCAACATGGTATAATAGATTGAGAACTAGTCTCAGCCTCAAAAACTAATGAGGTTAAATAAATGAAAAAGCATTTGTTAAATACCTATTCTAAGGCACTATTCTAAGCAATGGGGATAAGCAAGCAAGGTTGCTTCTGCCCTCAGGGACCTTCCATTATAATTGGAAAAAATAACATACAAAGGGAAACTGGTAGTGTAAGGCAGCATGTCTTGGAGAAGTCCAGGAAATGGTGTGGTGGGCCCAGGACTTGGAAAGATTAAGTGAATATTCAACAGTCAGAGTCCAGGGTCCCCAGGACAGGAATTGGAGTTCCAGTTGTAAGGGACAAGATATCATGCTCCCACAATTTAAGATAACTTTTGACATCTTACAACATTAGCAAAGAATTTGGTAATGAAGTTATATGTTTCAACAAGCTTGCAAAACCTTGAAAGGGCAAGCCAATGAGAAGGACCCTAATCTTTTAATAGACCCCAAAGTTCGAGAGGGCAGAATCAGTTTTAACCAGCCCTAAGTAGGACAAAGGGCACAGGCTTTTGGAACTGGTATGCTTAATTAGCTGATATAATATTAACTCACACTCCCTGAATAGAATTAGAGCCTCATTAACTGATCATGAGAGAGACAAGGGGAAACATGGGATGGGCGGACCAGGAAGATCGTAACCCAGAAAGGAGCTGCCCAATCTGGGCCTAGAAGGGTGGAATCTCAGTGTTCTAGCAGTATAAAACTTTTTCTCGCTTCTGTATTCGGTGTACTCTCTTCCGAGAGGTGTGCCTGGTTCTCTTGCAAGAACCGTAATAAACGATTCTTCACTCACTCCTAGTTTAGTTTCATTTTTAACTAGAAGGCTTGATTTTTCAGTCATACAATAGAGTGGCAATCGGCTGCGGCAGCTTGCCAAAGCTTAACCCTCCACTCTGCTCTGAGGGTCTC
This sequence comes from Vombatus ursinus, assembly GCF_900497805.2. Classification (NCBI taxonomy): domain Eukaryota; kingdom Metazoa; phylum Chordata; class Mammalia; order Diprotodontia; family Vombatidae; genus Vombatus; species Vombatus ursinus. The sequence continues at coordinate 25,332,596 of NW_020945437.1, forward strand.
TAAGGCCTCATTTCTAACACAGTGGAAAGAAGAAAAGGAAGAGGCCAGAGTGCAGTCTCAAAGATGTCCAGGAAATAGCATCTTGGAAAAAGAAAATGAAAGCTCATCAGAGTCTAGGGCCCTAAGAGCTGGCTTCAAGTCCTGCCTCTGGGAATACTGGCTGTGTGCTCTGAGTAGAATCTTTTAACCTCTCTGTGCTCTACCTAGACCACTGAGACTATGTGTTTATTTCAGACCACATACATACATTCGTAGGAGTTTCCATGACATGGAGTTCAGTATAGGTCTAGGTTGGGGAGAAAGAAGTGTCTATTAGCTCTAGGATTCTGATTCCCTTTTATCACTCCCTGCTTCAAAGCCCTTCAGTGGCTCTCTATTGCCTACCAGTGAAGTAAAATTCCAACTCCTCTACTTGGCATTCAAGGTCCTTCACACCTACCTTAGCTCTTACTACTCCCTTTCACACAGAGAATTGCAGAATTTCAAAGGTGAAAGGGATCGCAGTAGACATTTAGTCTGACCCACACCCCTACAAGAGTCTTAACTGTATACAAGAGACATCATCCTTGTTTGGCAGGTGGGGGAACCAAAGCCCAGGACAGGCAAGTGACTTGTTCAAGGTGATAGAGGCAGAAAACATGAGAAGTGGGATTTGAAGCCCCCTCCTCTTGTCCCCTGAGCCTGTTTGCTTTCCACTATACTTTCTCCTGTTCCAACTATTGCCTGAAGATCTCTTAGTAATGGGAAACCCACTCTCTCCTAAGGCAGCCTATTCCACTTTTGAAAGCTTGGATTATTAGGAAACTTTTCCTTACATGAAAAGTAAATTTGCCTTCCTAACTGTGTGACCCTGGGCAAGTGCCTTAACCCCACTGCCTAGCCAAGGAAAAAAAAAAGTAAATTTTCCTTTCAGTCCATTCTCTGGTCCTTCCCTCCCATAGCTCCTAGTTCAGGGGTGGAGAACCTGCGGCCTGGAGGCCACATGTGTCCTTCTAGGTCCTTGGGTGCTGCCTTTTGACTGAGTCCAAGTTTTACAGAACAAATCCTTTTTTTAAGGGGATTTGTCCTATGAAGTTAGGATTCAGTCAAAGGGCCGCACTTGAGGACCTAGAGGGTCACATGTGGCCTCGAGGCCGAAGGTTCTCCACCCCTGTACCTAGTTCTTCCCTCAGGGGTCAACAGAGCAATTCTGATCTTGCATCCTCATGACTATTTTTAGAGAAACTTGAAGATGGTTATCATATATCTCACACATAAACATTAACTCTGAGTCTCCTCTAGGCTAAACATTTTTTGTTGTTCTCCTTTCCTTTTATGAATCCTCCACCATCCTGGTTAGCAGCACTCTGTGCTTCAGCCAGATTGCACTACTCTCTGGCCCCAGAACATACCCCCACATACTCCCACCTTTGCAATTTTGCTCTAAATATTTCTGTCTAGAATTCTCTCCTCCCCTTTCTTTCCTTGTTGAATTCAGACCCATCCTTGAAAGCTCAACTCAAGCACTCCCTCTCCTGGGTAGCCTTCCCTGACCCTCTATGAGGGACCTTTCACCCTCTATCTAGGTGGCACAATGCAATATTATGTATTTTAGTTATCTGTGTTTGCTAGAAATTCACCGTGTGTGTAAGCACATTGTAATATAGCAATCCGGAGAAGGAATGGGCCCCATGTGTATAGTGAAGATCCATATATGCTGAGGGATTGTCCTTAAATGGCTCAAAAGGAAGCAGAATTGACACCTCTAGCCTCTTCTCTCCGCACCCTTCTCCAAGGGAGACTTTCATCCCTGCCAGGAAGGGAAGCAGGAGATTGAAGCCAGATGCTACCACTGTGCTCTCTTCAGAGAGGGAGGTACAGTATATCTATCTGTACCCTTATATATTGTTCATCTAGGGGATATGATCAGGTTCTATCATTTAATTTTTATTTTATTTTTTTTCTAAATTACTTGTAAACAAAAATCTTTAACATTCATTTTTTAAAATTTTGAGTTCCCAATTCTCCTCCTTAATCTTTCCCCTTCCCCTTCCTTAAGAAATCAAGCAATTTGATATAGATTATGCATGTGCAGTCATGCAAAATATTTCCATATTAACCATGTCACAAAAGAAAATGCAGACCAAAAAAAATATTAATTTTTTTAAAAAGTGAAAATAGTATGCTTCAATCTGCATTCAGACTACATCAGTTCTTTCTCTGGAGTCATTTTTCATCATAAGTCCTTCAGAATTGTCTTGGATCATTGTATTGCTGAGGATAGTTAAGTCGTTCACAGTTGATCATCATACAATGTTGCTGTTATTGTGTACAATGTCCTCCTGGTTCAGCTCATTTCACTTTGCATCAGTTCATATAAGTCTTCCTGGGTTTTTTCGATTAGGTTCTATCTAACTTCTGATCACTGTGTCATTTTGGGGGGGAAGGATAACCTCAAGCTCTATAACCAAGGCTTGACTCCTTACCCATCTATTACCAATAAACACACATAGCAAAGAGAAAAAAAAAAACAAACCTAAACAACCACCTCATTTATCCAAATCATAGCAAAACAGAAATCAGAGAAAGAATACATAGGAGAATATATACCAGACAATACAGAGTGAAGGAGCTGTCCCATTGGGAATGAGGTAACTTACTCAACCAAGAGAAAGTGTTACGGATCTCACCCAAGTGGAAAACTCCCAAAAATCTCTATAGTAGCAAACTGGGGATAGAAACATGATGGTGACTACCTATTGTTCTCATGTCTTTCCAGAGTCCTATCTCTGAGCAAGCTAAAGTAGGGTTGGCCTCTTGCATCTTTTCTCTAGAAACTGGAAGCTACCTGGACACTCTACTCCACTCTAGAGTGCGGTACCAATGGACTTTGGGAAAGGGGTTACATTTATTACCACTGGGCTTGATAAGCAAGATAAAAGATATTGTCAAGGGATAGGTCTGAATAGAAAAGAAGGTGAACTGGTCTCATAGTGAGAGCAAGGGACCATAGGTAGAGAGCTGGAGGAGCATAATGGTAGCTATGAAGGATTAAAAACATCAGAAGAAGAATGCTGGTGTCCAGACAGACATATGAGTAAGAATTGCCCAAGATAAGAAGGTATGGAGGGATTATGATCTGGGAGGAAGTAAGTACCCACACAGGTGAGATTGTATATCATTGAATTATCAAAGTGAATGTTTGTGGATGTGTTATATGAATAATTGAGGTAGCTAGGTGGTAGAGTGGATAAGGTGCTGGGCCTGGAGTCAGGAAGAATTAAGTACAAATCTAGCCTCAGACATTTATTAACTCTGTGACCATGGGCAAGTCACTTTACCACTGTCTGCCTCAGTTTTCTCAACTGTAAAAAGATAATAACAGTACTTATCTTGCAGATTGTTGTGAGGATCAAATGAGATATTTGTAAAGTGTTTAGCACAGTGCCTGGCACAAAGTAGGTGCTTATTTTCTTCCCTTCCCCCTTCATATCCTCTTTAGCCTAGAAGTTCCACAGAGGTTGGTACTGTATCTTATCCCTCAGGTACTGAGCACAAGATGCTGGACACAGGAGATGGTTAATGATTATTCAATTAAGAGGATTTGAGTTACCAAATTCTCAGTAACTTTTCTGTTAAAAACAGGAGACACTCTCCTACTCCCCCTCCAAATTCTCTCTTCATATCCCACTTCAGCTTCATCTCCCCCTGGTCTCCAACCTTCTAGTAAAGTTGATTTGGTCTCCACACCATCCTCCTACTCCACTACACTCATTCTCACCTTTGCATTTGTGCATCAGGGTTAGAAGGGATCAGGAAGGGAATCCAACTCCCGCACCAGTGCTCAGATTCTCTCTCGATGACAGCAAGCCAGGCAATTCATTTTATGCAAAAGCAGTGTGTTTGGTGCTAGGAATACAATGACAAAAATAAAAATAAAAGTTTTTAGTCTCAAGGAATGCTTTCTTGAACACCTCCAGTGTGAGAGAACTGATCAGATAGCTCATTTCACTGTTGAACACCTTGATGGTTATTGAGCACTTGGTAACTTATCCCTGGAGGTGTCCAAGCAGAACTCTCAACTGTCATGGAAGCTGCAGAGTGAAACTCACAATGGAAAGGGCTAGATGCCCTCTCAGAATCCTTCCAGCTCTAAGGGTCTGCCAGGCACTGGTGTGCAGTCTACCTATGCAATGTAATAACACACACACAGGGACTTCTGCTTCTGGGAGCCAAGAGGGCAAAGTAAGAAGTAAGTTGCTCTTACCCTCCCATATCAACCTCTGAAAGCCCAAAAAATATCACCCCAGGAAAAGCCCTGGAACAGCTGAACCAGAAGAAAGATGGGGTGCAGTGGTCCAGTAGCCCAGGTAGCTTGAGGGATTAATGGGAAAGGCCCCTCTTGCCTTGGGGGAAGGGGAGCAGTATGGAACTGGAGGCGTCCTAGCAAGCCCCACCTCAGCATACCAGGAGCAGAACCTGAAACCCAGGTGGTGAAGCAGGCAAACACCAACATCTGGACCTCTGAGTGCCTCAGTGAGGGTGAGGTGGAAACCAACTCAGGTGCCTCAGCATTCTACAGCAGTCTCCCAGTGCCTCAGCAAAACCCTGTGAAGCCCTCCAAGGGGGATAAACACCCTGCAACACCCATCTGAAAGGAGCCAAAAAAAGTGAAAGGAAAGGAAAAGCAGGCAACTTCCAAGGGCCAGGCTACCCAATCCTACCCCTAGAGTTCCAGTGTTGCTGATTCCAGCCCAACACCAGGTAAGCTGCCAGAACCCGACAGCCTCCAACTGCCAAAATTGGAGGCTCCAGCACACAAAGCCAGTGATCAGGCCCAAGGCTCCCAACACAAGAAGCTTGGGTCAGTGCCCTCTGCTCCCCAGCAGGAAAGCTCAATCTCTTTAAAGGCCAGAAAATAAGCAAACACTATGAGCAAAAAGAAACATACCATAGAGTCATATTATGAGAACAGTGAAGATCAAGGCAGAAATTCTGAAGAGGACAATATTGTCAACAAACCCACATCTGGAACCTCAAAAGGGAATATGAACTGGTCTGAAGCCCAAAAAGCCTATTTAGAAGAGCTCAAGAAGGATTTTAAAAGTCAAATGAGAGAGGTAGAAGAGTCCCTAAAAAATACAATTGGCCAACTGGAAAAAAAGTACACTGAAGAAAACAAGTCCCTAAAAAATACAATTGGTCAAATGGGGAAGGAGGTACAAAATCTAATAGAAGAAAACAATTTGTTAAAAATAAGAATTGAGCAAATGGAAGCTAATGACTCTATGAGAGAGCAAGAATCAGTCAAACAGAAACAAAAGAATGAAAAAATAGATGAAAATGTAAAATACCACCTCATTGGTAAAACAACTGGCCTGGAAAACTGATCCAGGAGAGACAATTTAAAAATTATTGGTCTACCTGAAAATCACAATGAAAAAAAGAGCCTGGACAGTATTTTTCAGGAAATCATAAAGCAAAACTGCCCTGAGGTCCTAGAACAAGAGGATAAAATAGTCATAGAAAGAATCCACCAATCACCTCCTGAAAGAGATCCCAAATTGAAAATGCCAAGGAATATAGTAGCCAAATTCCAAAATTACCAGGTCAAAGAGAAAATACTACAAGCAGCCAGAAAGAAACAATGTAAATATCATGGCACCACAGTCAGGATTATGCAGGACCTTGCAACTTCTACATTAAAAGACTGTAGGGCATGGAACATGATATTCTGTAAGGCAAAGGAACTTGGATGACAACCAAGGATCAACTAGCCAGTGAAAATGAGCATGATCTTTCAGGGGAGGAGGTGGATATTCAACAAAATAGGGGACTTCCAAACCTTCCTGATAAAAAGACCAGAGCTTAACAGAAAATTTGATCTTCAAATACAAGATTCAAGAAAGACATAAAAAGGTAAATGGGACAGAAAGATACAACATGTTGTTAATAAGGGCAAACTGTTTACATCCCTACAATGGAAGATGACACTTGTAACTCTTGAGAACTGTATTGTTATTAAACCATGTTAAAGGGGTATACATAAAGGGGGTGGGTATAAATTGATTGTGATATAATGATGAAAAAAATCTAATCGAGTGGGTTAAATGGATCCAAGTAGGTGAATTAATCTGATCTAACTAAGAAAATGTACTGGGAGAAAAGTAAAGGAGGAGTCAGACAAGGGTAAATTACATCACAGGAAAAAGCACAAAAACCTATTACAGCAGAGGGAAAGAAGGGAGGGGGATGAGCATTGTTTGAACCTTACTCTCATCAGATTTGGCTCAAGAAGGGAATAACATAATCAGTTAGGTATAGAAATCTAACTTTCCCTATAGGCAGTAGGAGGGAAAAGGGGAAAGAAAAGAGAAGGAGGATAAAAGAGAGGGAAGAAGTAGTAAGGGTAAAGGGGAAGAAAAGGGAAGGGGCTAATAGAAGGTATGCGGAACCGAGGAAGGCAGTAATCAAAAGCAAAACACTAGTGGGGAGGGAAAAGGAGAAAGGAGAAAGAAAAGCATAAACAGTGGGGGAAAAGGATGGAGAGAAAGACACAGATAGTAATCATAACTGTGAATGTGAATGGGATGAACTCTCTCATAAAATGGAAGCGGATAGCAGAATGGACTAAAAACCATAATCCTACAATATGTTGTTTACAGGAAACACATTCGAAAAAGAGTGACACACTTAGGGTAAAGGTAAAAGGCTGGAGCAGAATATTTTATGCTTCAGCTGAAGTAAAAAAAGCAGGGGTAGCAATCCTAATCTCAGACAAAGCAAAAACAAAAATAGATTTTATCAAAGGAGATAAGGAAGGAAACTACATCCTGCTAAAAGGCACCATAGACAATGAAGTAATATCATTACTAAACATATGCACCAAGCGGTATAGCATCCAAATTCTTAGAGGAGAAGTTCAGGGAGTTACAGGAAGAAATAGACGGCAAAACTATACTAGGGGGGGACCTCAACCTCCCCCTCTCTGAACTAGGTAAATCTAACCACAAAATAAACAAGAAAGAAGTTAAGGAGATGAATAAATATTAGAAAAGTTAGGTATGGTAGACCTCTGGAGAAAATTGAATGGGAATGGAAAGGAGTATGCTTTTTTCTCAGCGGCACATGGCACCTACACAAAAATTGACCATGTATTAGACCATAAAAACCTCACAATCCAGTGCAGAAAGGCAGAAATATTAAATGCATCCTTTTCAGATCATGATGTAATAAAAATTGTAAGTAATAAAGGGCCATGGAAATATAGACTAAAAAATAATTGGAAACTAAATAATCTAATCCTAAAAAATGATTGGGTCAAACAACAAATCATAGAAACAAGAACTTCGTTCAAGAGAATGACAATAATGAGACAATATACCAAAACTTATGGGATGCAGCAAAAGCAGTTCTTAGGGGAAGTTTTATATCTCTTAATGCTTATATGAATAAAATAGAAAAAGAGGAGATCAATGAATTGGGCATACAACTAAAAAAAAACTAGAAAGAGAACAAATTAAAAATCCTCAATTAAACATCAAATTAGAAATATTGAAAACCAAAGGAGAAATTAACAAAATTGAAATTAAGAAAACTATTGAACTAATAAATAAAATTAAGAGCTGGTTTTATGAAAAAAACAATAAAATAAATAAACCTTTGCTTAATTTAATTTAAAAAAAATAAAGAAGAAAACCAAATTACCAGTATCAAAAATGAAAAGGGTGAATCCACCACCAAGGAAGAGGAAATTAAAACAATAATTAGGAACTATTTTGCCCAATTGTATGCCAATAAACGTGACAGTCTTAGTGAAATGGATAAATATTTACAAAAATATAAATTGCCCAGATTAACAGAAGAGGAAGTAAAATACTTAAATAACCACATCTCAGAAAAAGAAATTGAACAAGCCATTGATGAACTCCCTAGGAAAAAATCTCCAGAGCCAGATGGATTTACAAGTGAATTCTACCAAACATTTAAAGAACAACTAATTCCAATACTATACAGACTATTTGGGAAAATAAGTGAAGAAGGAGTCTTACCAAGTTCTTTTTATGATACAAATACAGTGCTGATATCTAAACCAGGAAAAGTCAAAACAGAAAGAAAATTATAGACCAATTTCCCTAACGAATATAGATGCAAAAATTTTAAGTAAAATATTAGCAAATAGATTACAGCAGTTTATCACAAGAATAATACACTATAACCAGGTAGTACTTATACCAGGAATGCAGGGCTTGTTCAATATTAGGAAAACTATCAGCATAATTGATCATATCAACAACAAAACTAACAGAAACCACATGAGCATCTCAATAGATGCAGAAAAAGCTTTTGACAAAATATAACACCTATTCCTATTAAAAAACACTAGAAAGCATAGGAATAAATGGAGTCTTCCTTAAAATAATAAATAGCATCTACCTAAAACCTTCAGCAAGCATCATATGTAATGGCGACAAGCTAGAAGCATTTCCAATAAGATTGGGGGAGAGACAAGGATGTCCATTATCATCATTGTTGTTCAGTATCACACTGGAAACGTTAGCTTTAGCAATAAGAGAAGAAAAAGAAATTGAAGGTATTAGAATAGGCAAAGAAGAAACAAAGCGATCACTCTTTGCAGATGATATGATGATATACTTAGAGAATCCTAGAGAATCAAGTGAAAAACTACTTGAAATAATAAACAACTTTAACAAAGTTGCAGGCTATAAAATAAACCCACATAAATCATTGACATTTCTATATATTACCAACAAAGCCCAACAGCAAGAGATAGAAAGAGAAATTCCATTTAAAGTTACTGTAGACATTATAAAATATTTAGGAGTCTACCTCCCGAAACAAACCCAGGAACTCTATGAACACAATTACAAAACACTTTTCACACAAATAAAGTCATATCTAAATAATTAGAAAAACATCAGTTGCTCACAGGTAGGCCAAGCTAATATAATAAAAATGATAATTCTACCTAAGCTAATGTACAATCAAACTACCAAAAAATCATTTTGTAGAGTTAGAAAAAATAGTAACAAGATTCATTTGGAAGAACAAAAGGTCTAGAATATCAAGTGAACTAATGAAAAGAAATGCAGGGGGAGGTGGCCTAGCCATTCCAGATCTTAAATTGTATTATAAAGCAGCAATTATCAAAACTGCTTGATACTGGCTAAAAAATAGAGTGGTGGATCAGTGGAATAGGTTAAGTATGAAAGACACAGTAGTCAATGACTATGGTAATCTATTACTTGATAAACCCAAAGACCCCAGCTGCTGGGATAAGAACTCACTCTTTGACAAAAACTGCTGGGAAAACTGGAAGAGCATGGCAGAAACTAGGCATAGATCAAAATCTCCATATACCAAAATAAAGTCAAAATGGGTTCATGATTTAGATATAAAGGTTGATACTGTAAGCAAACTGGGAGAGCAAGGAATAGTTTACCTATCAGATTTATGGAGAACAGAAGAATTCATGACCAAACAGGAGATAGAGAACTGTCTTGACAAAAAGCAAAATGGATAACTTTGATTACGTTAAATTGAAAAGTTTTTGCACAAACAAAGCCAATGCAATCAAGATTAGAAGAAAGGTGGAAAATGGGGAAAGAATTTTTACAACCAGTCTCTCTGATAAGGGCCTCATTTCTAAAATATACAGAGAATTAAGTCAAATTTATAAGAATACAAGTCATTCCCTAGTTGATAAATGGTCAAAGGATATGAACAGGCAGTTTTCAGATGAAGAAATTAAAGCCATCTATAGTCATATGATCCAACCATTTTGGAGAGCAATTTGGAACTATGCCCAAAGGGCTATAAAAATGGGCATACCCTTTAACCCAGCAATAGCACTTCTAGGACTATATCCCAGAGAGATCATACAAATTGGAAAAGGACCCACATATACAAAAATATTTATAGCAGCTCTTTTTGTGGTGGCAGAGAATCGGAAATTGAGAGGATGCCCATTAATTGGGGAATGGCTGAACAAGTTGTGTTATATGAATGTAATGGAATACTATTATGCTATAAGAAATGATGAACAGGCTGACTTCAGAAAAACCTGGAGGGACTTGTATGATCTGATGCTGAGTGAAGTGAGCAGAAGCAGGAGAATGTTGTACACAACAACAGCCATGTTGTGCGATGACTAATATTGATAGACTTAACCCTTCTCAGCAATACAAGAATCTAAGACATCTCCAAAGGCCTCATAATGGAAAATGTTATTCAGAAAGAAGAAAGAACTATGGAGTTTGAATGCAAATCGAAGCATACTATTTGTTATTTTTTTACTTCTGTTTTGTTTTGTTTCCTCTTTCTGGTGGTTCCTCCTATTGGTCCTAATTCTTACTTACAACATCGCTAATGTGAAAATATATTTAATAGGAATGTATATGTATTGCCTATATCAGATTATGTACAGCCTTGGGGAAGGTGGTGGAGAGGGAGGGGAAGAAAAATGTAAAACTCAAAAGCTTGTGGAAGTGATTGTTGATAATTAAAAATAAATTAATTTTTTTTAAAAAAGGAAAAAAAATAACACACACACACACACACACACTTATGGAACACATTAAAAATTTCAAAATGTTTTCCTGATAACAGCTCTGTGGAGGAGAGGAAGGGAAAGAAGGGAGATGGTACATACAATCATACCCATTTTACAGATGGTGGAACTGAGTCTTAAAGGTGCATGGACTTGCCAGCACACTCAGTGAGTCTGTGGCAAGAACTCAGGTCTCCTGGCTCCAGATTCAGGGTTCTGTCTATCCCCTGCACTACACTGCCTCTTCAACAGTCCTGGCCTCATTTCTTTCTCCTTTCTTTCTGCTTTTCTCTGGCAAGCTTCACAAATTCCCATAATTCTGCACATCTGGTGCCTTCTAAAAACATCACTTGACCATTCAGCATGTCTCAGGGGCAGATAGAGCAAGTTCAGTGCCCAAAATAGCACTGGGCCAGACTTGGGCCAACACCCAGCTTGGGAGGAGCTCCCTGTCCTTCACCTACAGGGGGTGATCTGGGTCATTCTCCACCCAGCCTCCCCCACAGAAACCAAGCAACATTACTGTCCCCACCTCCTAGAACCTCAGATTCCTGACCCTCAGAACAAGCACAGACTCCCTCCAGCAGCCCACAGTCTACTCTTCTTTCCAGGACAAGAATTCTGCTTGCAGCCTTCCTGAGTCCTGCTTAGACCCTGACATTGACAGAGCACTTATTAGGAAGAATAGCAAAGTTACCCAGAATTTTTAGAGTTTTTTTTTTCCTTTCCAGAATCATAGAATTTTGGAGCTAGGAAGGGTCTTAGAACAAAGAATGCCAGCACTGGGAGGGCCCAGAAACTTAGGGATCATCGGGGGTTCTTTGTGTGTCAATAACCACTTCAGCAGGCTGGGGAAGCTTATAGATCCCTTCTCAGAATGAGGTTATTAAATTCATAAAATAAATTACACAGGATTATAAAAGAAATAAATTATCTATATGTATACATCATAACATATTACATATATACAATGTCTTACATAACCTACATATACTATCTATACATATGTGTGTGTGTGTATGTATGTATATATATATATCTCCATACTCCCCTCCAGGGCCACACATCCCACCTGCTGTGGGGGCTCACCCCAGCCCCAGCAGGAGGTGCTGAGGCTGGTATGCACATACATACATACATACACACCTACATGCATACATACATGCATTTATATATACAACCAAGTTCCCAAGCCCCAGGCTAAGAACCTCTGACTAGAATAACCACCTTGTTTTTATTCATAGTAATAGCACTTTATGATTTGTAAATCATGTTATAAATACCTCATTTATGTCTTCATAACAACTCTGTGAAATAGATGCTATCATTATCTTCATTTTATAGGTGAGGAAATAAGACCTGAGAGAGGTTTAGCAACTTGCCCTGGGTCACACAGCTAGTAAGTATCTGAGGCTGTATTTGAACCCAGGTTCTCTTGACTCTGGGTATTTCGCTCTATCCACCGTGCTGTTGAGAAAGTAAAAGCACGTCATGGTAAGGAACCTCTCCAAGCTTATGTCCAGGCCCATGTAGGCCTGTTGTTCATCTTTGAATGAAGACTGGGCAGTCTAGGCTCCCAACTCCCCATGCTCACACTCTACCCAAAGATGATTATAGAAGTAGCTCAGTCTATGGCAATATGTAAGGGTCCCCACAAGGCCAACTTTATATTTAGACAGAGGACATAGCCACCTAAATAATTACCCTGTGACTCTGGAGGTCCCACCCCAAAACATACCCAGCCCATCGAGCTAATGCCAGAAATTCCATCATCAAAGAGTCATTCATAGCATAGAATATCAGAGCCTAAAGGACCTTTAGAAATCATCTGGTCCAACCTCCTCATTTTAGAGATGGGAAAACCAAAATCCAGAGGCGAGGAAGGGCCCACATCACCCACCCAAGGCCACCAAGCCAATTAGAGGCAAAGCTGGGACCCAAATACAGAAGTGGGTTGTCAAACTCGGAAGGGACCTTAGAAACAGGACAAAGAATGTCAGAGGTGGAGGATTTCTGAGAGATAATCTCCCCACTCCATTCTTTTATTTACCTATGAGAAAATCAAGGCTCAGAGTGGGGGAGGGTCTTGTCCTACCTCATATGGTGAGTCAGTGAGAGAACCTGGACTGTAGCTCAGATCTCCTACTACTCACTGCAGGAGTCTCTCTCTGCCACATCAGGCTGCCTCCTTTGACTTAAACCCACCTTTGGCTTTGTTCCTGGTTTAAATGCCAACCCCCTTAGATAGAGCCTGGACATATGTGAATCTTCTCTCAGTCTCTGCTGATTCTTTCTCTCTGGACACTTTCCTGAAAGCAAATTTTGCCAGGAGACAATCGAAGGAGAAGAGGCAGAGGAGGTGAAGATGCTGAGAATGGGACTGATTATGTTATTGTATTTATGGAGAGTGAACAAAGGCCAAGACCCCTTTACACTCTTAAATATTGTTGAGAACCAAACTTCCAAAGAACTTTTGTTTATGTGGTTATATCTCTATTTTTATTATATTAGAAATTAAAACATCTTGGTATTATGAAAACAGTCTTGACCTCAAGGACTCCCTAAAAGGGTCTTTGGTATACTTTGACAATGACTGCCTAAGATCATTGCTTTAGAGTTGCAAGGGACTTGAGATGCCAACCTCCTCATTTTACAGATGAGGAAACTGAGGCCCTGAGCACTTAATTGACCCCTCCCCCCAAGGTCACATAGGTAACTAGCAAACATCAGAGAGGGGATCTGAACCCTTATCATATTGGTTATCCCAACCGATGCTCCTTCTATTCAACTACACTGCCTCCGTTTATTGGTTTAAATGTTCCCTTTTCTTTGCCTTGGTTGGTCATGGGACAAATTCTTTAGCAAAGTGGTGATTAGAAAGAGTCCGACTTCACAGAGGTGTCCTTTCTGAACTGAAGGGGCTGAGCCTGAGGATCCAATTGAATGGATTGTTGTATTAGGGGTGTTCTATGATTGGTGCTCATTGGGAAATAATAATTGACATTGTTGGGGCACCTTAACACTAGCAAAGCATTTTAAAGTTGGATCTCATTTGATCCTCACAACAACACTGGGAAATAGGTGCTATTATTATTCTCACTTTACAGATTTGGAAACTGAATCACCTAAGTTTACACAGCTCCTAAGTGTCTGAGCTCACATTCTGAACTCAGGTCTTCTTGACTCCCAGTATGGTGTTCTAGGTACTATTCCACCTGAATACATGTTTGCCCTGACTCCAAATCCATCGTGTTCTTTCCCTGCATTGCAAATGGAAGAGGTTTAATAAATGTTGATTGAATTGACTTGGGGAGAAAAGGTTGAGGTTGGGGGAGTTGGATGGCCACAGGTCAGGGAGAGGGGAGCTTGTCTGACTAGAAGATTTTGAAATAATGATAGCTAACATCTGCACAACACTCTACACAGATTGTCTTATGGAGGTAGTTCAGTGTGATGGGAAGAGCTCTGACTTTGGGAGACAGACAACCTGTGTTCCAATCCCACCTATGTGACCTTAGGCCAGTCACTTAACTTTTGGGGGCCCTCTATTTCTGGTTGGACTAGATGACGTCTAAAGTCCCTGGGCCTTAGCCTCTGTCTGCCTCAATTTCCTCAAAATGGGAATAATAATAGCACCTATCTTCTAGGGTTGTTGTGAGGATCAAATGAAATAATATTTGTAAAGCACTTAGCCTAGTGTCTGGCACACAGTAGGTGCTTAACAATGCTTTCTCCCTTCCCTGTCTAGCTCTAAACTGATGGACCTATGACCTTTACAACAACCCTGTAAGGTAGGGACTGTAGATATCACGATCCCCATTTCACAGATGAAGAAACTGAGGCTCATCGAGGTTAATAAGTGGAAGAGGAAGGATTCAAACCCAAGTCACTCCAACTTTAGGACCAGGAATCTTTGATCACATTATTTCAAAATTAAAAGCAGATGTTCCCACAGGAAAGGAGGCCCAAGTGAACAGGATGCTTGAGAGTAGGTCAGAAGACCCACAGAGTCCCAATGGGATTTGAATTAGCTTTGATAGTTCACAACGCTTGAGGGGTGCCCACGGCTGCAGTAAGTCTTTGATCCACAATGGGTGACCTCAACTCCTTTTATTATAATAATGGTAAGAATAACATTAATAATAAAGATAGCTACCATTTTTAAAGGACACGAATTCCTCAGTTATTACAATGACTGGATAATACTAGTTCCTCAACACAAAACTGTGATGTGGGTCATTCATGCAAGAATGATATAGAGGAATCTGGTGGCACAGCGGAGAGGGCTGAGCCTGTAGTCAGAAAGACCTGAGTTCAAATGCAGACTTAGACACTTACTAGCTGTGTGACCCTGAGCAAATCACTTAACCCTGTTTGACTCAGTTTTCTCAGTTGTAAAAATGAAGATAATAATAGCAGCCACTTTCCAGGGTTGTTGTGAGGATAAAAAGAAATAACATTTATAAAAATGATTAGTACAGTATATGGCACATAATGGACCCTTCCTCTCCTCTAATATCCCTATTTTACAGATGAGGTACCTGATATTCAAAACAAAGGAAGTGATTTGGCCATAGTCACATAACCAGTTAGTACTGGAATCAGGGTTTTTCAACAGGTCTCTTGATTCCAAGTACAGTGATTTCTCCACAGTACCTTCCTCCCTCTCCTATTCTCCCTAAATCTATATTCTCTTTTCCTTCCTAAAGGAAGCACTCCTGTTGCCCAGAGTGGGTTAATAAGCAGGTAGAGAAGTGAAAGAAAGTGGGGGTTGGGCTCCAGGGATGATGGCAGTGGCTGCCGCCAAGGCAGAAGGAAGATGATAATTCTAGGATGGGGGTTGAAGGTCTCTGAGCAAAATTTAAAAAAAAAATCATTTCATCCACTTCAAATAGAAAACTTTCTGCAATGTATTTTGACAAATTTTTTACCTTCCCTTCAACAAAAGCTGTTGGGAGGTTGTCAGTTCCATTCTTTTCTGAAAGCAACTATTTAAGAACTTACTGGGTACAGAGCTCTGTGCTAGCAGCTGGAGGAAATGGTTTAAGTGAGAGCTGGTTCCTGAACCCATGGAGCTGGCAGTCTGGTGGGAGGGTAAGACCCAAATGCAGAACACCATCATAAACAACATTTCATGAGAAATGCATTAAGGAGAAGTAAAGTTTTATGTGAAGTCTGAGTGGGGAGATAGTTACTAACTGAGGGGAGAATCATAGAAGACCTCCTGGAGAAGGTGGTATTGGGGTTTGCTTTTTAAAGAATGTCTAAGAATTCAATAAACAATGAAAGGGAGGGGGGGCAACCCAGGCCGAGGGAATAGTCTAAGCAAAGGTGGGAAGACATAAGGCTAATTTGGGGGATGGAAACCATCCAGTTTGGCTGAGCGTAAGAAAACCGATGATCAAAGAAATGAAGTGACTTACCCAAGGTTACGTGGTAAGTCACTAACAGAGTCAGGGCTCGAATCCAGGTTCCCTGTCTCCCAGATCAGAACAAGTTTATATGGCTTAGACTTAGCGCTCTGGGGACGTGGGGGTAGGGGGAGGATTGGGGGGAGGAGGTGGGCTGGGGAAAGGAAGGGTCAGAAGGGATCAGGTAGGATGGGTGTTAACCTCTCCCTGAACTTCCCTCTGGACCACAGGCCACTTCTTCAACTTGGACTTAAGTCAGAGGACCTAGGTTCAAATCTGTCAGCTTCCAAATTCCTTTTCCTCTCCTTCCTCGCTGCTGGCGTACTCAGTTCTAAGTGCCCTTCCCCAACCTATCTCTGTAATTTGCTGACTGGAAACTCAGGTAGCCAAGCTTGAATTACATATGAAACAAGACCTAATGAGCCCTGAGTGAGGATCTGAGAAGTGCTCCTAATCAGAGTAACACGTCTCCATTACTGTGCGTTAAGGTTCACAAACCACTTGCTTCACACTAACCCTATGAGGTAGGTAATGAAAATATTATGAGCCCCCTTTAATGGAAGAGAAAACTGAGTTTATAGAGCTTTAGTGAACTATTCAGGGTCACATAACTAATACGTGTGAGAATATGAATGCCATATTGAATTTTAGTGCACGGGTTTTGTAATAATTATTTTGGCCACTTGATGGTCTTTTTTTTCTTCCTTTTTTTGGGGGGGAGGGGCTTCTCCCTCACACTGAAACTTATTGACTCTATTGGTGCCAAAAAGCATTTGACTTTTCCCAGCCTCAGTTTTTTCATCTGTACAATGGGGATAATAGTGCTTTCGTTGGTTAAATGATGGTTGTTGTGAAGTCAATCAATAAACACTTATTAAGTGACTACCACGTGCCAGATACTTTGCTAAGTACAGTGATTTTTCAGGTCCAATCATATCACCCCCCTACTCAATAAACTCCAGTGACTCCCTATTGCCTCCAGAATCAAATACAAGATCTACTGTTTAGCATTCAAAGCCTTTCATAACATAGCTCCTTGCTACCTTTTCAGTCTTCTTATAGCTTCCTCCCCACCACATACTCTTCCATACAGTGACACTGGCTTTCTGACTGTTCCATGAATGAGACACTCCATCTCTCAGCTCTGGGCATTTTCCATGGCTATCCCCTATGTCTGAAACCCTCTCCTTCCTCAGCTCTGTATACTGGCTTCCCTGGCTTCCTTCAAATCCCAACTAAAATCCATATTCTGTAGACAGCCTTCCCCAAGCCCTCTTAATTCCAGTGCCATCCTCCCTCTTAATTATTTCCTATTTGTCCTGCATGTAGCTGGTTTGTACATATTTGTTTGCTTATTGTCTCCCTCATTAGATTGTAAGCTCTTTGAGAGCAGGGACTGTTTTTTGCCTCTTTTTGTATCCTCAGTGCTTAGCACAGTGCCTGGCACATAATAGGCACTTAATAAATTTTTATCGACTGACTGATTATATAAATTGTTTCTACTATTCTTTTCTCAGAATTTTTTTTTCCAGATAGATAGGATTTCTGAAGTTCCAAGATCCTGATAGGAGAAGAAAGCATTCCTATGCACCTTCTACTTGTTCCTTGCTAACTTTGGTCCACTCTTGGGGCCACTGGAAACAGCCTGGCCCTGGTAGCTGAGGAGTTCTTACCAGCAGTACCTGTAGTCCAGACAGTTTCAACCCCAACTCAGCATTTCATGGAACAGTGCACACTTCAGCATAGCTGAGGGAGTTTCTTCTAGTAGCTTGTCTTCCCACTTAAGAGTGTGGGGACTTTCCAGCTGTAGCCAGGGGCCCTGTTGGGGACCGAATTTCCGAGAGAAGTCTGGTAAGATCCTTAGTGCTTCAGACTCCTACACAGAGCCATGCCCTCCAACAAAATGCCTCCTCTACCCTAACACAGAAAGTGACTGGGCACTGAGGTCCAACTTACTAGACTTACTAGCTGTGTGACTCTGGGAAAGTGATAGAGTCATGAGCTTAGAATCAGGAAGACTCATCTTCATGAGTTCAAATCCAGTCTCTAACACTTACTAGCTATGTGACCCTGGGTATGTCATTTAACCCTGTTTGCCTTGGTTTCCTCATCTGTAAAATGAGCCAGAGAAACAAATGGCAAACTACTACAATATCTTTGCCAAGAAAACCCTAGATGGGGTCATAAAGAGTCGGACACAACTGAAACAACTGAACAACAATTCTGGAAAGATAGACTAGAACCCAGTTATGAAGGCCTTTAAATGCCAAATAGAAGAGTGTATATTTGACCCAGGAGGTGACAGGGAACTATTGCAACTTATTAAGTAGGAAAGTGACATGGTTAGACCTGAGCTTTAGGAAAATGACTTTGGCAGCTGAGCGGAAGATAGACTGAAGAGGAGAAAGTCTCCAGGAAGGAAGGAAAACTCATTAGGAGGCTGATGAAATTGTCTGGATAAGAGGTGGTGGCCATGTAAGTAGAGAGGAGAGGAGAGTGAATAATAGCTAGCATTTTTCTTACCTATGTAAGAAATAGGTAGTAACAACAAGAATCGGCAACTGATTGAATATATGGGGTGGACAAGTGAAGGATTAAGGATGATGAGAGCATGAACCTTGGTAACTGTGTAAACAGAGCAAAGCTAATCTCTTTTCCACACAACAGCCCTTCAAATACTTGAAATATCTAATAATGATGATACCACCCATAAGTTTTCTCTTCTCCAGACTAAAAACCCTCAGTCTCTTCAACTCATTTCTGTATGGCATGGTCTCTAAGTTCCTCACAATCATTGTCATTGTCCTCTGACACCAGCCTTTCTAAAACATGACCCCAGAAAGATAGTATGGTCTATTGTTCAGTCATTTTTCAGTCATATCCAGTTCTCCGTGACCCCATTTGGGGTTTTCTTGGCAGAGGTACTAGAGTGATTTGCCATTTCCTTCTCCAGTTCATTTTACTGATGAGGAACTGAAGCAAACAGGGTGAAGTGATCTGCTCGGATCACACAGCTAGTAGTAAGTGTCTGAGGCTGGATATTAACTCAGGAAGACTCATCTTCCTGGCTCCAGGCCCAGCCCTCTACAAATTCTGCCACCTCCCTGCCCCTCCTATGGTCTAACCAAAGCAGAAAACAATGGGACTATCACCTCCTGGTCCTGGATGCAATTTTTCTCTTATTGTGCCCTAAGGTTATTAATTTTTGGCAAATGCTAGTTACTCATAGGGAGCATAAAGTCCATTCAACTTTCATTTTTTCCACATAAGCTTTGTTTCACCACACTTCCCCTATCCTTTCCTTGATCAGATTCTTTAAATCCCAGTGTAGAGTTCTATGCTGATTTAATTAGATTTAGACTATCATTTTAGCCTGTTAGGATCTTTTAAGAAAGTCACAATGTCATCCTGGGCTTTAGCTACTCTTCCAGGGATGTCTCATCTGCAAATTTGGCAAGCATGGCATTTTGTCCTCACTGACAAAAATATTGAACAGCACAGGGCCAGGCAATTTAAAATAATACTCATGTAAATGAGTAAATGGCAATTTAAAAATAATATTCATGTAAATTGATGTTAATAAGTAGTCTTCAGATCCACTCATTGAAAGAGTTTGAATCCATCAAACCAAATTATGTAGCTAATATGTCTCCATCCTGTTGAAAGTGATAGCATAAGAGATTTTGTCAAATGTTTTGCAAAATCTAGGGATGCTGTGTCTACAGCACTTCTCAGAAGTACCAACCTAGTTATTCTGCCAAAAAAAGGAAATGAGGCCAGTAGGACCTTGGAAAAACCATGCTGGACTTAGCTGCTTCCCTTTCCAAATGCTTACAAACCACCCTTTTTATAATTCATTCTAAAAATTTTTTTTTAAGACAATTGGGGTTAAGTGACTTGCCCAGGGTCACACAGCTAGTAAGTGTCAAGTGTTCAGTCTGAGGCCACATTTGAACTCAGGTCCTCCTGACTTCAGGGCCGGTGCTCTATATACTGCGCCACCTAGCTGCCCCTTAAAATTTTTCCAGGAAGCCTAGTTCACTGGCCTATAATTTTCACATTCAGCTTTCTTTGTTTTTTTGAAAAGCATAACAACATCTCCAGACCTGAAACACTCTCATTCTCTGCATTTTTCAAATATTACTGGCATCAACTCAGAAATCACATTGGCCAGTTGTTTTGGTACCCTGAAATACAGTTCATCTTGGTCTAGAGATAATGAAAATAATAACAACAGTAGTAAATAATAATAGCTAGCATTTGTAAAGTACCTACTTGCCAGGCATTGTATTAAGCATTTTACAAATATTATCTCATTGGATCATTATGACAACCCTTGGAGAGAGTGCTATCATTATTTTCATTTTTATAGTTGAGGAAACTGAGGCAAACAGAGGTTAAGTGACCGCCCAAGGTCACATAGCTAGTAAGTATCTGAGGCTAGAGAGTTGAACTCAGGTCTTCCTGACTCCAGATCCAGCACTCTATTCATTTAGCTGCCTCTAGGTGGTGATTTGAGCTCATTTGAGGAAGGTAGGTATTCTTTTAGAATCTCTTATCTTCTATATATTTATGTCATCATTTATCTTCTAAGCAAGTTCTTGTTAACCATTTTATATTTGATCTCTCTTAATCTAAAGATCATTCTTATGAATGATCATTCACAGCAGCACCCTCCTGGGTCATTCTTCCAATTTTCACTCCAACTTAAACTTGCAGTATAAGTAGTTGACTACTTATACGCTCAGGATTTTAGGGGTAGGTAACCCTGTGGGGTCTAGCTTTCTAGTACTGTCATTCATGAGGTCCTACAAGTATATTCCCCATTAAAAATTAGTCAGCCCTCAGTTCTTTCTGAAAATACATATTAGTACCCTAAACTTGGCTATCATCAGAGCCCAAAGGTACAAGATGGTAGTGAAGTAGCATCCATCAGCATATTATGCAGTGATGTTCAGTAGAGCAATACCCAGCAGAATCTCTGAGACCAAGATCAACAGGAACAGTAAAAAGACATCAGCAGCCCTGATCCCTTAAGCATTAGAGTCATGAGATGTCTCTTCTCACATAAGTCTTGGCCATATGTATGTAATACCTTTCTCTGGACCTTAGACCTGAAGAGATATCAGTAAATGTATACTAAAAATAAAGCTAGTAGTCACTACTACCTCCACTTTGGGCTCAGCTGATATCCAAGTTTAGGGTATTGCTCTGCATTTTTAGAAAGAACTGGGGACCAATTGTTAATAGAGACTACTCTGGTGGGGGCTCATAAATTACAGTACTGAAAAACACATTGATGGTTGTGTATTCATGGAAGAGTGTATTTCAGGCTTATGGAGATGTTTTGTTGCTACTGTTCGTATTATACTATTTTAGTAAATGACTTTTTTTTTATCAAAAAATTAGCCAGACTGCACTTTTTTTAATTAAATTTTATTTTTTCAATTACCAAGAATTTTTTCCTCCTTCATATACCTCATAATATCCCCCCCCAAAAAAAAGAAAACAAAAGAAAACCTTTGTAACAAATAAGCTTAGATAAGCAGACCAAATCCCCATATTGGATCTGTCCCAAAATTGGCATCTCATTCTGAATATTAGTCCATCAACTTTCTGTCAAGAGGTAGGTAACATCCTTCATCATCAGCCCGATGAAATCATGATTAATCATTGTGTTGACCAGAATTTTAAGTGTTTCAGAATTGTTCATTTTTAAAATGTTGGTATAGTAAAAATTCTTCTGGTTTAGCTCACTTTACTCTCAGCCACTGCATGTCTTCTCTGGTTTCTCTGAAACTGTTGCTTTCTTCATTTAAAAAAAAACAGTGCAACAATATTCCACTACATTCATATATTATCATTTGTTCAGTCATTCCCCAGTTGGTGTGTACCTTCTTAGTTTCCAGTTCTTTGCCACCACAAAAAGAGCTGCTATAAATATTTTTGTACAAATAATACTTTTTCATATTTCTTTGTTTTCTTTAAGATATTAACCCAGTATTGCCAGGATGAGTGGTATGCACAGTTTATTAACTTTGAGGTCCTCATTCTAAATGGTTGACTTCCACTTCTGGGAGCCAAGATGGTGGAATAAGAAGTAAGTCACTCCTATTGACCTCTGAAAACCCAGAAAATATCAACCTGTGAAAAACCCAGCAAAAAGACAGGGCACTGTCCTGTACCCCAGGAATCTTGGGGATTAACAGGGAAGGCCCTTCTTGCTCTGGGAAAGGGGGAGCAGTACAGGATTGGAAATGTCCCAGCAAGCCAGTGGCAAGTCCCATTTCAGCATACCAGGGAGAGATCCTGAGACCCAGGTTGGTGGAACAGGCAAGTGCCAACACCAGGACCCTCAAGAGCCTCAATACAGAAAAGGGAACTGGTAGACACCAACTTGGAAAATGACCACAGGCGACGGCTCTCTCCAGCAGTGAAATCACCCGGTGCCTCAACACAACTCTGGGAAGCACAACTCCAGAAAGAAAGCTCCAGGGTGACAGAAACCCACCAGCAGTGAAACATCCTCGTGCAAGGCCAAGTGACCAGGTGCCAAACATTAAAGTGCAGTGAACAGGAAAAGAAGCTTGGGTAAGTGCCCCCTTTGCTGCAGCAGGAGAACGCAATAGTTTTTTTTGGGTTTGTTTTTTGTTTTTTTGCAAAAAGTCAGAAAATAGGCAAACACCATGAACAAAAAGCAGAAATGGAAAATGACCATAAATTCTTATTTTGGGGAAAGGGAAGATCAAGGCATAAATTCAGAAGGGGACAAAATTGTTAATATACCCACATACGAAACCTCAAAGGGGAATATGAAGTGATCTCAAGCCCCAAAAGTCTTCTTGGAAGAGCTCAAGAGGGATTTTAAAAGTTAAATAAGAGAGGTAGAAGAAACATTGGGAAAAGAAATGAGAGGTATGGAAGAGAGAATCAATAGCTTGGAAAAGGAAGGACAAAAATTAACTGTAGAAAACAAGTCCTTAAAAAATAGAATTGGTCAAATGGAAAAGGAGGCACAAAAACTCAATGAAGAGAAGAACTCTTTAAAAAGTAAAATGGGCCAAATAGAAAAGGAGGTACAAAATCTAATAGAAGAAATTAGAATGGGACAAGTGGAAGCTAATGACTTTATGAGAGAGCAAGAATCAGTCAAACAGAAAGAAAAGAATGAAAAAATACAAGAAAACGTAAAATACCTCATTGGTAAAACAACGGACCTGGAAAATAAATCCAAGAGAGACAATTTAAAATTATTGATCTACCTGAAATTCATGATGAAAAAAAAGAGCCTGGACAATACCTTTCAAGAAATCATGAGGGGCAGCTAGGTGGCGCAGTGGATAGAGCACTGGAGTCAGGACGACCTGAATTCAAATCCAGTCTCAGACACTTGACACTTACTAGCTGTGTGACCCTGGGCAAGTCACTTAACCTCATTGTCTGGAAAAAAAAAAGAAAGAAAAAAAGAAATCATGAAAGAAAACTGCCCTGAGGTCCTAGGACCAGAGGGCAAATTAGTCATGGAAAGAACCCAATGATCACCTCCTGAAAGAGATCCCAAATTGAAAATGCTAAGGAATATAGTAGGTAAATTCCAAAACTACCAGATCAAAGAGAAAATATTGCAAGCAGTCAGAAAGAAACAATTTAAATATCATGAAATCACAGTCAGGATTACTCAGGACCTTGCAGTTTCCACATTAAAAGATTGGAGGGCATGGAATACAATATTCCATAAGGCAAAGGAGCTTGGATTACAACCAAAGATCAACTGCCCAGTGAAACTGAGCGTAATCTTTCAGGGGAGGAGATGGACATTCAATGAAATAGGGGATTTTCAAAGCATTCTGATGAAAAGACCAGAGTTTAACAGAAAATTTGATGTTCAAATACAAGACTCAAGTATAAAAAGGTAAACAAGAAAGAAAAAAACAAACAAATATCATATTATCAATAAGGGCAAACTGTTTACATCCCTACAAGGGAAGATGACACTTGTAACTCTTAAAAATTGTAATGTCATTATGACATTTAAAAGGAGGTATACTTAGCCAGAAGGTGTGGGTTTAAGTTGACTTTGATGTGATGGTAAAAAAGTCTAATTAAATGGAGAAAAGGAATTATACTGGGAGAATAAGAAAGTAGGAGGCAGACAAGGATAAATTACATCACATGAAAGGCACAAAAGCCAAATATAGTAGAGGGAAAGAAGGGAGGGAGGTGAGCATTGTTTGAACCTTACTGTCATCACATTTGGTTCAAAGAGGGCATAATGTAATCAGTTAGGTATAGAAATCTGACTTACCCTGTAGGAAGTAGAAAGGGTAAAGGGAAAAGAAAAGGGAGGGGGATAATAGAAGGGAGGGCAGACTGAGGGAGATGGGGGTTCAAACCAAAACTCTACTGAGGAGGGAAAGGGAAAAAGGAGAGAAAAAAGCATAAACGGGGGGCGGGGGGTGAGGAGAATAGGATAGAGAGGAAGACACAGCTAGAAATCATAACTATGAATGTGAATAGGATGAACTCTCCCATAAGACAGAAACGGATAGCAGAGTAGATTAAGAATCATAAACCTACAATATGTTGTCTACAGGAAACACATTTGAGGCAGAGAGATACAAACAGAGTAAAGGTAAAAAAGGCTGGAGCAGAATATATTATGCTTCAGCTGAAGGAAAAAAAAAAAAGCAGGGGTAGCATTCCTGATCTCAGACAAAGCAAAAACAAAAATAGATCTAATTAAAAGAGATAAGGAAGGAAATCCTGGTAAAAGGTACCATAGATGATGAAGTAATATCATTGCTAAACATATATGCACCAAGTGGTATAGCAGCCACATTCTTAAAGGAGATGTTAAGGGAGATATAGGGAGAAATAGACAGCAAAACTATACTAGTGAGGGACCTCAACCTCCCTCTCTCTGAACCAGGTAAATCTAACCACAAAATAAACAAAAAAGAAGTTAAGGAGATCAATAGAATCTTAGAAAATATGGTTGACCTCTGGAAAGAACTGAATGAGGACAGAAAGGCATATACCTTTTTCTTGGTGGTACATGTCACCTACACAAAAGTTGACCATGTACTTGGGCATAAAAACCTCACAGTCCAATGCAGAAAGGCAGAAATATTAAATGCATCCTTTTTAGATCATGTTGCAATTAAAATTACATGTAATAAAAGACCATGGAAAGATAGACAAAAAATTTATGGGAAACTAAATAATCTAATCCTAAAGAATGAGTGGGTCAAACAACAAATCATAGAAACAATCAATAACTTCATTGAAGAGGATGACAATAATAAGACAACATACCAAAACTTATGGGATGCAGCAAAAGTAGTCCTTAGGGGAAGTTTTATATCTCTAAATGCGCATAAGAATAAAATAGAAAAAGAAGAGATCAATGAATTGGGCATGCAACTAAAAAAGCTGGAAAAAGTACAAACTGAAAATCTCCAATTAAATACCAAATTAGAAATTCTGAAAACCAAAGGAGAGATTAACAAAATTGAAATTAAGAAAACTATTGAACTAATAAATAAAACTAATAACTGGTTTTATGAAAAAAACAATAAAATAGATAAACCTTTGGTTAATTTGGTTTAAAAAAAGAAAGAAGAAAAATCATTCTAAATGGTTTTTCAGAATGACTGGGCCAATTCACAGCTCCACCAACAGTGCATTACTGTGCCTATTTTTCACAGCTCCTCCAGCATTTGTCATTTTCCTTTTTTGTCAACTTTACCAATCTGAAGGGTATGAGGAAGAAACTCAGAGTTGCATTTCTCTATTAGTAATTTAGAAAGTTTTTTCATATGGTTATAGATAGCTTGGATTTCCTCCATTGAGAACTGACTATTTATATCCTTTGATAATTTATCAGTTGGGGAATGATTCATTCTTTTTTTCATGTAGATAACTTTTTATTTTTATGGTTTCAATTTTGTTTTATTTTCAGTTCCAAATTCTGTCCCTCCCTCTACCACTCCCCCATCCATTGAGAAGTAACAAATACAATACCCATTACACATATGAAGTTATACAAAACATTTCCACATTAGCCATGTTGCATTTAAAAAAAAAAAGAAAAAGAAAGTGAAAAGTAAGGCTTCACTCTACACTCAGAATCCATCAGTCCTCTCTCTGGAAGTGAGTAGCATTTTTCATCATGAGTCTTTTGGAATTGTCATTATATTGGAACAGCCAAATCTTTTAGTTGATTATCATTACAATATTGCTGTTACTATATACATTGTACTCCTGGTTCCGCCCACTTCATTTTGCATCGGTTCATATATGCTTTTCCAGGTTTTTCTGAAACCATTCCCTTCATCATTTCAATGTTGTTCTATCACAATCATATACCATAACTTATTCAGCCATTTCTCAATTGATAGGCATCCCCTTAGTTTTCAATTCTTTGTTACCACCAGAAGAGCTGTTATACATATCTTTGTACCTATGAGTCCTTTTCTTTTTTTCTTTGCTCTCTTTGGGGTATAGACCTACTAGTAATATCGATAGTTCAAAGGGGATGCACAATTTTATGGCACTTGGGCATATTTCCAAATTGTTGCTGGGATGGTTGTACTAATTCCCAGCTCTACCAACAGTGTATCAGTGTATCTATTTCCCCACATCTTCTCTAGCATTTGTAATTTTCCTTTCCTGTCACCTTAACCAATCTGATATGTATAAGATGATACTTCAGAGTTGTTTTAGTGCATATTTCTCCAATTATTAGTGATTTAGAGCATTTTTTCATATGACTATTGATGACTGATTTTTTTTTCTTTTGAAAACTGCCTGTTCTATCCTTTGACCATTTATCAATTGGGGAATGGCTCTTATTTTAATAAATTTGGCTCAGTTTCCTATGTATTTAAGAAATGAGACCTTTGTCAGAGAAACTTGCTATAAATTCCACCCTTCCCCATCAGTTTCCTGCTTTCCTTCTAACTTTGGCTGCATTGGTTTTGTTTGTCCAAAACCTTTTTAATTTAATGTTCTCATTAATTTAATGATCTCTTTCTCTTGCTTGGTCATGAATTCTTCCTCCATGCATAGATCTGGCAAGTAAATTTTTTCTTTACTCCCCTAATTTGTTTATGATATCACCCTTTACATCTAAATTATGCACCCAGCTGAAGCTTATCTTAAGATTGTGAAATATTGATCTATGCCCAGTTTCTGCAAGACTATTTTCCAGTTTTTCCAGCAGTTTTTGTCAAATAGTAAGTTCTTTCCCTAATATCTGGGATCTTTGGGTTTTTTCAAACACTAAGTTACTATGCTCACTTGTTTATGTATATCATATATCTAATCTATTATTTAATACCCAATTGTTTTGAGGATAACCACTTTGTAGTATAGTTTGAGATCTGGTACTGCTAGCCCTCTTTCTTTTACATTTTTTTAATTGATTCTCTTATATTCTTAACCTTTTGATTTTTTAGATAAATTTTGTTATTTGTTCTAGCTCTATAAAATAATTCTTTGGTGGTTTGATTGCTGTGGCACTGAAAAAGTACATTAATTTAGGTAGAATTGTCATTCTTATTATATTGACTAAGCCTACTCAGGTACAATTAATATTTCTCCAATTACTTAGATCTGTCTCTATTTACCGGCAAACTGTTTTGTAACTGTGTTTAATGATCCTTTTTCTTGTAAATTTGAATCTGTTCCTTATACATCTTGGAAATGATATATTTATCAGAGAAATCTGTTTCAAAGATTTTTTTTCCCTTTCTAATCTTAGCTACATTGGATATATATGTGTAAAAACTTGTAAATTTTATGTATCTCTCCATATACTATTCTCTTATACTTTTTCTTCTCTTTGTTCTTTCTCCACCCCCCCACCACACCCCCTTTGACATGGAATAAAAGGGGCATGGAATAGGAGTTTCCTTAATCCCAATGCTTTGTGCTTGATGTGAACAATTTAAACTCTTCTGTTCCTTTTCTCTTTCCCTTAGCCAGACCCCAATCACAGGCTCTTACTCTACCTTTCTTTCCTTTTAAGCCTCTCTTCACAATCTCACCTCTTAACTGTATTTTCCTTATGATTGATTTCTTCCTAGTTCTACACACCCTCTTATCCCTCCCTTTTTCTTTCTCCCAGTTTGCATATATTCTAAATGTCTTTGTTCAGTTCAAATGAAAATGTGGTTGAAGTGACATCCAGCCCCCACTTCTCCTTTGTACTGACTTCTATTTTGTGCCCCCATCCCTACCCCTAGGAAATGATGAGTCTCCCTCCCACCCTTCCCCCTTTCTTTTCTAATATATTCTTTTCTCCTTTCCCTTCTTTGTCTTCTTTTAAGACCATTAAAACATAACATTAAAACATAAAAATCATTCCCAGGCTTATTTGACTCCCGAGTGAAATTATAGTTCATAGAGGGTGCTTATATCATCCTCCTCCCAATTAAAATGAAAACACTTCATTCTTATGAAGTCTTTTCCCAGTTTCTCAGCTGTGTTTACCTTTTTATGTTTCTATTGACTCCTATGTTTGTATTTCAAAGTTTCTATTCAACCCTGGTCTTTTAATTAGGAATGCTTGGAAATCCTTTATTTCACTAAAGATCCATTCTCTCCCCCTCACCAGGATTAGAGTCAATTTTTCTAGGTAAGTTATTGTTGTTTGTAAAGCACTATATATCTATTGGAATATTACATTTCATACTCTCCATTCCTTTATAGTGGTATCTGCTAAATTTTGAGGGGTCCTGACCGTGGGTCCTCAGCACTTGAACTCTTTCTTTGCGGCTGCTTGCAGTATTTTTTCTTTGAACTGGTGGGTTTTGGCTCTGACATTCCTGGAAGAAGGCTGCTGATGTCCTAAATCAAGTCAAAGGGGCAACTAGTGTTTTCTGCGAGCAGCTGCAGCAAGCCCTCCTTATCTCTGGGCACAGCTGACCGTCTTTGAAGTGGAGCAACTTCCAAAGTCTAACACTCTCTAGGAAAGGGGTCCATAGACAGATATTAGGAGGTGTGTGAACTTGCAGGGGAAAAAATACATCATTATTTCAACATAATTGGTTTCCTTTGTAATCCTATGGATTTCATTTTGTGTATTTAAATACATTCTTTTGAGAAGGGGTCCATAGGTTTTACCAGACTGCCACAGGGGTCCATGACACAAAAACAGGTAAGAACCCCTAATCTAGGGTATCAGGTTTGTCAGATATATGTGGGTGGTTTTCTTTTTCCTTTTCCTTGTCAGCATAAATTCTTCTTGATCAGGTTTGGAAGAATCCAGACCAACACACACACACACACACACACACACACACACACATATATATTTTTTGTTTTGTTTTGTTTTGGCTAAGCAATGGGGTTAAGTGACTTGCCTAGGGTCACACAGCTAGTGAGGTGTTATGTGTCTGAGGCCGGATTTGAACTCAGGTCCTCCTGAATCCTTGGCCGGTACTCTATCCACTGTGCCACCTAGCTGCCCCCAACAACATACACATATTTTACTGACCCTTGTTAGGTACTCCCCATCCTTGACAGTAATAGTGTATCTTTTTTATAATTTAAGACTTAGTTTAGCAATCCAAATTTGTTTTCAGACACTATCTCCTCTACCAGTTCACGTCCCAAATATGCCTTTCTCTTCTGAAGCCCCCACCTTCAACTGGCAGCAGTGATGGAAACACTGCAAAATCTTCAATTTCTTTTCCAAGACTTCATAATCCTTATGAGTGTTTGCTACCTTTCTTCCAGCAATGACATTTGTTTTCATGTGACTCATATGTGAATGGTAGTTCAGGATTTACAAGTGTTTAGAGCAAGGTTGTGGAGGGCAGGGCGGGAAGAGGTTCCTTAACCTTTTCTATGTCATGGACTCCTTTGGCAGTTTAATGAAGCTTCTGGACCCCTTCTCAGAATAATATTTTTAAATATATAAAATAAAGTACATAGGGTTACAAAGGAAACCAATTCCATTGAAATAAAGTTACCAAAATATTTTTTTAAAAACAAATTCATGGACCCCAGGAATCTCTGCTTTAGAGTCTCTGACTCACCCTGGATACAGGACCCACCAGAGCAACACCTTACTGCTGGTAGTAACACACCCATAAAGCCCACCAGGCCTGGACCAAGGCTTACATCTCAAGCTTTTCAACCTCATGATTAGCTCTAAAATCTGAATTTGACAAAAATCACTTATGTGAAAAGTCCTGTTTTCTAATGACACCATTTAATGAAGCACACCTGTGCCCAAACCCCACTGTGTTTTGACAGAGCTGGATACTTGAAATCTCCCTGTCCCAGAAGTCCCCACTCTTTGACAGTACCAGACAATTAATTTCTCTCTATCCCTGAATCCCCGGTTCCCCAAAGATTCTGCATAAATTAAATAAATTCCTATGTCTAGAATCTCTCCTTCCTCCTTGGTGGCTCTGGATAAATGAGTGGTCTCTGGCCCCAAACCCCCTACTCCCTAATTGCACCATATAAATGAGGGGCTCCTTTCCCTAAACCTTAACAGAACCAGATAGACTTGTACCTTAGAGACTCCTCCTGTCTCCCAGAGGAGCCAAATAATCTAGTACATTAAGGTATTCCTGTGAAAAAATCTACAAGGCAACATCTCCTGTCATTTCTTGGGGTTCTTTGCCCTACAATGGCTGCTGAGGTGGTATGTTGGTCTGCTCATTTGGAAGACGAAACCCAAGAGTAAAAGCTCCTCTTACCTACCACAAAAGAGTTTAGAAATAAAACACGAATGGAGGTGAGGGGAAGGGAGACAAAAAAAATTATTTGTGGAGAGGATGGGGGTGGATATGGGTTAAGTGTTAGTCTGAAGGGAAATGAAACATTATCCAGGGCCCTTAGGGAAGTCAGACCACAAAAGCAGCCATAGCCACTGTGTGAATAAATATTCCTGTTGGTTAGTTGTGCTGAATTAATCTCTTTTCTTTGTTATGAGCAATGGCTCCTTGGATAGGGGAGGAGAGAAGGACATTATTCATAGGATCATAGGAATTAGCACTGAAAGGGGCCTTAGCAAGTTCCTCTACTCTAACCTTCTAGGTGGCACAAAGGATAGAATGCCAGGCCTAGAATCTGGAAGACCTGAGTTCAGATCCAGTCTCAGATACTTACTAGCTGTGTGACCCTAGACAAGTCCCAGAATCTCTGTTTGTCTCAGTTTCCTCATCTGCAAAATGGGGGTAATAATAGCACCTACTTTCCAGAGTTGTGAGGCTCAAATGAGATATAATTGTAAAGAGCTTAGCACAGTGTCTGGCACATAGTAAGCATATTATATAAATGTTAGCTATTATTATTATTATTACATTTGGGGAAATTAAGTCCCAGATGGAGGGAGTGAATTGCCTGATGTCACCCAAGTGGTAAGAGGAAGAGCTGGGATTTGAACCCAGGTCCTCTAATTCCAAATCCATGTAAGCAATGTAAAAAACAAAAAATATAAGGACAAAAATATAAAAACACCTTAAGGTTTACAAAATGCCTTACAAATGTTATCTCAACTGATCCTATAATAACCCTGGGAGGTAGGTGCTATCATTATCTCCATTTTACAGGTAAAGAAACTGAGGCTGAAAGAGATTAAGTGACTTGCCCAGGGTCACATAGGTAATGTCTGAGGCTGGAATTGAACTCAGGGCTTCCTGACTCCAAGTCCAGTATTCTATTCACTGCAGCAAAAAGTTGCTAGGTTTTCCTGTTTTTAAACAAGAAAAATCTTAGATGGATAAAGAGAGAACACGAATTTATTAATCCTCTGCCACGTGCCAGTCACTGTGTCAAGGGCTGGGAATATAAACACAAGCAAAAAGAGACAGGCCCTGCCCTCAGGGAACTTCCATTCCAATAGGGGCAGACAATATATAAATGGGAGATGAATAGCCTGAGAAGGGTTGGAGAGAAGGAAGTCCAAGGAGTCACGGAGACTGAAGATTAGAGCCCCATAGGGGAGGAATCAAAGGATGAATGTGGCTGGACTGGGCACTTTCCTTAACATGGAGGAACTGACCTTTCAAATGGAGGGGCTGTAAAAGGTCACAGAGTG
This sequence comes from Vombatus ursinus, assembly GCF_900497805.2. Taxonomy (NCBI): domain Eukaryota; kingdom Metazoa; phylum Chordata; class Mammalia; order Diprotodontia; family Vombatidae; genus Vombatus; species Vombatus ursinus. Next base: position 25,364,616 of record NW_020945437.1, read on the forward strand.
ATCTACCTGGGTACAGAGCCCAGAAAGGAAAGAAGAAATTTTCTTGTTTTTAGAGAGAAAAAAACTTAGATGGGTTAAAAATTTTGTTGTGAATTTTAGGGATGACCCACTATGCATTGGGGCATGTTCTTCTGATTTTTCATTTGGTGGGAGCCCCATCCTAGTTACAGGTTGGTGTGTCTCTGTCTGGGGAAGAGAAACTTGGTTAATATTAGAAAGTGATACAGAGGAGACAGAAATGCCTAAAATGTAGTCTCAGTTGTCAGGGAGCTCACATGGGGCCACTGGGATCACTTCCTGCCAGGAGACACTTGATTGACAGAGAGTGAGTCTAGGATTGGAGAATGGTCCAATGAGTTGAATTCATTGGAGTTTAGGATGAATCCCACAAATCAACATGGCAGCACCTTGGGAGTAAAGAAGCCATTCTTCTTTGGGGTTGTAAGGGAGTTGGATCATCAAGTTTCCAGCTTAGCATGGGTCATGGACCTTTATTTATACTTTTAAAATCTTATTTATACTTTTGGGGTTTGTTTGGTTTTTTTTTTACACTATAATCATGTACTAATTTACCTCCTATACATCTCCCAAATGGAACCCTCCTTTGTAACAAAGGAAAACAATTAAGCAAAACCAACTAACACATCTGACAGTATAAGAAACATTTTGCACCCATGGCCCCCCTTGTCTCTACTGGAAGGAGAGATAGAAGTTTCATCATCTGTCCTCTGGGACCAAAATTAGTCATTTCATTTCACCTGAGTTCAGTTGCCTTGGACTAGATTAGAAAGTTTATTCTGAGACTGGAGTTTTTGTCTTTAATCTGCCCATCTATCGAATGATATATAAAATTTCTGAATCCTGCACCCCTGTCAACAAAGAATTTTTGAGCATTTACCCCAATGTATGTATATTTACTTGCTGACAAATTATATTTATGTATGACTATTTTAATAATTCTAAAACTTACACAAAAATAGACATTTTAAAAGGATGAAATAATGGTGAAATATTCTATCCTAGAGTCAACAGGGACCCCCAGAGTTTCTTGAGTAGGGAGTGACAAGATCATAGGGGAAGACGGATTGGAGAAGGGAAAGGCTTGAGGTAAGGAGCCCATTTAGGAGATGATGGCAATAGTGCAGGCAAGAGGTGGTGAAGGAGGTTGTATGAGTGAAGAGGAGGAGATGGAGTAGAAAGCACAAGATTTGTCAAATGATTGCACACCACTGGAGGCAAGGGGAAATGAGGAGTAAAAGTTGATGGGAAGCCTTGTGACTGAGAGGATGGTGACGCCTTTAATAAAAATGGGGAACTTTAGAAGAGGGAAGGTTTTGGGGGTGGAGATAACAGTCACGCCTGTTCTTCCTATGCTACTCATTCTTTTCTACAGAAAAGCAAGGAGTTGGGGAGGGGACTTGCCCCTTGGTCACTGCTCCAGAGCACAGAGCCTACTGCCATGGGGGCCTACAGCATCTAGGAGTCAATGAGGACAGGCAGGGGAAGTAGAATGTGAGCACACTATAGTGTGGAGGATCCTGCTGGGAATTCTGCCTACCAGCAGTCCTGGCTGCTTCTGGTGTCTGGGTTGGGGGTAATTAATTTTTTAAAAAATATTTTAAAAATTTATTTATTTTTAGTTTTCAACATTCACTTCCACAAAATTTTGAGTTCCAAAATTTCTCCCCATCCCCGCCCACACCCCATGATGGACTGCATTCTGATTCTCCTTTCACCCAATCTGTTCTACCTTCTATCACCCACCCCCCTCTCTTATCCTGGGTTGGGGGTAATTTATAACTAACCCAAGTAGCCTATGCTCTATGCACTGGGTAGGCCACCAGGTAGAGGAACTGGGAATGTATAGGGAGTGGTTCAGTTGTGTTTGATACAAACCCAATATTGGCTATGGAGGGTTAGGGATGAAGGTAGAAAACAACTTGTCCTCCCACCTTCCCTTTGGTTGATCACATACATTCTGGGGGTCAGGTCACAGCCCTCCTAGGGTTATTCCATGGACCCTACTTTGGAGACAACTGGCCTATTGCCCTTCCTTCCTAAATTGTATGTAATTTTTTCTCTTGTGAATAAACCCTAGAAAGGTGCCCACTCCTGGTAGCCATAGCCGAGCTTGTCTGGCATCACCCCTGGGGTCCCCAGTTCCCGGGTCCTTTCCCTCAACTCAGCCCTGTTTAGGTAAACCTCACCCTAATCACCTATACTTTGGTCCTCACTTCTTCAATGTCCGACCCGGGGCTGGTTTGGGGAACCTTCCCTAATCTCTCTTCATTCTAGTGCCTTCCTTCTGCTTTATATATATTTGTTTACATGTTGTCTTCCCCAGTAGATGGTGAGCTCTTTGAGGGCAGGCACTGTCTTTTGCCTCTTTTCTGTATCCCTGGTGCTTAGCACAGTGCTGGCACATGCTGTTGCTCTTCCGTCACTCAATTGTGTCTGACTCTTCATGACCCCATGGACCATAGGGTTTTCTTGGCAAAGATACTGGAATGGTTTGCCATTTCCTTCTTCAGTGGATTAAGGCAAACAGAGGTTAAATGACTTGCCTAGGGTCACACAGCTAGTAAGTGTCTGGAGCTGGATTTGAATTCAGGTCTTCCTGACTTCAGGCAAAGCAATGAGCTGTCTAACTGACACACAGTAGGCATTTAATAAATGTTTACTGGTTGATTGGAGATGTGGGAAGGTGAAACTTAGTTATTCCCTAGCTAATGTGATGAGCTCAGGTAGAAAATAGCTTTGGAAAACAAAGCTATTTTTGTGCCTCCTGTGCTCAAAACTCTGTAATGGCTTTCTGATGTTCACCAAGTAACAATCCTGATCCTGGCATTCAAGGATCTCCACAAACTGTCACCAGGCTGTTTTTCTAACGTTATTTCCTCTTACTCCCCTCCAGCTATTCCAGACTACAAACAAACTGGATGGCTCCCTGCTCTAGAATGTGACTTTTGTTTATGTTGTTCCTTATACCTAGAATGTCCTCCCCCTCTGTCCAACCTGTTGAATTTTTCCTTCAATATTTCAAGGACCTGTGATTTCATGAGTACAGGTCTTTCTACTCACATGCATAACTCATTCACGTCTTAGTAGGTAGTTTCCATGGTGACCAACCCTGGGGTCATGAGTTTTACCAAAAATACTAGCTGAGCTGGTGCTTAAATAACAGTCCCACAGGCCGTCCTTGGGCCGGTACTCAAAGCCTTTCCACGATGGGAGAAACTGCTAGATAATTATACTCTGTTACTATAGCCTTTGTGAATCTGGGGTCACTCCCATGCCACGGGTGAAGTCTCAGAAAACCACAGGAGGTGCTGGAAACCTGATCACTGCACACACCTTTAATTCGTTATTAGCAGTAACCCTATCAACTTGACCGCACACCCAACTTGATTTGTACTTCTCCTTTGCACTTATCATATCAGGTTGTTAACTCTCTGGATTTGAGTTTTATTCTTCTGCTAGACTGTAAGCTCCACGAGGGCAGGGACCTTGTAGTATCTAAGCTTTCTGTTTCTCCCAGCACTCAGCATTATGCTGTCTCTCAGCAAGTGCTTAATAAGTGTCTGTTAATAAAACTGGCTTGAATAACTACATGGCGAATAATGGAGAGATTCATGGTTTGGAATCAAAAGACCAGTATTTGAGTTCTGGTTTTGACATCTATTAGTTACCTGACCAAGGGTAAATCATTTCACTTTCCCTCCTAGCTATTAAAAGGGGGTAGTAGTGATTCAATCCAATTCATTTCTACAAGTTCTTATTATGCACCTACCCTATTCGTACCACCTACATCATGGAACTCTTGTGACAAAGTATTTTGTAAACCTGGCATCAGGAGTCCTGGGTTCAATACTGGTTTGAAAATTTACTGGCTGTATGACCGTGGACAGGCCTTTAGTTTCAGTTTCTACATCTGTACAAATGGGGATAATATTTCCTTTTGGGATATAGCCCCAGTCCCAAAGTCCATCGCTATGAGATTCTCTCCTCATTGGTAGAGATCAATGCCCTGTGCCTATGTGAGGAGTAGGGTGGAGTTGTCATGTGAGAACTCCAGTCTCTTCAGCCTCTTAAATGCTCTCCAAGCTTTGAGTCTCTTCAGGAGTTCTTCTTGGAGTTTTCCTCAAGTCACCAAGTCTCTTCAGACTTCAGACACTTCTGGCTTCTAGCTTGGAGAATGAAGATGAATGATGTCAACCTCGATTCATATTGCTGAAGGAAGACTCTGGGAAGAAGCCAACATGAGAAGAGCTGGCAGTCTCCATCATGTTCCTATTCTCAGATTGCTACATTAGAGATGTAGGGGAATTTCTCTTTGAGTGAGACCTGGGACCTTCGTCCTTTGTTTACCTGAGTTGCTTTGTTCCCAATGGGAGGGCTCCTTCCTTCTTTATCATTTGGAATATATTTTCCTATGTATACTTTCTCTGATTTCTGTATTACTATTTGGATAAATGGGTTTCTTTGCAATTCTCTTTGTGTGTTTGTTATGGTATTTGGTGGGAAAGGGGTCAAGCCTTGGAGGTAAAACTTGGGGTCCTCCTTCCCCAATAATGAATAAGCCATCAGAAGTTAGACCGAACCTGGAAAAACTCATTCCCTGTACTAATAATATTTAAGGGAGCAAATAGATATAATTCTACACTGATAAGGCTCCTTTCTTTCAGGAGAGCAGAGTGGCCAAGCTTTTGGCACCAATCTCCTGTTTCCTTTCCTGGTAGAAATTAGTCTCCCTTGGAGAAGGGTCAGGGAAGAGGAGACTAGAGATGTCTATTCTGCCTATGTTTAAGGCACACAATAACACCCTCCTGTTACATGTGGAGGGGCTGCCCTTACTAATTTGTTACAACTTCCTTTTGGGTTGCAGGCTGCATAAAGTGCAAGTAAGGCCAATGTTCTTTCAGTGATGTTGAATGGCTGCAAGGACGGAACTGTGATCCTACGATCTCAATGCAGATGAAAATCCCATTAGCTCAAAGAAAAGTAACTTGTTGGGACCCAGCTCTTCTTTCGTGGAGCATAGTGCTCTTCATATCACATCACACATTGACTGGCCCTTTCCTAAAATTCCTTTGACTAGTTGAGTTGGGTTGGGGTTAGAGCCGGAGACCTTCTCAACCAGTACTAGGCACTCATCCTAGCTATTCAGCAGATAGGCAAGAAGAATACGTAATTCTGGGAATGGATCAGGGAAGCCACAGAAATCCCTGCAGAATGAAGTAGAAGATTGTCCAAAGGGCAATGGAGAAGCCCATGGTTGGTGGAGGAAGCAAGTAGCACATTACAAATGAGAAATTACGGTGTTGTTGATAGAAAATGGGCTGGGTTGATAGAACTCAGAAAGACCTGAGTTCAATACAGTCTCAGATAATTACTATCTGTGTAACTTTGGGCAAGTCACTTAACCTCAGTTTCCACAATTATAAAATGGGGACAATAATATTGCCTATCTCCCAGGTTTGTTGTGAAGATCAAATGAAATATTTGTAAAGCACTTTGCAGAACTTAAAGTGATACGTAAATGTCAACTGGACCAAACCCGGCCTCTAACCTGTGGATGGCTAGGGTTGAACAGAGCAGGATAGAGACAAGAGAGTCAGGAATCAAATAGAAGTTTAATTTCAAAGTGAGGGAAATGGCTTGAAAGCAAGGACAAACATGCAGGGCCCTTGCCCCTAATGGGGGGACCCCCTTTAGGGCGCCAAATCTTAATACTTATACCAATGGCTAAGCAGTGAGCCATAGCTCTGACAACGAGGGGTAACAGTAACAATGAGACAAGTTCGACTCATAGCAGGGCTTCATGACCAGAACATGCATACAGCAGGTGCTCGTCCAAGCTCAGAGAACCCCTGGTGCTGGGCAAAGCAATACAATAATTACATGAAACAATTCTGGGATTTTGCTGTGGCTGAGATCATCCAGAGGGTGAGTGCAAAGGATTATTGTTATGCCAAGCTCAAGGCACAGCTTGCTTACTGGGCCTTGGCTCTGGAAAACAGGGTGTCTCCTAATATCTTGACACTACCAATTCTTATAAAAGATGTCATCAAAGAAATGTGTGATCAAAAGATGAGCTGCACAAGTAGTGAGACCACTGTCACTGATAGAAAGCTGGGTGATCCACTGATATCCTTACACTGTTAGGAGAACTCGAGGAACCCCAGTGGTGACCTTGTGGGAGGACCTGGATAAGAGTGGCAAGAGAATGGACAGGCATGGATGGTTTGTGGTCTTCATCCTTGATGGAAGAACCCACGCTGATGACCTCACAGCTCTGCTGGAGTACATTTAGGTTTAGCTTAGACCATAGATTGAGAGTTGGAAGGAAACTTTAAGGCAACCCCAGATCCAACTTCAGAGTCCAACCCCAGATCAGGAAACTGAGGCTCAGAGACATGAAGTGACTTGCCCAGCATCACCTAGTAAGTGTCAGAGATGGAATTAGAGCCCAAGTCTTCCAGTATTTTTAACATTCCACCAAACTTGCCCTCTTTACATCACAAGGTTGTTGTGAGACTAGCCTTTTGCAAACCCTAAAAATGCTACAGGAATGGGATGTTATTTATCTTTTCTTAGCAACTTAGACATGTGTCAACTCTGGCCCTAATAACTATCAGAAGTCCTTTCTCATTCTGGGTTGGAAACAGTTATTGACCTGTGGCTAAGTGATAGAGAGGCCTAGTCATCTTCAGAGAGCTCAGCAACACCGTGGCCTCCTTCAGCAAAAGTCTCCAGGGCCAAGAGAATTCCCACCCCTGACTACAAAATGGGTGTAGCTACCCAAGATTCTGGGCCTAAGTCACTGCAGTGAGAATTGGAGCATCCTCAGGAAAGTCTGTTAAAGACTGGGATAGTGACTAGGGCAGGAAACAGAAGCATCCATTTAAAAGCCAAGGCAGCCCAGAAGGAGGGTTGACTCCAGAGGGATTCCTCCAGACAAACTTAGGTCGATCTTGGCTGAAGGCAGGACCTAATCCTCTCAGGGACCATAGAAAACCTGTGCCTAGGTTGAAAGCCAGCTGGCTAAAGCTCCCCTGGCCATTCACCCAGGAAGAACGATCTCTTGGGCCAGCTGAACACAGGTAAAGGCCAACTCGTTGGTTATCCTTATTGCCACTATTGTGATTTGCCTGCATGGAGGGAGTGTTCATGTCAATGAGATGAAAGATCCGTTGAAACCTATTAATCCAGGCTGATTGCCTATTACTTTCCCTCAAGCACTCAGTGTTCTAGCCACATTGACCTATTTGATGTTTTCCTAAAGGGCAGCCCATCTCCTGCTTCTGTCCCTCGGCAGAGGCTCTTTCCCATACCTGGCCTATTCTCCCTCCTCACCTCTAGAATCAATCCCTTGCTCCTTCAAGGCTCAGTTCAGCTACAACCTACTTTTATGAGCTGTTTCCTAATCCCCTTGGTTTTTAATACTCTTTCCCTAAGAAATTATCTTATGTTCTGTATGTGTCCTATCCTCTTATTACAGAATAGAATATAAGTGTCTAGAATGAACGAATCAGTGAATGAAGAAAACATTTATTAAGCGCTTACTATGTGTAAAGTGCTAGGGATACAAATTGAAAGGTAAGCCAGTCCCTGCTCTCAAGGAACTCACATTCTAACAGGGAAGACAACAGATACGGAAGGTTTCAGCAGCAAATTCCTGAGCATGGGAATCTTTTTTTCCCCTCCTATCCCTAGCATTTATCTCAGTGCCTTGCACATAGTAGGTGCTTAATAAATGTTTGCTAAATTGAACACTTAGATACTTCACTAGAGTAACTCACAGCCAGTCTGCGCTTTGTCATCCATCTTGTGTGACTCATGTCCATAAATTTCCATAAAGTCTCCAGAGAGGATATATCCACCATATGGGAGGCTTTCCCTTGAGCATTTTAAGATTTCATGGATACCAGTGCAGTACTTGGGGTGTCCTCCCTCAGTCTTGCTCTATGACTGGCCTGCTTCCTTTTTCCTACCAGATCTGTTGTTATTGTTATTATAATTATTAGATATTGTTATAACTGGAAGGTTCCTCAGAGACCATTTAGTCCAACTCGTTCATTTTAGAGATAAAGAAACTGAGGCTTAGAGATACGAGGTGATTTACTTGTCCAAGGTTACAGACATCTCTGATGTTTTTTATAACATTTCTCAAGCATATGTTATCACTGGTAATGTACTGTGACATACTTACGTGTGTTATTATGGATTATTGATAATAATTATACTGATCATGGAGGTTAAGCCCAAAAGAGTCTCTGCAGGTACTTTCCTATTCTAGATTGTAGTAGTAATAATGATAATAATTTTTATAGCACTTTAAGATTTATAAAATGTTTCACAAATATCTCATTTTATCTTCACAACAACCCTGGGAAGTAGATGCTACTATTAGTCTCATTTTACAGATGCGGTAAATGAGGTAGACAGAAGTTAACTGACTTGTCCAGGGTCACACACAGTTGTTAAGTGTCTGAGGCTGGATTTGAACTCACACCTTCCAGACTTGGGTTCAGCATGCTCAGGGGCATGCTGGTAAATGTTTAGCAATCAATAGTCTGGGGGAAAATGTATGCATTACACACCTTTAAGTTTAATCTGTGATATTAACATTTTGTCTGTGGCTTTCTTGAGTCTAGACAATCAGCAAAATCATAAATCAAACCTTGATTTGTAGCATTTGCCAATTTAGTGTAAATACTCACACTAAAAATTTAACAATCAGCTCTCTTGAGCCAGTACATGGTGGTTCCAGCATACCCCTGACTATTCTATCCACTGCTCCCCCTACTTGTCTACATCAAATAAATAAAATAAATAGCCCTGCAATATTGTGGTAGAAAAGGCTCATTCAGAGTATCTGGAACCCATTCAGTAAGAGTGACTAAATTTCAATCTTGAATTAGCTGTGTGACATTGGATCAGTCCCTTTCTTTTGCTGGGCCTCAGTTTCCTCAACTGCAAAACAAAGGGATGGGACTAGCTGATTTCCAGCTCTAAATCTATGATCCTATCATTTTAACAGGGCAACCAGGTGGCTCAGTGGATAGAGCACCTGGTCTGGAGTCAGGACAACCTGAGTTTAAATCCAGCCTCAGATGCTCAGTGGCTATGTGACCCTGGGCAAGTTACTTAACCCTGTTTGCCTCAGTTTTCTCATCTGTAAAATGTACTGGAAAAGGAAATGACAAACCACTCCAGTATCTTTGCCAAGAAAACCCCAAATGGGGTCATGAAGAGTCGGACAGGACTGAAACAATTGAACAACAAATATATTAATGAAGTCCAAAAATTCCATGACCTCAAAGAGAAATTAGATCTCCTGTTTCTAAGTTTAGCACTCTTCACATAATACCACACATGGCCTAGCTCTGCTCCAAATTTCCTATGACTGGGTTGGGTGGAGTTGGGTTAGTGCCAGAGACCTTTTTTAGCCAGTACTGGGCACTCATTCTAAATACTCAGCAGACATGGAAGAACAATTTGTGATTTCTGGAATGGATCATGTAAGAATTGGAGAGGACATGTCAGATTTATCCTCCATCATTCATTCATTCATTTATGCAACAACTGTTCAGTGAGCATATACTCTGTGTCGGGGTACAATGGGAGGAGACAAAGGTAGATTACCCTGCCTTGACTTTGGTAATTCAGAATCTTTTAGGGAGACATAGAAGTAGCATTCCCTTTAAGTCAGCGAACTCACAGTATGGGGGAGAAAGAGGAAAAGCAGTAGTTCTAGACTCTTAAGGCAGCAGACAGGGATAGCTCTTCCTACTACATTAGGCAGAATCTGAATAGGACCACAGGGCTGGTGGTGAGTGAAACACAGTGTCATAGGAGCTCAGTAGAAAGAGAAAGCATTCCTGGCCTGGGGAGACACAAAAAGTTTCCTTAAGAAAGACCTGGAAAGATGAGGATTTCAACAGGCAGATGGAACAAGGTACCAGGTGGAAAGGCATGGAAGCTTGTTGGGGAGGGATAGTAAGTGAATCGAATCATCCAGGGTGGTTTGGGCAGAGAGTATGTACAGTGGAACAGGGAGAGGGAGGTTGGAATCAACCCACAGAGGGGCCTTGAATGGCAGACTAAGAAATTTCAATGGTCACAATCAATTTCTTTCTTTTCTGTCCTGTTCTTCACAGGCCACATTTACAAAGAGGTTGGAGGGTGTAATGATAATGAAAAGAATATGAGTTCTCTTAAAGGAGAGGCTATGAATCTCATTGCCAAGGCCCCTTGTTCCTTCAAGGTACGGCTTTAATTAGACTATAGTCTAATAATAGCTAGCATTTACATAGCATTTTACAAACATCTTATTTGATTCTCACAACAACCCTGGGAGTGGGAGTTAGGTGCTATTATCACCATCCTCATTTTACAGATGAGGAAACTGAGGCAGACAGAGGTCAAGTAACTTGCCCAGGGTCACACAGCTACTTAATGTCTGAAGCTAGATCTGAATTCAGATCTTCCTAACTCCAGGCCCAGGCATGGTGCCACTTAGCTTCTTTTACATGATGCTTTGCCATGTCCCTTCAGCTGATAGTGCTGTCCTTCCTCATCTATCCTTTTTTTTTTACTTCAAATTTATTTTAAACATTCTTTTTTTTATATATGTTGCAATTTTATTTTGATCACTCAAATGAAAAGTTAGCATGTAGGAAATTTAAATGATACAGTATGGTAAAAATAGCAGAGAACAAACTGAAAAATAAAATCTAAAAAGGAGGTGCACCTAAAACATGAAAATTCAATATTCATTAGTGTTTCAGCTTCAGTTTTGATGGACACTTAATGTAGAAAAAATATTTTTTAAACAACAAACTTTTAAATCATCATGACTCTTCTGAAGAGATTTCAGCACCAGCACTAAGATTTACACTTGCAGTTTGTTTGTGATTGACTTGTTAGCCATTTACAGAGAATACAGTACAGATCTATAACAGATCAGATCACAGTGTTAAGAAAGCAGTATCTTCCCGGAATTAGAAAGGATCCCCTAAACTGTACTCAGCTTAAGACATCCAATTTATAAAAGCACAAAAACTGTAATATTCTGGTTTTAAGGACATTAGTTTTTAACTTCTTAGCTTCTATTTCTCACTTTAATTACTGAAATCTCTGGCAATGACATAACTGTCAGTATGACAGCAAATGTTTACAGTAAACCTTAATTCAATCAAATTCCTTCAAAGAACAAATTCAGCAATCTGGGATAACAAAATATAGACGAAAAGTAGCATGACTAAACATTGTTTTTTTTTTAAAATACAGAAATCATGTTAATTTTTGAGCAAGGCACAAAACGTTTAGTGCATAAACCAGTTTCTTTCAGGATTCAGTATTTTAGTCTCTTGGACCACTTGTACCCAATATACTATTCCACCAGGCTATTGAAGTTTTCTAACAAAATCAAACATGATTTCTCACTAGATTGGTGGGGGTATGAACAATCTCAATGATAAAATGTGTGCTTAAAAAAATTACGTGAACAAAGATCAAATGCATCCTATTATTTTTATAGAGAACAGTACTTTAAAAGCTTGCTTTTTATCTTTAATGCCTTCACTATCACATGTAGAACAATGAACAGTCACTAGAAAGAAAAATTGTACTATGTTCCATCATAGTCTAGTCTTTTTTTTTTTTCTGGCAAGGCAATCAGGGTTAAGTGACTTGCCCAGAGTCACATAGCTAGTGAGTATCATGTGTCTGAGGCTGATTTTGAACTCAGGTCCTCCTGATTCCAGGGCTGGTACTCTATCCACCTTACCACCTAGCTGCCCCCATAGTATAGTCTTTAAAATGGAATCTCTACAGAAGAAAGAAACATTTTAAAGGGGGCTAAACATTCTTTGTTTTGTTTTTGGCTAATGTGGGTTAAGTGCCCACATTGCCCAGGGTCACACAGCTAGTGAGTGTTATGTGTCTGGGGCCGAATTTGAACTCAGGTCCGCCTGACTCCAGGGCTGGTGCTGTCCACTTGCCACCTTGCTGCCCCATTAAACATTCTTTAAAAAAAATATTGAGTTCCAAATTCTTCTCCTCCAGTTCCTCCCCCACCCATTGAGAAGGCAAGCAATATATCAATTATACAAGTGAGGTCATGCAAAACATACTTATTTCTATATTAACCATGTTGCAAAAAACATAAAGAAAAATAAAGTGAAAAATATATACTTCAATCTGTACTCAGAGTTTATCAATTCTCTCTCTTTGAAGGTAGAGAGTGTTTTTTTTTATCATGGGTCCTTTGGGATTGTCTTGGAAAATTACATTGATCAGAGTAGCCAAGCCCTTCACAGTTGATTATCATTCCTTGTAACTATTCTGTAAATATTGATACATGTATAGAAGGGGTTTTGCCCTTTTCAGACCCAGATTGCATTAACAGAGCGGCACCCTGGATCCTGCCTTTCCTTTTTTACCCCTCAAGTACAGTTGTCCTAGTTTGATTGACTGGCTGTGTAGCCAGAAGAGACTGCATCTTTAAAACTGACCACACCGAGACAGCATCTCTTTCTTCTGCTTCCTTGACTGCTGCATCCAGAGGGTAAAGATTACAGTTCACCCCCAGTGCAGGCTCCATGAGCTGGAACTCCCCTTTTACAATCCAGCCCTGAGAAATGAGCCTAGGGTTTTCTGTTCTGTTATTTGTCCTTCTCAGTTTCAGTTGTCTATGGGAATCCCCACATGGTGTTCAAGTCACAGTGACCCTGGAGCCAGGATTGACTGTGGTATGTTGCTGCCAGCCCAGACCTGCAAGGAAGCCCTGAGAAAGCAGGGTGCCTGGGATTTGAGCCCAAGGTGGCCTTTGGACTTGGAATTCAAGACTGTGTTCTATAGTACTTGAGCTAAGCCATGAATCCAATTCTTTGCCCCTCCCCACACTGAGGTGGTGCAGGATGAAGGATTAAGCCCTGCTTGTGGGGAGTAAGTTTATATATTTGTGATTATAGCTTTTGAAGTAATTATTACTTTGTTGAAGCTGATTTGACTGTTAAGTGGTTAAATAGAACACTTATTTGGGGAACCCACCCCTACATTTAAGGGAATACTATCTGTAGGAACTGGAGCCATTTCCAGAGTGCTGACAGGTCCATATTCAAGGGCATCAGAGAACCTTGGGGGAGGGGTATGATATAACACACCTGCTCTTCGATGGGGGTGGGGGAGGGGCACAAGAATCAGTATTAGGTGTATACATCGTCTCCTCCAATGGAAGGTAAATTCCTTAAAGGCAGAGATTGTCAGTCAAGATTCTTTCAACTATTTGGACTTTGCTCAGATGTCACACACTATAGGACACTGGAAAGCACCTTGGATGAGCATTTGTCTCTTTGTTTTGTGTCTCCCTTGATGATGGTATCAACTGATCACTGCACAAAGTTGTCTCCCTGATCAATCTATTATTAAATCTTGTAGTAGTTTTATTCCAAAAATTTAACGTAAAATGTATCATAAAATCTAATAAATTGTATGATATAATAAATAAAAAATAATCTAACATTGATCAAATGAATTAATTAAAATTTAATGTAAATTTTATTTTAATGCCCATCAACAAGTACAGGTTTTCAAACATATAAAACAAAGTATAAGAAAAGAAAAATAAAGAAAATTTAAAAAACCAACCTGTAAATTTCTGCTATTTATTGATTGATAAGTGCTGGTTTTCATATAGGATCACATATTTAGAGTTTAAGGAAACCTAGAGTTCATTATGTCTAACTCTTTCATTTTAGAGAAGAGAAAACTGAGGTCCTGAGAGGTTGTGACTTGCTCAGATTTTGTAAGGTCATAACTTATTCATGGGAGACATCTTGTTTGAAGAGTGTTTTGTTTTTGTTTTTGTTTTTGTTTGGAGGAGAGTTTTTAAGGTTGCTAATGAGTTCTGCCAAATCAAACACCGCCCCCCTTTGTAATTAGTCAACAACAGACACAAAGGCATCTTACATTTGTCATTCAATTGTGAAGGAGAGAGCTGTTGTAAGAAATTAGCTTTGACCCCGTGCTAGGCCTAGATCACAAAGACATCAAAGAAATAAGAAAAGATCCTATCTGAACAAAAAAAAAAATATTTATTGCATTTCTTTTTGTGTGTGGTAGTAAAGAACTGGAAACTAAAGGGATGGCCAATAATTGAAGAATGGCTGAACAAATTTTGGTATGTGAATGTGATGGAATATTATTGTGGTAAAAAAAATGAGGAAAAGAGATGATTTCAAAGAGACATAGAAAGACTTGTATGAACTGATTCAGAGTAAAGCCAGCAAAACCATAAGAACAATTTATATTATAGCACTGACATTATAAAAACAAACAACTTTGAAGACTGAATGAACTGATGGAGAATGAGGTGAGCTGATCGAGGGCAACACCATCTTCCTGGTGAGTCAGTCCTTCAGGCTCGCCACAACCTAGAAGTCATCCTAGAGCCCAATCTCTCACCCTCTACATCCAAGTTGTGGCCCAGCCCTGTTGATTTTGCCACCTTCTCATCTCCAACACTGTCACCATTCTGCTACAGGCCTTATTTCCTCATCACTGATGGGTCTGCCTGCCTCAAGCCTCTCCCTACTCAAATCCACCTTCCATTCAGCCTCCAAAGAGATTTTCCCAAAGCATAGATCTGATCATATTATACCCCTACTCAGTAAACTCCAGTGGCTCCCTATTGCTTCCCTGATCAAATTCAAAAGGGCTCTATTTGGCATTCAAAGCCCTTCATAACCTACTGTCCTATTGCTTTTCCAGTTTTCTTACATCTCATTCCCTGACACATACTCTTTGATCCAGGGACATTCCTCTCATGCTGTTCCTAGAACAAGACACTCCGTCTCTCAGATCCTAGCATTTTCTGCCCCGTGTTTAGAATGTTTTTTCTCCTCATCTCCACCTATTAGCTTTCCTAGCTTCCTTTAAGCCCCAACTAAAATCCCATCTCCTACAGTAAGCCTTTCCCAACCCTCTTAATTCTAGTGCCTTTCCTCTTTTACTTATTTCCTATTCGTCCTCTACTGATTGGCCAACAATCCGACCCAGCCCAAGCCTCACCTGCCCATTGTTTGGGCCCTGGTGGCTCAGAGTGAGTGTAAATAGCAATTGTTTCTGTTCTGGCCAGAATCTTTGAGGGTCTTCCCCTCCCAGATTAATTTTTTTTTTTTTTAGGAAACAGACTAGGCCATCTTTTGCCTCAATTCTTACCTTGCCTTTAATCACTCAATGGGTGTTGCCTTAGACAAACTGAGACCTGGGAAAGACCTAAGCTTAAAAAGGCCAAGATCTCCCACTGCATCCAGGGTCATCTCCAGTCATCCAGATATATCTTACCACTGGATGAAGATGGCTCCAGAGGAGACAGGGGAACTGATGACTTTGCACAGCCCAGCCTCACTTAAATCCAATTTACTTGCAAGTCAAGCCGTCACCCTCCTGATACCATTGGTGCTCTTCAAGAATGAAGGACAAACAACATTTATCCTGTAAATAGCTTGTTTGTACATATTTGTTTGCTTATTGTCTTCTCCATTATATTGTGAGATCTTTGAATGAGGTCTTTTACCTCTTTTTGTATCCCCAGTGTTTAGTATAATGGCTGGCACATAGTAGGTGCTTAATAAATGTTCATCTCCTGACTGACTGAAAATAACAACATTCTATAAGCAATCAACTTTGAAAGCCTTAAGAACTCTGATCAGTACAATGACCATCTGTGATTCTAGAAGTCCAATGATGAACCATGCTACCTACCTCCTAACAGATAGATGATAGACTCAGGGTGCACAATGAGACATGTATTTTTTGGACATAGGCATTGAAGTGATTTGTTTTGATTGACGTTATATTTTTGTGGGAGCTAGAGGGGGAGAAATGATTTCTCTTTATTAAAAAAAAATAATTAAAAAAATATCACCTGGAAATATACAAATAAACCCATTCAAACCAGAGAAATTTTAAGTGTTCAAAGATATTTTTGCCAACAGAAAATTATTACAACTAGTCTGTTTTCCCCCCTGGAAGTCTAGGATATAGTACAATCTTAATAAATCATTCATTTTGCTTTTCTCTACGTAATATGCTTCCTTCAAGAAGCTTTGTTTCCACCTCACATCTCACAGAGCAATCTCTTTGGACTGCTAATTCATTTCACTTTAATTTAGTTCAATTCCAAAAACTTTTGTTATGGACCTAGTATGTGCCAAGCCTGAAGATACAAAACCAAAAATGAACCAGTCTTCTCCCTCATGATGCTTACATTCTACCGAGAAGGAATAACATGTACATCAGATCAATCAATACAAGGTAATTTGAAGAGAAAATAAGGGCTAACAAGTAGAAAGATCAGATAAAGCTCCTGGTGCCATTACGTCCCCATGGCTACCTACCTAGTAGGGAGCAAGGCTGACCAGATTCCCTTTAATGCTGACAGCCACTCTCCATTGCACTTATCATGTAATATGGCATATTATAGTTACCTTTCTTTGTGTCTTATCCCTCTACTGATGTAAAACTTCCTTAAATGTTGATGCTCCTTCTAATAATAATAGTGACCATAATTATAACAACAATAATGAACATTTATGCAGAGGTCTAACATTTACAAAGCCTTTTACCTATATTATCTCATGTCATCCTTTCCACAACCCTGAGAGGTAAGCATTGTTAGTATTATTATCCCCATTTTACAGAGGAAAAAACTGAGGATCAGAGAGAGTAAGTACTTTGCACAAAGTCAAACTGCTAGCAAGTGTCAGAGGCAGGATTCTAACACAGGCCTTGCCCAAATACAAGTCCAGAGCTCTTTCCACTTTTCATATTCCCCAAGAGCATAGGACTCCGTACACAATGGGTATTACACAAATGTGAGTTGCTTAGTTGCCTTAAATTAAATACAAGGGAACTGAAATTATTGTGAGGCTTATTGTGGCAAATCCCTGACCTCTTTGCAGGCTTTTCTCCCAGGAGCTTCCACCTGAGTTGCCAGTAGGCTACATGGCCACTATGGATGGGATGAAAAGGCATAGGTGGTAGTGGGGGGTGAGGGGGGTAATCCCAACAGTGGTAAGAATGAAGCAAAGAAGGATCAGTGAGGGGAGGGGAGAGTGAAGGATGGGGATAGCAGGCAGGGAGAAAGGAGGCGGGGTAGCAATCTCTGCAGGGATTTTTGAAATTCAGCCCAGCCTGTGGGAGGGATCCCTGCACCAATTTGTAAACCTGTCCTTTGAGTGTGGCATCAAGTCATGAATCATACTGGCCCACTGCCTTGCAATGCAGAGAGTAGCCGCTCACCAATCCCCTCCCCCGCCAGTCCCTGGCCTTCTTACCATTCTGGACACACTAGGAGCCTCCGTCTCTTTTGCTCATTTTTTCTCCCCTCTGCAGCCCCTGCAGAATAGGATTTTTCTACTGCATCATTTAGAAAAAGAGCTTAAGCGACTGTACCTATTTCCAGAGTCTGAGGCTAAATCTCTGATATATTCAGGGCATCCTAGAGCTAAAACACCTCAGAATTCTAGAAAATTAGAACCACGGAGTTTTTAGAATCAAAGAATCTTAGACCCTTAGAATCACAGAATATTAGTAACCTAGAAACTTAGAATCACTGAAACTTAGAATCTAAGAGTCAGAAGGAACTTCAGAGGGCATCTAATCTCATGCAATAATCTCCCCCTCAACTTGGGATCCATACATAGATTTCAGAGGGTCCATGAACTTGGATAGGAACAAAATTACATCTCTATTTTTGTTAACCTCTAATGGAAACTGAACATCTTCAGCTATGAATTTTTAAAAAGAATATTACTCTGAGTAAAGGTCCATAGGTTTCACTGGACTACCCATGGGGTCTATGGCATGCAAAAAGTTAAGAACTCTTCTCCTGGGAATTCTTTCCCCTATCATTCAATGTTCTCTCCAGCCTTCTTTCCCCTAAACTTATCTCTCATTATTTTCCAACAGAGCCTTCCACTTAGGATGTTACAGTGGGAGGAATGATAGAATGTGGAATTCATATATAACAAACATTTATGAAGTGTTTACCATATGGAGTTACACTGTTGGGAAGATACAAAAAATTGTGTTAAGACATGGTGCCTGGCCCCACAGAGATTATCATCCATGGAGTAAGACACCAACATAGATAACAACAATAACATACAGTGTTACATGATAAGTAAGTACAACAAAAAGTTACAAAAGAAGACAATATGTAAGGTCTGGGGAACAAGACTGTTTCCAAAATGGTAGGATCAGAAAAGGCTTCCTGGAAGAGGAAGCATTTGAATTGGACTTTAAAAGATGGACAGAAATTCACCAGGTAAAGAAAGGTAGTAGATTCCAGACCCGATGAGCAGTGTGGATGTAAGAAAGTGCAGGGCCTGTCCTTGATGGAAATACTAGGAAATTAGGACAGAAAAGTAGAGGAGGGGCGTGAGTGAATTGAATGAATGAAAAGCACGTGTTAAGTACTTATGTACTAGGTCTTCTGCTAAGTGCTGGGCACAGGAACAGAAAAAGCTAGATGTCATTATTCTGAAGGAGCTAACACACACCCTAATGGGAGAGAGACTTGCACATAAAAGAAAGTTCAATTCTGGGGAAGATTGCCTGGAAATCCTGAAGGTTCATCTGTGGGTGGATAGCAAGGCCCAGAAATGTTTAGGTCACTTAGTTCAGATGGCAGTATTGGGAGGATTGAAGGGAAGAATAGATGCAAGTCAGATGGAAAGGCCTAGCAGTCTCCCGTCTCTCATCAAAAAGAATGGAGTTGTTGACTTCTGTCTTTTCCAAAACTTGTGAGCAGTCGAGTAGCCCAGCAAGGAGGAAAGCAAAAAAGTAGGATTCGCCTGGTGTTGGCAACTTTCCCCCATGCCTCAACCACCCTGGATGAGTTCTGGAACAGTTCTGGAACCTAGGAAAGCTAATTCTGCCAGTCACATGAAGGACAGATCAGAGAGGGAAAGAGGAGAGCATGGAAGACCTATCAGGAGGCTAATTTGATATTTCAGGTTGTCAGTAATCAGGGTGGTATGATAATGGTAGGGGAGGGTTCAAAAGGTGTTTTGAAGATGGCAGAGATAGGACTTGGTGACTCAATAAAATAGTTGATAATGATGATAGCTGACATTTACACAGCATTTAAAGTTTGCAAATTTTTTTGTATATACTCTTTGATTTGCTTGGTGAGGACAGGTATCACTCTCATTGTACAGCTGACAAAATTGAAGTTGAGAGGTTGGCAACTTGTCCAAGGTTTCATAGACAATACGTATTTGAGACTAGACTGGAACTCAGGTCTCTCTTGTCTCTAGTCTTGCATGCTTTTTCTATTATACTTATATATATGAGTGAGTATGTGAGGCAAAAGGGAAATAAGTTATATCGTAACCTTGAAGATGAATAAACATGTGGGATCAGTTGAATGGTGGGGCTACAGGAAGGAGAGGAGGGTTAGGGGAAGTAAGGAACTCAGTTATAGAGGAGGTGTCAGTGAGACATTCCCAGGGGAGGGGACCTGAAGGCCATTAAAGATGTAGGTCTGAAGAGCAGGAGAGGTCAAGGATGGAGATCTAAATTGTAGAGTCATCTGCATAGAGGTGATAAGATCATGTATCTAGAGCTAGAAGGCTGGCTGGTTCAACCCTGTGCTTTTAAAGATCAGAAATCTGAGGCCTAGAGAGATTAAGTGATTTTGGGACCAAAGATCAATGTTTTCTCCACTTTACCGGTCTGTTGGAGGGGCTGGGGAAAATATGAATGAGATAAAAATGGGTGTGTCAGTGTTCAAAGGCATCTTAGAACATAGAAACTCAGAGCTGGAAGAACCCTTAGACCATGAAACATCTAAGCTGGGTGGTACCCTAGAACCCAGAATGTCAGAGGTGGGAAGGACTCTAGAAGCCAGAATGTCAGAGGTGGGAGGGGCCTTAGAGCATGAAACATCTAAGCTGGGAGGGACCTAAAACTCGGAACGTTAGAGCTAGGAGGGTTCTTAGAACCCAGAAAATCAGAGATAGGAAGGAATTTAGAACCCAGAATGTCAGAGCTGGGAGGAACATTAGAACACAGAATGTTAGCTTTGTAAACCTTAAAGCACTGTATAAATGAGTTATTATTATACAGTCAGAAGGTCTTCAAGTGGAACCTGAATGATCACTTTAGGGGTAGGTCATAGGGAGAACATCTACTCAGGCACAGATTAGATGATGTAATGTTATATATGGCAGAGTGAAGTCAAACTCAAATAGAAACTGGGGCTTTTAAACCTTAAATAAGGATCTTCATAGCAGTATAATGACTTAGAAAACCATATATTATCATAAGTATTTTTATTAATTGTGTTAAATATTTTCTGTAGTCATGCTTCTCCAGGGGTCTAACACCTCTGGTGTAGGGTAAGAGCAAAGGAGTCACTGGGTCACAATTCTGATTCTGTTGTCTGTGTGACCTTGGATAAGTCATGGAACCTCTGAGTTACATCTGTAAGACCGTATGATCTCTAAAATCTCTTCTAGCTCTAATATCCTATGCTTCCTTCTAGTCCTAAAATTCTGTAAATGATAGAGAAAGGTATTTTTTAACCTGTCAAAAACAGCAACAACCAGTGGACAGAACCCTTTGGAGCATCCCCAGGGCAGAGCAGTGCACAAAGCCCTGATAGCCACCTTGCCTTTAAAATCAATCAATCCACAAGCCCTTACCATGGGACTGGCACTGCGCTAGCTCCGTGACACTTAATAGTCTCAGAAGGGAGACTATGCAGGGAAAAGAAACAACATAATCAGCAGAAATAGCTGGGAAATGGGATAGCTCTGGATGCGGGGAGAAAGTGGATGCAGCTAGTTGTACAAGTGGAAGATGAATAGAATAAATTAGACAATATTTCCAAGTGAAGAACTCTGAAACTTATTTTTGGGGGGGGGGGCGGAGAGAAATGTACATTTCTTTAACGTTTTACAGTTTACAAGTAGCAAGGAACAATGAATTTAGTGTCAGGAGACTAAGTTGATACTCTGATTTCTCTATTTGCTAGGCTGGGCAAGTCAATTCGCTTTTCTAGTCATTTTCCCATCTGTAAAATAGAAATAATAATAAGCTCGGCATAGCACCTAGCACACAGTAGGTGCTTGATAAATGTTTACTGGCTGACTGACTTCATAATACCTACCCACCTTGCAGAATGGCTATGAGGAAGGTACTTTATAGAAATGAGTTATTAATAACTTGTAGGGGTAGGTGGCACAAGGATTTTTATCCTCATTTTACAGATGAGGAAACTGAGGTTTTAGAAAAAAGAAACTGGTCCTGTATCACATAGCTAGTAAGAGGTGGAGCTTTGACTTGAGACTTGAATTTGGGAATTGTGATATGGAATTATTAGTGCCTGCATACCTTACTCCCTGTGTATTTACTTTGCTGTGAACAGGTGGCAGTCCATGTAGTAGGATGCAAACTCCATGAGGGCAGGGGCTGTCTGGCTTTTGTACTTGTATTCTCAAGGCTTAGCAGAGTACCTGGTACATGGTAAGGATTTACTAAATGCTTGTTGACTGAAGTACAAGGCTCTTTCCACATTATCACACAGCCAGATGTGCGGAAAGAGGTTGTTCTAATGCCTTTGGGACACGTTAAGGCATTTCCATTTCCTCCCCGTAATATCTTGAGCATGTATCACGTGTTTCTTGCCATGCTAGGTGTATGGGTATTGTGGCTAGGTTTACTGTCTGTGAAAGCTGTTGAAAAGATGGGTGAGTGACAAATAGAAGGGGAACTGGAACCCCTTCTTGGGGCCTGCCTGCTTAAAATGAAAGGCTGAGAAGTTGAAGGCCTTGAACTCATCCCCACCCCCAACTCTGGCCTAGGTCAGTGAGACCACTTTTCTGAGGTCCTTTTTCAGCTTGGACATTCCACATTCTAGAATCTAAGGCCTTACTGACATTCTATGTTCTGAAGGCTGTTCCTGCTCTGCCAGTCTCAGTGTGGGAGAGACATGAGGGGAAAGGAGAGGGGAGGGGAAGAAAGGGTAAAAGAATTGAAGGGAGGTGAGAAGAGGGGATAAGGTTGTTACACACTTGTGAGGAAGAGTTCAGAATCTTATTTCAACCAGAATTCTTAGAAATGCAAAGCCACTCTTCCAGGAAAGAGCTTTCTTCCTCAGCCTCAGTTCTCAAGGTGAACAATGGGGTAGAGGAGAGGGAGGGAAGAAGAGACAAAGTGTGCACATACAGGGTGTCCCAAAAGTCAAAGTGCAGTTTTCAGGTATTTGTGCTATTGGAGCTAAAAACTGCATTAAAACCTTTGGGACACCATGGATAAGTGTATCGAAAATAAAAAGCCATTACATTGGGGAAGGCCAGCTAGTATATAGTATAATACTGCACAGAGTTCCTGGGCCTTCTTCATGAGTTCAAATCTGGAGTGACATAACAGCTGTGTGACCCTGGCAAGTCACTTAACCCTGTCTGCCTCAGTTTTCATATCTGTAAAATGAGCTGGAGAAGGAAATGACAAACTACTCTGGTATCTCTCCAAGAAAACCCTAAATGGGGTCAGACAAGACTCAGTAACACCTTGGGGACAAAAGTGTGCGTATCTGGGTGGGGGGGGATCAGGAAAGGCATTTCAGGTAGGAAATGGTGTTTGACTTAAATTTAGAAGGAAATTAATAATTGAGACTAGTATGTCAGCAGGGAAGGGGAACGGTGAGGCAGTTCCAGGTATGGGCTCAGCCTATGCAAAGGCATGGATATGGGAGATGGGCCATAAAGTCTAGGAAGGGGAGTAATGTGTAGTTAGCCTGATAAGGTAGCCAGCAGTTTAGTACTTTAAATGTAAAACACAGGGGTGGGTATTTGATCCTGCGAGGAAGTACCAGATGAAGCAAATGGGCCACAGCTAAGAGCAAAAAGGGTTCAGGGTAATTATTGGTTACAGGTCGGAATGACCTCCCTTTCCCCCTGTGGAGAACTCCTTCCCCCACGCCCCCTCCCGGCACCCTGTATCAGGAGCTGCAGCGCTGGGCGCCCCCTCCCCAGGAAGGCACGCGGCCATCCTACGGATGCACTATTGGCACTATTGGGGCTGAACGGCCTGGAGTGCAAATAGGGTTCAGGACCTCCGACGGCACGGAAAGCACAAAGTTAGAGAGCGTGGTGAAAATGTATTAAAAAAGATGAGTACAACAGAACAAACCCAGAATGCCCGTACCGCGTGCCCAGCAGCACAACAGCACAGCCTGCATCCCCGGCGCACGCGCCGTTTCTGAACTGCCCCAACTCCAGCCCGAAGAGCCAGCTAGCCCAGCACATGCGCAGCTGCAACCAGGCGGAAGGAGGAGGGAGGGGAAAGAAGCTGAAGGGGTGGGGTTTATAATGCGTACGTGTATTAGCATAGTTTTCCCTCCCACCCTCCGGCGTGGAGGCGTGTTAGAGGAGGGGTGGAGAGATGGAAGTGGAAAGCATCCTGGAGGCTGTGCGCGCCTCGAACGGGCGGGAAGGCGCATGTAAAGCGTCACTTGTGCATAAGAGGGAGGCTGAGGGGAGTGTTTGGAACGTTCCACACTCTAGTTCTTGGGGGGGGCTCTGCTCTTCTGTCAGCTGCTCCCTTCGTCTCCTCTTTAGTCCTGTTCACACATACTGCTGCCCGCACCCCCCGCCGTTTGTTCCTCAAGCCTGGCAGTTCTAAGGGCGCCTGCTCTCTGGTCGCGGAAGCCCCGCCCCTGAGAGGCGCGAGGAGGCTCAGCGAGGCCTTCGCTACGGAGGGAGGGGTCAGGCCAGCTCGGCGGCATAGCCTCCCCTTGGCTGCCCGGCGGGGCGGAGCGGCGTCGGGAAGAGGAGGAGCGTCGGCGCCGGCCCGGGCAGTGGGTTGCCACCCCTTTCGCCTAGAGCCCCAGCCGAGGCCACCACCCTCCCGGAGGCCCCGCCCTAGGCCCGGCCCCATGGGACCTGCCCCTCCTCCTCTGACTGAAGAAGCTCAGACCTGCCCCCCACCTCTGACCCGAGGGGACCAGAACTGCCCCCACCTCTAACCCGAGGGCCTCTTAGCTGTCCCGTCCTCCTCTGACCGGAGGGCATCGGACCTGCCCTGTCCCTCTGAGCTCAGAGGACCGTAGCTGCTCCATCCCCTGCCCCGAGGGGACCAGACCTGCCCCCTCCCCTGACCGGCCCTGGCCTTCGTCTCCTCTGACTTGAGAGGATTAGTCTTGCCTCTTCTGAGGGGAACAAGTTCTCTCTTCCCCTGACCTAAGGGGACCAGACCTGTCTCTTCCTCCCTTTATCTAGAAAGACCAAACCTGCCCCTCTTAAGAGCTCTGACCACTGGGGAGCGGACCTGCCTCTCCTTCTCCCTGACCGGAGGGTACTAAACATGCCCCTTCTCCTCTTCTGACCTAAGCGAACTAGACCACTCCTTTCTCCTCCTCTGTTCTGAAGGCACCACACCTGCTCCCTCTTTTCTTCCTTTGACCCGACAGTATTAGACCTTCCTCTCTTCATTCTCTAACCTGAAAGGGAGAGATTACAAAGTATCTTAAGGAGTTCACAGGCTCATAGACTTAGCGCTGGAAGGAGCTCAGAGGTTGCAACCCTCATTTTGCAGATAAGGAATGCTCAGAGAGGTAAGTCATTAAAAAATCACATAGGAAGAAACAGAATTTGAATTCAGGTCCACTTGACCCCAAATCTAGTGTTCTTCTGATAGCAATAGATTTCTCTTGCCCCTCCTCGGATTCGAGGGACTAGAAATTCCTCTCTTTTCCTAACCTAAGGGGATCAGACCCGCTCCTCCTCCGGCCTGGGAGGACTAACCCTTTCCTGTTCTTTCCCGGAAGAAGGGGGGAAGCTGCAGACTTTCCCCTCTCCCACCTTCCCCAGAGTCCTCCTCTCCTCTGGTCCTGCCCGAAGCCTCCCTTTCTCTAAGCCCACTCTTATCCCCAATAGTAGACACTCCCACGGGCAGGGTCTGAGCCCTTGCCTTCTTCCCTACTCCTGGGGTCTTCCTCCCCCCACCCTCCTCGCAATTCCCGCCTCCCTTCGGCCTCACAGACCCTTGGGCCCTCTTTCCTCCCTCCCGGGGTTCCTCCTTCCCCAGCTACTGGGGAGAGCCAGCCCCCCCGCCCCTCCCAGTTGCTCGCAGAGTCCAGCCCCAGCCCCCCGCCCCGCGCAGGGTCCCCGCCTCCACCGGAGCTCGCTCTCTGGCACACACACGCGCGCACACACGCACAGCCCGGGGTCCAGCCCAGCCCTCCCCCAGGTCTCCTCCTCCTGCGGCCGCCAGGGAAACCTTGCACACAGAGACAGACACACTGGGAGACTCACACGCACCGGGCCCAGTCAGCCCTCCCCTGGGTCTCCTCCTTCTGGGGCTGCCCGGGAAAGCTGCATACCCGCACACCCGGGGGTAGGGTCCAGCCCGACCCCCTCCCCGCTTCCCCTCCCCTTCCCCGGTCTCCTTCTGCTGCTGCTACTGCCGTCGCCGCCGTCGCTGGGGGAGGATTCATGTCCCTCCAGCATCATGCAGCCGCCGCCGAGGAAGGTGAGCGAGCCAGCGGGGCTGCGGCTAGGGCCGGGAGGGGGGCGGGAGCACTCGGGGGGCTGTGGAGGTGGGGGCGGCGGGCTCTGCAGCTGCTGCGAGCTGCGAAGGAGAAAGGCTGCTAGTCCTGCTGTCGGCTTCTCCCCGTTCCGGGCGGAATCTGCTCTTGCCGCAGCAATCCAGGGACTCGCGGCTTCTCTCGCCGCCGCAGCCCGGGATGCGGCGCCGGGATGCTGGAAGGTGAGGGGGGCGCTTTTGGGTCTCCTTGCCCAGCTGCAGCCGCGGGCCCCCCGAGGCCCACCTCTCTTTCGCCTCCACCCGCTCCCTCTGTTTGGGAATGAGGTGGAAGCCTGCGCTGTTGCCCGGAGTTGTATTGATGTGTGTGATATGAGAGAGAGACAGAGAGAGAGAGAGAGAGAAAGACACAGAGAGTGTGTGTGTGTGTGTGTGTGTGTGTGTGTGTGTGTTTTGTGCGCGCTCCGGGAGAGTGCATTCCCGTTGCAAAGTGCATTCTCGGGGTTGCACGGAGGCAGAGCGGGCTTGGGAGCCGAGCAAGCCCCTGCAGTTCTGCAGAGCCCATGCGAGTGTGTGTATTATTGTTTAGTCTGCACAGAGGCTTCGCCCTCCGCTCTCGCCGCCCCCCATTTTGCAGGATTTGGTTGTGTTCCCCAGTCCTCAGTTGGGCCTTGTTTTCCTCCCGGAGCCACAGGGGAGAAGTTGAAATGGTCACACCCCTTCATCTTCTCACCTTCTACCCCCGCCCCCCTCCCGAAATGAAGGTTTACCGGGCATTACCAAGTGAGCAAACGTGGTAGAGTGAAAAGAACTGGGTCTGATGTGAAGAGACCTGGGTCTGAATCTCGCCTTTGACACTTCCTCATTAGTAGCGTTATTTTGGAAAAGTCCCTTCCCCTTTCTGACCCTCAGTTTCCTCATCTGTAAAATGAGGGAGTTGTACTAGGTGACCTCTAAGATCCTATCCTACTAATAAAATGAAGTGCTACTTTTCTAAATCCTGGGATCCTATTCCAAAAGGTACTCCTACCTGGCCACTGGGGCAAGGTGCTTCAGCCCGAGTTCCCTACTACCACTAAGATGGGGAAGTTGTGTATTCATCTTGAGGTTATGTTTCAAGTCCAGGGCCGGATGAGTGAAGCAATAAGAACGAGCGCCCAGTATAGGAAGAGGGAAAGGTTTGTGTCAGGTTTGTGTCCACCACCTTTTCTCCCATCACAAACTGCTATCCTTTCACCCTAATCCCAGCCCCCTTTAGCCTTTTAGAATGGGGCTGTTTCTTTTCTGAAGCTAAATGTTTTCTTAATGTCAAATTCACTAGTGTGTGCTTTTTTGATTTTATTTTTATTTCAATCCGGGTTTCTTTAGTAGATTCGGCCCTTGTCTGTTGGGAATGTCAGTCACACACACACACCCCCCCCCCCCCCAGTGTAGCTGGGTAATAGCTCTCAGAGTCCTAAACAGATTTTCTCATCCCAATGGCATAGGCTCCAAGACGGAGCAAGGAGATATTCTGACACCCTCCCCCCACCAAAAACAAACAAACAAACCCCAGCCTACCAAAAACGCAAATTTGAAGTAAACAGGTAAAGTTACCAGGATACTAGTTCACTGTCCTGGTTAAATGGTTAGCCTTCCTTCTCTGAGTTAGTAGTGTGTATTCTCTTTTGTGAGAGAGTGAATCTGATTGTATGGGCTGTCAATGAGATGAGTGTTATCATCCTCAGGCATTTTGTTCCATGGAGCCATTATGGAATAATTTATTTAATCGATGCCCATTTCATGATTGTGTAACTAGCATTTATTAGATGTTATGTATGTGAGGGAGGACAGCTTCGCTTCATTTCCCCTCCCCTCCTTGGTTTTTGTGGATGGACATATTCGATTTGTTTGGAGAAAAAGAAAATAAATTCTTTTAGATGATAATAAGAGAACATGGGTGCCTGGTTGTTCAAATGATGATCCAACTTGCCCAATTTGACATCTTTTAAATGAAATTGGTCATCTACTCTTTAGTTAAAACCAGTGTTTTGGCCTGTTTGGCTAGTTTGTTCATAAAACATTTTATTTTCTGGCGATGCTAAAATAGGCAATTATCAAACTGGAAGATGGGCACGTGATATTATAATTTAGTATTTTTTGTTTTGTTCATATTACAGTTTGCCTTATCTGCATCAATTTCTGGTATATTTTAGGTGAAAGTTACACAGGAGCTGAAAAATATTCAAGTTGAACAGATGACAAAACTTCAGGCCAAACATCAGGCAGAATGTGATTTACTTGAAGATATGAGGTAAGGTCACAGCAAACACCTTTAAAAATCCTATAATATCTCCCTTTTGGAAGAACATTTGCGTTACAAAACCCCAGGAACTGATGATGGAATTTCCTCTTGGATTTCCTGCTTTTCGGCTGCTGGAGCTTTGACACAGCTGGAAATTATAACTGAAGCAAGCACAATACAACCCTTTTCTTCTCTTCAGTGGGGGAAGGCTACAGTGTATAAGTGCAGTTGTGAAGAAATCAAACGAATGTCAAGCATCATAACAGTGATTCTCATTTTAAATGGTCTCTCAGCTGAATGCCAGAGATACATGTTTAAAGACAGCTACTGGTTGTCTTTAATTCTGTTAAAAGTGTTGAATTCTCAAAATCATTGTACACCAAAGTGGGCACTTCCAGGGATTGCTGATAAATGTCTTTGGAATCAACAGAAAGTAAATGTTGTTAAAAATTATTCATTGGAACTTGACCAAAAAAAAAAAAAATTTGGCTTCATTTCCTGGAATGCTTAATTCAGTAGGGAAATTGAAAGTTAGGTGTATTTTTTTTTTGTTGAAGATTCCTTATGTTCTTGGTCAAGGTAACATTGCAGTTAATGGGATGGATACCTTGCAACATTGTAGAATTAGATAACTTCAGTTATAGAGGGAGTGGTGACAGTACCAAAAGAGAGTCTTCTGAGTTCAAATCCTGGCCTCAGACATTTGACATTTCCTAGCTGTGTGACCCAGGGCAAGTCATTTAACCCTGATTGCCTCACCAAAAAGCCAGTCTTTATTCCTTGTATTAATATTCTAGAAACTTATTAGAAGTCTCAACTGACAGTAGAGTAGACAAAGGTAATTGTTGTGTATTAGTATAGAAAATGAAAAATAATTTCATATTAAGGGGTTAAATGAAAATAGCTGACATTTATGTAGTGCCTTAAAATTTACAAAGTACATTATCTTATTTGGTCTTTATAGCTAGATTCTCTAAGTATTATCCCCATTTTACAGATGATGAGATAGAGCCTTGGTGGTAGTGTTAAGGCTATAAATAGAAGTAACTAGGTGGTATGGTGGAATTGAAATCAGGAAGACTTGAGTTTAATTTTGTCTCATATACTTATTGGGCAGGTAGTTGTTGGCTGGATGACCCTGGGCCAAAATCATTTAACCTCTCTCAGCTTCAGTTTCCTCATGTAAGCAGCTGAGTTAAAATCTGATATGAGAGATTTAATAGCTATGTGACCCTGGGCAAGTTAATTTAACTCATTTGCCTCAGTTTCCTCATCTATAAAATGGGGATAATAATAGCACCTAACTTTCAGAGTTGTGAGCATGAAATGAGGTAGTGCGTAGCACAGTGCTTGGCACGTAATAAGCACTATATAAATGTTTGCTATTGTTATTGTGGATATCAAAAGAGATAATATTTGTAAACCATTTCGCAAACTTTAAAGCTATATAAATGCTACCTATTATTATTGTTATTACTATCATTATTATGATCTTCCTCCTCTTCGTACTCCTAGGGTATTGGACTCAATGTTTTTTAAGTTCCCTTTTAGCTCTAACTCTTTCCTTCTGTGATCCAATGGCTTGCTTGTTAACAAGGTAGTAAGTATTGGAGGTACCATCTTTTCTGACTCCAAATCCATTACTTTCTCCCCTACCGATCTTTCTAGTCTAACGTACTATTTCCTTAGTAATTGCTTAAACTGTAATTAGGAATATGCTTAAATCTTATCAGAATAATTTTTCTCTTAAGGAAAAAATTTCTCATGTGTTAGTTTAACATAAACCATAAAATGATTAACGAGTGATTGTTGAATAATTTTGACTAGTTAACTAATTTTGTAGCCTGTAGACATTTTCTTTAAAGATTGCATTTTTTTCTATGTAGCCTAGGTAAGACTATGCAAGATTTTTTGAGATTTCTGCTGTTTGTCTTTATTGTCAGGAATTAAAACTGAAGCATTGAAATGTCTTCTTTAAAACTTAGCGTAACAAAATTGTTAGCTTCACCCTACAAAGGAAAGTATTTTTAATTTGCTGTTTTCTCTCCATTCTCATAGGGCAGTTTAATATGCTTTCATATTGCAATCCTTGTTCATTATTTTGAACTGACTTTTGTGGTTTTGAATTTGTCTGATCAGAAATTAGATAATTTAGCAAAATAGGTAGAGAAATTCAAGTGTCTAGAAGGAGTACAAGAATACGTAATTAAATCTGAATGTAAAGGTCTCTGGGATAAACTGTTTCTCTTGGATGAAATAATGTAAGTGAAAGCACTATATAAATGTGAGAACCAATGTTATATTGCACCCTAGTTAGTTTCCCTGCCTCTTGTTTCTTCCTTTTGCTATTTTTTTGTCAACAAAGTGTTGTCCCTGATTGTCTCATTCCTCTCCTCAAAGACCTTCAAAGACTCAATATTGCCTGTGGGATAAAATACAGATACCTTAGCCTGGCATTCAAGGACATTCCCTTCTTAGCCCCAACCTACCTTTGTAGCCTTATTTTACACTATTCTTTTTTATGTACTCCACTCCATGGGCGAACAGGTCCTCATTCTACTGTCTCCTGCTTCTATGCATTTGTAGATACCATCCCTCTTGCCTTGAATGAACTTTTCTGATATCTTAGTGAAATCCTTGTATTTTTTTCAAGACTTAGCTTGGTACTACCTCCTCCATACAATGCCCTCTGACCTCCCAATGAGAATTGAGATGTCTTTTCTTGAGTCTCTCATGTTCCTCACTTAAATCATTTAATCTTTTCCTACTTTGTGATTGTTTTCTGTGTATGCCTTTCGATTCTCCCTCTAGAATGCAAGCTTCTTGAAGGCAGAAGTTATCATTTTTCATCTTTTCTTTCCCAGCTCCTCAACACAGTGCTTCATGCTTTTATTTATGATCTCCCTGCCCGCATGTTGTTGTGAACAGAATAACTTATTTCTTGCTTGCTGAAATCTGAGTTAAGACTGCTTATTCTATCACTGCTGCTGTAGAACAGCAAGCTTAATGTAGTTTTTGGAGAGGCAGTGGCGGAGAGGGAAAGGTCTGACCTGGGTTTGACAACTAGGAGAAAGATATTTCCCCTTTTTGAGCCTTTGTTTTTTCATCTGTGAAAGGGGCATACTGATACTTGCATTGCCTACCTCATAGCATTTTTAGGAGGGAAGAAGTATATACCAGAAAGAATAACAAAAATATGAATTCCTGTTTTAATCATGGACACTTTTGTGACTTAAGTTGACAAGAGGAAGGTAGAAATTGCCAAAGGAGGAAACCTGGAACCTCTGGTCTTAGTTGGCAAGTTCAATAGTAATAGTAGCTCCTACTTATATAGCATCATAAAGTTTGTAGCATGTTTTTTTGTAAGAAGGATGGTATTATGTGATGTTATAACTATAAACTATAATAACAGTTTATAGTTTGTAAAGCATTTTAAGTATACTGTCTTCTTTGATTCTCAGCTGTCCAGTAATAATAGCAGACATTTATTTAGGCAGTGGACATTATTTCCATCTTAGATATGATGAGACTGAGGCACAGAGACTTTTTCGGGGTCAGAGAGTTTAATAGTAGTAGAGCTAAGGCTTTAAACACAAGCCTTTAGACTCTAAATCCATTAGTCTTCCTGCCATAGCCATAACTGAAATATTAGTGTCCTAGTTTTATAGCTGAGGGAACTGAGGCCCAAAGATGTTAGTGTCATGCTTATCATGGTCACATGGCTGGTGAGTATTAGGTTATCACTCAACTCCAAGTCCAATGTTGTATGTACTATGCTAACTTTCCTTTGGAAAAAAAAATTGAAATGGATGCTAAAATTATTTTCACATAGATAATTTTCTTTTCTATAAAATGGGCTTCCTACTTGCCCCACAGTTTTAAGTTAAAGTTGAAGATTTGCTTAAAGTCACATAAGGAAAAGACAACCAAGCTCATTAATAAAGAAACTTCTTAATCAGTAAAGATCTCATCATTTTGAAATGTGAGATAAACCTGGTGATCATATATCTAAAAACTTTCTGGATTTGAAATACGAAAATTCTTCATTGAATCATCGAATTTTTTACCTCCCTTACTTTTTTTTTTCTTCTTCTATCTTCTTGTCCCGCTGGAGTTCTGAGCAAGGAGACTGCCATTCACTTTTCCCCCTCTAACAGATTAATTTGGAGGTGAAGTTGAGGACAGGGATTTGGGAGTGGAACAAGTGGGACAAAAGAGGGATCATTTTGTGGAGAAGAAACTTTTTAAATTAATTTATTTTTAGTTTTCAACATTCACTTCCATAAGCTTTTGAGTTTTAAATTTTCTCCTCCTCCTTCCCCTCCCCCCTCCCCAAGATGGCATACAATCTGATATAAGCTCTACATATACATTCACATTAAACATATTTTCACATTTGTCATGTTGTAAAGAAGAATTAGAAACAATAGGAGGAACCATCAGAAAGAGGAAACAAAACACAACAGAAGAAAAAAATAGCAAATAGTATGCTTTGATCTACATTCAAACTCCATAGTTCTTTCTCTGGATGTGGATAGCATTTTCCATCATGAGTCTTTTGGAGTTGTCTTAGATTGCATTGCATTGCTGAGAAGAGCTAAGTCTATCAAAGTTAGTTATTGCACAGTGTGGCTGTTACCGTGTACAACGTCCTCCTGGTTCTGCTCATTTCACTCAGCATCAATTCATACGAGTCTTTCCAGGTTTTTCTGAAGTTGGCCTGCTCATCATTTCTTATAGTACAATAGTATTCCATTATATTCATATACCACAACTTGTTTAGCGGTTCCCCAATTGATGGGCATATCCTCAGTTTTCAATTCTTTGCCACCACAAAAAGAGCTGCTATAAATATTTTTGTACATGTGGGTCCTTTTCCCATTTGTATGATCTTGGGATACAGACCTAGGAGTGGTGTTGCTGTATCAAAGGGTATGCATGTTTTTATAGCCCTTTGGGCATAGTTCCAAAATGTTCTCCAAAATGGTTGGATCAGTTCACGACTCCACCAACAATGCATTAGTGTTCCAATTTTCCCGTGTCTTCTCCAGCATTTATAATTTTCCTGTTTTGTCATGTTAGCCAATCTGATAGGTGTGATGTGGTACCTCAGAGTTGTTTTGATTTACATTTCTCTAATCAATAGTGATTTAGAGCATGTTTTCATATGATTATAGATAGCTTTAATTTCTTCATCTGAAAACTGCCAATTCGTATTCTTTGACCATTTATTAATTGGAGAATGATTTGTATTCTTCTAAATTTGACTCAGTTCTCTATATATTTTGGAAATGATGCCTTTATTAGATGCTGGTTGTAAAAATTATTGTTCTTGATTTTTTTTTTTTGATGAGGCAATTGGAGTTAAGTGACTTGCCTAGGGTCACACAGCTAATAAGTGTCAAGTACCTGGTCTGAGACCAGATTTGAACTCAGGTCCTCCTGACTCCAGGGCTGGT
The DNA here is from genome assembly GCF_900497805.2 of Vombatus ursinus. NCBI lineage: Eukaryota > Metazoa > Chordata > Mammalia > Diprotodontia > Vombatidae > Vombatus > Vombatus ursinus. The sequence goes on from NW_020945437.1 coordinate 25,397,925, forward strand.
GCCACTACGACACCTAGCTGTCCCTTGGTTATAAACATTCTTTTCCAGTTTTCTGCTTCCTCCTAATCTTGGTTGCGTTGGGTTTGTTTGTGCAAAAACTTTTCAATGTAATGTAATCAAAATTATCCGTTTTGCATTTCATAATGTTCTCTCTCTCTCTTGTTTGGTTATAAATTCTTCCGTTCTCCATAAATATGACAGTAAACTATTCCTTGCTTTCCTAGTTTTCATATAATATCAGCCTTTATATCTAAATTGTGTACCCATTTTGACTTTATTTTGGTATGTGGTATAAGATGTTAGTCTATGCCTAGTTTCTGCCATACTATTTTCCAGTTTTCCCAGCAGTTTTTGTCAAAAGTGAGTTCTTATCCCAGAAGCTAGGATTGGGTTTATCAAACAGTAGATTACTATAGTTATTGACTGCTGTATCTTGTGTACCTAACCTATTTCACTGATCCACCACTCTATTTCTTAGCCAGTACCAAGTAGTTTTGATGATTGCTGCTTTATAATACAATTTAAGGTCTGGTATGGGTAGGCCACCTTCCCCAGCATTTCTTTTCATTAATTCCCTTAATATTCTAGACCTTTTATTCTTTCAGATGAATTTTGTTATTATTTTTTCTAGCTCTGCAAAATAATGTTTTGGTAGTTTGATTGCTACGACATTGAATAAGTAAATTAATTTAGATAGAATAGAAGAAACTTTTGAAAAATAAATTTACTGATTTTTTTTTTTGTTTTGTTTTTGTATCACCTACATTTACTGCTGTATCCTTTCTCCCATCCCTTTCCAGAGGGTCATCCCTTGCAATAAAAAAGAAAGAGGAAGAAAATCATTCAGCAAAACTAACCAACATATTGAAGATGTTTTGATGTTACGTTCAGTGTTTTACAACCATAGTCTCCTCCCCAATTCTCCAAAGTGGTCTTTTGTCATCTGTTCTTTGGGGCCAAGCTTGGACATCATAATTTTGCAGCCCTCAGTTTCGAGTGTCTTGTTGATGTTCTTTCCATTTAAATTATTATAGTTATGTATGTCTTTTTCCTGATTTCAGTTACTTTACTTTGTATCGGTTTATATAAATCTTTCCAAGCCTCTCTGTGTTCATCATACTTATTGCTTTTTACAGTACAGTAGTAGTGCATTACATGTACCACAATTTGTTTAGTTATTCACCAGTCAATGAGTATCTACGGTACTTTGTGTCTAGCTCTTTGCTACTACAAAAAGTGCTGCTATAAATATTTCGGTGTATATGGATCCTTTCGTTTTGTCATTAACCTCCTTGAGGTATGTGTCTAGCAATAGAATAGAAAAGGGTATGGACATTTTAGTCATTTTGAAATGCTTTTCAGAATTGTTAATACCAGTTCACAGTCCTACCTGCTTTAAAAGTATGCCTGTCTTTCTGCCATCCCTATCATGTTGACTATTCTCATATTTTATCATTTTTGCCAATTCTCTGTGTGTTAAATGAAAACTTAGGGTTGTTTTGATTTGTGTTTCCCATAATATTCGTGATTTGGAGCATTCTTTCTCATGATTGTTAATAATTTGTAATTCTTCAGAGAAGTGTTTGTTTTTATCCTGTGACCACTTTCTGTTGCAGAATACCTTATGGTTAGATGTTTCTGTTTATATATTTTGGACATCTGAACCTTATCACATATATTTGATACTAAGATTTTTTTTTCTCTAGTAAGCTGCTTCTCACTGATTCTTTGTGTTAATCTTGTTGCTGCAAAAGCTTTTCAATTTCATGTCATGAAAATTATCTCTTATTTTTTGTGATTGCCTATGTCCCTTGTTTGATCTAGTAGGAAACTTTTGAGTGATAGGTTTCCTATTTATTTTTGACCTTCAGATTTTTGACCTCATGTGCTCTTTATTTTCCATGGTTGCTGTATTAAGAATGAGTGAATGTATAAAGCATTTATTAAGCCCTTAATATGTGCAAAACACTGTGATAAGTGCTGGGGATAGAGATGGAAAAGTAAAACAGTCTCTACTCTCATTCAAATGACAAAGCCCATTTTTGCACTAGGCTATAGAAATGTTGCAGTCACTGGATATGTATTGACTACTGAGTCCAACCCAATCCATGTACACAGTATTGTTGGGTCATCATGTTCATGAAGAGAAGGAAGGGACTTTAGAGGCTCTTTATTTTGCAGATAAGAAAATAGAGGCCCCAAAAATGTTAAATGACTTGCCCAAAGTCACACAGGTAGTAAGTGGCAGAATCAGAATTTAAATACAGGTCATCTGCATCCCACACCTCCTTGTCTTAAAAATGCTGGTACAGTCTTCTCTTTGTCCATGAATATTTCTGTATGGTGCTGAGCAGGTTTAGGGAGAGGCAGTGCAGATTGACCTTTGCAAAGGAATGCACAGGTCAAGACTGCTGAAGAAAGGCCGCTCATGACTAGAGATTTCTAATAAATACAACTGATATTTTTTAAAGTGCTGAAGTTCCATATTGTGGCCATTTAAAGGAGGAGGAGCAAGGGAGAGAGAACTATTCTTCAATTAATATAGCCTTAGATAACATTAACTTTTTTTGATGGTTATATCACACTTAGTCATTGAACTGATAATTTGCTGAACTCCCAGGTATTTTATATTTAAAGTTTTATACTCCATGTCTCCACCATCTTGTGTTTTTTTTTAAAATATGTGTGGGAGTTTATGTTTGTTGCTATTAAGTTTAGGCTTTGTCAGTTTAGCCTATTAATTTAACCTGTCAAGGCCTTTTTGGATCCTGATGTTGCATTGACTAGTCTTCCTAACTTTCCTATCAATTATAATTTGATAAATATGCATTTTAGCTGAATCATCAACTGTTGAATAAATTGAGAGTTAATTATACAGATCTCCCTGAACCTGCTCTTACCCCAACTGTAGTCTGTCTTTCACTCCATTGCTAGAGTAATCTTAGATGTAGACCTGGTCATATGACTCATCTGCTCAAAAATCTTAAGTGGGTCCCTAGAGTGAGCTCATGTTGAATTAAGTTCAGATTTTTTCCCTGGCATTCAAGGCTTCCTACAATATGGTGCTACCCAGCCTTTCCACTTTTAGTCTCATATTAATCCTTTCTATTCCCTCAGTGTTCCAGCTGAACTCTGGATTCTCTAAACATGTCCACTCTCGCCCTCATGCCTTTGCTCATTGTTGCTTCTTATACCTGAATTACTCTCTCTTCCCTCTTGACCTTTTATACACACTTGAAAGACCAATGTTACCTTCTCCCTGGAGCCTTTATTTGATCTTCTAGCAGTTAGTAATGACCCTCTTCCCCTCCCCACAACCTCACTTTGTGAGAACCTCTCCAATAGATTGATATTTTATTGATATTTTTTGTCATCTCTACTAATATGATGGGTGTGAAGTGGACCCCCCCAGTTGTTGTAATTTGCAGTACTTTAGTACCAGTGATGTGTATGTGGAGCATTTTTTCACATTATTGTTGATAGCTTAGCTTGCATTTCTTTTGAGGATGCAGCTTCATAGCCTTTGGCTGTTTATGTGTTAGGGAATGATGAAGATGTTTTCATCATCAGTTCATTCTTACTTTGGGAACTTAGCAGAGTAACTCATTTTTCTTTCTCTAGTTCTGCTTCTGCATGTTTTAATTGACATTGTCTGTCATGACTGAGGTCAGGACTAACCTGTTGCATCTTGGTTTATACTTGTTTTTAGTTTATTATGGGTGTAGCACTCCTTGGAGCTGTTCAGCTGTGCTTCATTTGAACCTTCCTTCTGATCTCTTTGGCACATCTGTGTGCAGTTGTCCTCCACGTGTTTTCTGTTTCGTAAGCTTTGCAGTAAGCTCAATTCACAAGAAAAATGTTATTTCTAGCATTATGAAAAATGTTACCATGTCCATTGCTGCACAGAATATTTTTCCTGTTTTTTTACTCTAGTTCTTTTTTCTGCCATTATATAGGGATTTTCCCTTAGCAAGGCAGAGAGAAAATTTGAAATTGCAGATTATGTGTGCCCTGCACCTCCCTCCCCCACCAGAAACAGTATCCTAGTGCAGCAGAGGGAAGGGCATTAACCATCACAATAATACTGTCATTTCACAATTCTGAGAACACAGAAGACAGGATAGGCTTATGGTAGTAGCTAATTAAATTACATTTTGTTGTGTTTAATAAAGTCACATTTCTCTTGAGTATAGTTCATGTTGTAGTTTATTGCTTTCCAAGCTCATTTGACCCTTGAACTCTCTCTGACTTGGAATTGTTCTGACAGAACCTATGCAGTCTGGTTTGGGAAGTTGGCTTGGAATCAAAGGGAACTAGGGACTTTTCAGAATAAAAGAGAGGCAGTTAAACTCATTTGTTGAAAAATTGTTTCATGTGATATACTCACAATTCCTTTTTTTTTAAATTTTTTTTTTATTTTTAGGCAATTGGGGTTAAGTGACTTGCCCGGGATCACACAGCTAGTAAGTGTCAAGTGTTTGGTCTGAGACCGGATTTGAACTCAGGTCCTCTTGACTTCAGGGCTGGTGCTCTATCCATTGTGCCACCTAGCTGCCCCCAATTTCTTACTTTTTAAGGAGAAAATATTGTGATTTTTTGGTGTAATCTCTGTTTCTGTTGACTGGAACAGCAAGATTTCATGAAATGTCATTGTGAAACATTGCTCCAACCTGTTAAAGACACTTACCCACTTAACCTGACCAGATTTGTGAGTTCAGCAGTACGATCCATAACAGAATGCAAAGGACTTGAGACCAGATTTAGCGCAACTTCTGCTGGATGCATCCTGGTAAAGTGGTACAAATGAGCCCTAGTGGTATCATGGAGAAAAGGCATGTGCTCTATGAAATGAGGGAAAGGAGGGCTGTGACATAGCTGCCTCCCCTTCTCAGTGCTGCCATGGTTGTAGTGGGGAGGAGGTCATGGGGAAGTGGAGCTCCGGGAGACAGATTTTTCACTTGTTATTTCTTTCCTTCTTGCCCTTTCAAAAAACCTGAAACATGACCATGCGGAAATAGGTAGGCCTTCGAACCTTAAGGATTTTGTGGCCTGACTTGAGACCCAAGTTCTGTTTATAAAACTATTTTTATAGGGAGATACTTTGAGTATTCCCCATACTGTCAGGCAAATGAACAAGCAGTAGATCTGTCTAACTGCCCAGGCTCTGTACTATTCAGCCTTATAGATTTAGTAGTTATATGAGTTTTTTTTAAACAGGTCTTTGTCTTAACCAGGGAAGAATCTTACTATTTTGTATATGTTTAAAATATTCATAATCTGATATCATAATTGCAACTCATGTAACCTTTTTGACGTGTCTGCCAGGGGTGTGCTGGTAAATGTTTAACTTTAAAAAAAATGTACGCATGCCACACTTTGCAGTTTAATCTTCATTATTAACATTTAAAAAGATCATTTTCTTAAGTCTGGACAGTCAATAAATCAAGCCCTGATTGTAGCATTTGCCAATTTCCCATGTGTAAATGCTTACCATGAAAATTTAACCATCTCCTGAGGTGGTGTCAGCTGAAGCTAGCATATCTCTGCTGCTGGGCTATAGTAGGTTAACAAATTGCAGAATTTGATTTTAGGAAGAAGAATAATTCTTCAATTTCTACCCATGTAGAACAACTTAAAAAAACCATAAAGGATGGATTTGTAGAAAACCACCTTGAGTTGAAAAATTCTAGATAATAATATCAAAAGTCATATCTATTATGGAATATATGTCTCATATATACATATGTATTCACACACATACACGTATGTATGTATGCAGTGTATGCTTTTAAATTAAATTCTTTATGAGGTGCTGCAAAATTCATCATGTAGTCACATCTATAATTAGACCATCATTTAATATGATATTCCTACTCCTAAAGGTATTAAATGTTTGGTAATGTTTAGACTTGAGCTAAGAACTGTTTGAAGAAAGAATGGGATGGACTGAATTTATCTTCCCTGCCAGGTACAGAAATTGAGATTTGCCAACATTGTGTGCATGCACAGTGTCATCGTAAACATTTCGACAATGTATTTTACTCTAGTTTAGAATCACATCATCTCTAACCTGTACTCTCTTAATAGTGCCTAATGTGTTTCCTCACCTCTAGTTTATCCCCATGACAGTCAGTCCTTCACAGTGTTTCTCAATGGGAAGAGAACAGACAGGAATAAACATATAGCATCTGCTATGTGCCAGGCACTGTGCTAAGTGCTTTACAAATATCTCATTTGAGCTTCGCAACAGCATTGTGAGGTAGGTGGCTGTTATTATCCGCATTTTACAGTTGGACATACTGAGGTAAACAGATATATGTGACTTGCCCAGGGTCACACAGGTAATAATTTAGCTGGATTTGAACTTAGATCTTTCTTGACTTCAGGCTCAGGGTTCTATGCAGTGCTGTCTTCCTAATACACCATTCTGACAAATGTCAAACAAGGAGGTCTTTTTAGAAGAGACATTCAAGTAGAGACTGGATGACTATGTCAGAGGTGCTCTGTAGAGCTTCCTTCTGTATCTGAGGGTTGATGATTCTGCAATTTTCTTAATGGATAGACTACAGTGGCTTCAAGTCAGAGATAGTCAGAGAGGTCCCTGTCGTTTTTAGTTCCAACTTTGTTTCTTTGGGAAAATACAGTCTTATGTTATTAAAAATAGTGGTTAGATTCTTAAGTGAGTCTATGACCACGTGTAACATTGATTCTATGGGGAAATGTCCCACATGCCAAAGAACTATATTACTATCCTTATTTTACTGATGAAGACACTAAGACTTAGAAGAGGGAGGGTAAGTGGATATGCCTGTGGTCACAATTAATGTAGGAGCTGAGATTCAAACCTGTGTCTTGACTTGCTTCCAGTGATCTTTCTGCTCCCTACTGTGCTCATTGATCACTCTAAATCAGAGTTATTTGGGGCTAAGGCTGGTCTTTAAGAAAAAAAAAAAACACTCTGGCTCTCATTGATTGGTCAATTATAGATCCCAGCCAAGCCCCACTTGGTCATTGTTTGGGGCCCTGATTGGCTCAGATTAAATATAAATAACAATTGTTTCTGTTTTGGCCAGAAATCCTGAGAGTCTTCACCTCCCAGATTGATTTTTTTTTTTTGACTAGGTAAAGAGACCATTCTTTGCCTCATTTCTTATTAAGCCTTAGTCACTGAATGGGTGTTGCTTCAGTCAAACTGAGACCTGTTAAAGACCTTAATTGAAAAGGCTAAGGTCCCTCACTGTATCCTGGGCCCCCTCCAGTTGTCTTGCTCTATATCTGACCACTGGACCCAGAGGCTCTGAAGGAGAAAGTGAGTCTGGTGACCTTGCCCAGCCCTCCCTCACCTAAATCCAATTCACTTGGCACGTTATACCTCTTGGAGAATGAAGGACAAACAACAACAGCTCATTAAGGAGAGGAGCCATGGCAATTCCATTTCCTGCCCGAAAAGAGGGTAAAGGAAAGTAATCCAAGAAGGCTTTGTTGAAAAAGTGAGATTTTAAATGATGGGAGAGAAATGGCTTGTTAGGTTGAAAGGAGAAATCTTTCTGGGTACAAAACACTGCTTTGGACAAAGCCTGAAGGCAGAAGTGGGATGAGAAGGTGGAGGGAGTTTTGAATAGGATATAGGAGACAGAGGGGCTGAGACTGAAATAAGTAGGAATATGTGAAGAAAATTTGGAAGCCTGACTGAGGTATCGTGACAAGAGTTTTTTTTTTTTTAAACGACAAAAGTATTTCAAGGTCAGAAGGAGGACTGAGAATTCAGCTAGTAAAGTAGATGTCCCTAGCACTTCTCTTATGTGCCATGAAGAAATAAAAATACTGTTTTCTATTCTGCTTTTCTACTGTGGCCCAAAGGGACACTGTAATTTGGGATGTCTGTGGTTGACTGTTAGAATCTTTGAATGGAATCTTACCAGTCAGAAAGAACAGAGTGTAGCTGCAGTATTTCATTGAATCATAGATTGATAGCTGAAAGGGACTTTCAGAGTCATGTGTTGTCGAACTCAAATAGAAAGGGGGGCCACTTGAAGGCTTGGATCCCTAATTGGTTCATAAGGATCCCTGCAGGCAACAAGCTGACTTGTTTTTAAGATGTAATGTTATCTATGTTTTGCTTTGTTTTTATTTATTTTCTTAGGTATTTCCCAGTTACATTTTAATCTGGAGTGGTCTGCTAAGTGTTTGGCATTTCTGATCTGTCCAACCCCCTCATTTTGCAGGTGAGGTAAAATAGGTCATCAGAATTAAGTGATTTGCCCAGAACTATACTGGTAATGAGCACCAGAACTGAGATTTGAACACAAGTTCTTTAGTTTCCGTTCTAGAACTCTTTTTACAGTACTGTACTTCTTACACCAGTCAGGTTTCTTGCCTTTCTTCAAGATGGTAATGATTATGTCCTTTGGAATTAAATGGCAGTTCCCTAGTATTATAAAAATGCAGGTGTATAAGTCAGCCTGTTTCCATTGAAGATCTTGACATGAACATATCCAGAAAGATTTTTTGTTTGTTTGTTTTTTCTTTCGCTTACTGACTTTTCTTGGAAGAAAGAGGCAGTTATCCTTTCCTCAGCACAAAATTGCCTGACTTCATGAATTTATTTGTAGACTTGAGAGTGGAGCATTTTTAGTCACATGTTAGCACTGTGGAATATAGTATCTAAGAGAGCAGTCTTATTTCCAGAAATACTACTCACAGGGAATGCAAGATAGAAGGTGTGAGAGCCAACATTTCAGCAAACTTGTCAGTCATTCTGATGAGAGAGGGACTTAGTAGAAGTTCGTCTGTGATCTGAGTCTTCAGCTTTCTTAGACTCAGGATTATTAGGACTGTGGGAAATATTTCAGGCTTCCTGCTCAGTATTATAGACTAACAGGGGTGGGGACTAGAATCTCAAATTTGAAAGTGAATTCTTAGGTCGTCTAGTCCATCTATTACTTTTGAGCAGGATTCCTGTTGATAGCACCCCTGGCAAATGATTAGCCAGCCTCCTTCCAAAGACTCCCGTGCTGGGGAATGGTCTGAAGCTCTTGTTCTACTTTTGAATACATCTGTTAGGAACTTTTCTAATGTTGAGTCTGAGTTTTCCTCTACCAATGGCCTTTAGTCCTGGGACCACAGGAAATGTATCCAATCTTTTTCCCAAGTGACAGCTTTACAGACGATTGAAGATAGCAGTCTTTTTTTTTGCCTTCTAAGTCTACACTTGAGTTGAAGTTGCCTTCAGGGTATGATGAGGCAATTGTGTGCTGAGGGACAGATGTTGGGTTTGTGAGTACACTAGAATTAAACATTTTCCTCCAGCCATAGTTCATAGAAAGAGTTTTTGGGGGACCAACTCAGAACATTTAATTTTGAACTTAATATTGCAAATGGGATGGTGATTTGATAAAGTGTAGTGAATTTAGTTTAGTATAGAACCAGATCATTTTGAGTAGAATCATGAATGAAGTTTTATGTTCAGTGTTTGAAATGAAAAGAACTGAAAACTTTTTAAAAAATCCCTTGAGAATAAGCTTGCCTTCTCACACCAGCTTCTTTGACTCTCTAGAACATGTGAAGTGTAAAAAGCAATTATAATTTTAAAAAATGAAATTTATTGATACATTTGTATATTAGTCATTTCCCAGTAAATAGCCATTTCATAATACCTTCTTGTAAAAGTGTTAAGCACTCCCTAATAGAGTGGTTTCTACTGATAGTATATGTACTTTTACATTTTTGTAGTGTATCATTTGTTTAACAGAAACAAAAGGTTGACTGATCCAAGACAATTTTGAAGGACTTAGGATGAAAAATGCTATCATCTCCAAAGAACTGATGGAGTCTAAATGCAGATCACAGCATACTTTTTTACTTTCTTTCTTTCTTTCTTTTTTTTCTGTTTCTGTTTTCTTTTGCAACATGGCTAACAGGGAAATATGTTTTGCATGTCTTCACATGTATAATCTGTATTAAATTATTTAATTGAGAACAATTTAAAAAAATTAGAATAAAAATTAAAATAGGTTGAATGACTTGTTTAACATTGTTAGAACTTTTAATTTTTATCATTTTACAAGAAAATTCTGTAAATTTGCAGGAAAAAATTAGAGAACATTTTGCTTAAATTAAAAAAAATCAAACATTAACAGTGACCTTTTTGGTTCCTTGGCACTTTCAACATTTTTAAAAATTTTTTAAATTTTTTATTTTTAGGTAATTGGAGTTAAGTGACTTGCCCAGGGTCACACAGCTAGTAAGTGTCAAGTGTTTGGTCTGAGGCCAGATTTGAACTCAGGTCCTCCTGACTTCAGGGCTGGTGCCGTGTCCACTGTGCCACCTACCTGCCCCTTTCAACATTTTTTTTTTGACAATAATCTTTACATATTGTGTTAGACTTATTCAGGTTAAATCTCCAGCCTCTTGTGTGCTTTGTGCCAGCATTCTTTTAATAGATGAGAGATGGAGATAAAGGCTCAGTGTCTTATTTTATGTGAGTAGCTTGGCCATGTAGGGGACTCTGCAAGATTTATGATGGAGCTTTTTGATATGCTTTGTTTCTGGTGCCAATATGTAATTTAAGGATAATGAATAAAATGCTCTATGCACTTGTCCTCTTGAAAGACAAGCAATGCCAAGTAAATTATCTATGTATTAACTCTTATTTACAGTTTATAAATATCAACGTGCATTTGAGCATGTTGGGTGTGCTGTGGGCTATGTGGCAGATCTCAGAGGGGAGTACAGAATTCATTCCACTTTATTAAAGGAATGCATAAATACATAAATGCCCCTTTATTTTCTTTGCAACAAAAATAGACATCTGTTTAAAAAACTAAAAAATAACCTTCTCTGTAAAAATAAATTAAAATCATAGTATTTAAAATGAGTTGTGATTATAGAGCTATCAACAAGGTGATTTTGACAAATGATTAAAAACTTTTATCATTTCTTGTGGGTGCCTGAGAGCATCCTGGTTCTTTAGCTGACCTTTTTTTACTTAAAAATTGATTCTTAGTTGTTTTACTTGCCTCCACCTTATTGGCTTATTCCTCTGTGCCTGTGACATCATTTGGAAAGCCAGAGAAGCTAATGATGTTAAAGGAGTTTTGTGCTAAGGGTGCTACATAAAAGTTACTTAAATCATATAGTATTTGAATGCATTTAGTTAGCTGAAAGGGAGCATCTCTTCCAACCCCCTTATTTTCCCAAGGTGGAAATTGGAGTGACTTGTGTTTCAAGTAGAAAGTTCAGTAGGAGAGAATTATCCAGGATACCACTTGTCTTCCACAGGGAATGATTAATCATTTTAATCCATTTACCAAAATCTCTTAACAAAGGAACGACAGAGCCTGGGCTAGATCTTTGCCAGGAATAAACTCCTTTTGACAGAAATACTTTTATACTTAAGTGAGACTATTATGTCATATGGATATTTTTGTCCGACAGTGCAGATGATTTTTCCCTGACCTGCTCATCCTATGTGATTTTTGTTCATGGCCATTCCATAAAAATCATCCAATGTGATTTTCCCTTTGAACAGATTACGACAATAGAATTTATCATCATTAAGGATAGCTAAATTAAAGATATTCCAAGTTCATTCTCTTGACTTATTTTCTACTTAGCCCTAACAGTTTACAAGAGAAGTATTGCTGCATTTTATCTTGTTTTCCTTTCATTTCTTTTAGCTGCGTTTTCTCTTTGGAATTGTTCAGTACAGCCAAAAGAGTGGACTTTATTGATCTACCTATATGTTGGGGCGCCCATTTTTTTCGGTTTGTCGGTGTGATCCCGCATTTTCTTTGTTACTTTACCACAGCTTGATCCATAAAATACTTGTATAATGTTTTAAATTTTTTTTTAAAAAATTTGACTTATAGTAGTTACAATTGCAGTTCAAATTAATAGGATTTTGTTTAAAAAAGATGCATTTATTTGTATAAGTATTATTATCCCCAGAGTTCTGGAGGTGCAATCAGATATGTGACCCTAAATAGAAAGATGAAGAATAAAATTATAAAATAGAATACCTCAGCGAACATTTAGCCCACTCTTCTAATTTTATAGATGAAGAAACTGAGAGCTAGGGAGAAGAACTGACTTGTCTCAAGTCACTCAGGTTCTTAGGGGCATGATAAAAGAAAGATAATCACTCTGGCTCTCATTGATTGGCCAACAATAGGTCCAAGCCTCACTTGCCCATTGTTAGAGCACTGATGGCTCTGAGTGAGTGTAAATAACAATTGTTTCTGTTCTGGCCAGAAACTCTGAGGGTCTTTCACTCCCAGACTGATTCTTTTGAATAGACAAACTAGGCCATCTTTTTCCACAATTCTTACCTGCCTTTAATTACTGAATGGGTGTTGCCTGAGACAAACAGAGATCTGGGAAAGACCTTAGCTTAAAAAGGCCAAAGTCTCCCACTGCATCCAGGGCCATCTCCAGTGTTCCTGATCTATGTCTTGCCACTGGACCCAGATGGCTCTGGAGGAGGGAATGAGGCTGATGACTTTGCACAGCTCTGCCTCACTTAAATCCAATTCACTTGAAAGTCAAGCTGTCACCCTCCCAATATCATTGGTTCTCTTTGAGAATGAAGTATAAACGACAACAACAACAAACAAATCACATGGACTTTCCTACCCTTCAGAAAAAAAGCATAAGACAGATAACCAGGCAAATTTAGCTTGGGAAAGGACCACTGTGTTTAGGCTGGCACTTTTAATTAGCCTGAGAGGTGATGTGGTTTTTCCTCAACAGTGGAGAACAGCAGAGGGTTGGGCTGAGACAGCTTTCCAGCTCTTCCTGAATGAGGTTTTTGCAGTGGAGCTTCATTGTTTTATTGGAAATGTGAGTTTCCAGAATATCAGAAACTTGCATTCTACCAGTGTTTATTACAAAACCAAATATGTGTGTTTTTTAAACTATATTTTATTTTTAGATTATTCATGTTGCATTAGTGTAGGTCACTGAGAATTGACTAATTTTGCCTTGTTTTTTTTTCACCTGATTATTATCATCCAGGCTACTTTTCTCCATCTTGTCTGTAAGAACAACATGAGAGATTGTGCCATATACCTTGCTGAAATGTAGGTATATCCATGGTGTTCTTGGAAAAGCAGATTTCACAGGGGTTAGTGAAGGGATAGGTAAAATCTCATGGACCAGAATGCTACAGGGAAAGTCAACTCTAGAGGGGTGAGAGATGCTCAAGAATGAAATTCTGAAGATACGAATCGATCAGTTCCAGTAAAGGATAACCATGGGATTTGTCTGAAGAGGTCAATGAGAGGCATGGAGAATTATTCTACCAAGTTAGATTTGAAAAAGAATTTTACAGAAGATGAAAGGGAGACTAAGTAACAGAGAATGAATGTGAAGGTGTGGCATGGTCCTATGAAAATAAATTTAGGAGTGCTAAAGTGCAGGATGAGCTGACATTGGAAGGTGAAACTGAGGAAAACAAAGTTTTTTTCCCCCCTTCCTGTTATTGTTTGTTATTTTTAGTGAAATTAGGGGAAAAGGAGGAACAGAGAAAGGATAGGAAGTATGGGGGACAATGATAACTGACAGCGTAGAGCAGGCAGGGCTCACCAATTTTGTTTTGCTTCTGCCGAGAATGACTTGCATGGTAAATATCAGAACAGAGATGGCTAACAGGAATTGATAGCCATAAGGTGATAGTACGAGAGCACCTTGCTCCCTTTGATGAATTCAGGTTACCTCACCCAGATGAATTATGTTCTTGGGCATTTAAAAAAAAAGACTGGCAGATGTGATTTGTCAGTTACACTTGAAAAATTGTGGAAAATGAGAAAGGTACCATAAGATCGGAAAAGGTTGTCTGAGTTTTCAATAAGGGGAAGAGAAAGGAATCTACAAATTATAGGTCTCTGAGTGTGACCTTGATTCCTAGGAAAATACCAGAACTGATTGTTAAAGAGATGGTGAATATTTTCAAAAGGAGCTGTTCTTTTTGTGGTGGCAAAGAACTGGAAATGAAGTGTAGGTATACAGGTAGGTATATCCGTTCATTTGGGAATGGCTAAACAAATTAAGGTGTATGAATGTAATGGAATATCATTCTGAGGTAAGAGATGGTTTCAGAAAAACCTGGAAAGCCTTATATGAACTGATGCAGAGTGAATTGAGAAGTCAGAAAAGAATTTGTTGTAGTAATAATATTGTGAAAGGGAACAATTTGGAAAGACTTAACTCTGAGGAATGAAATGGTCAATCAAGATTGAGGAGACTTGAGGATGAATGCTATACATCTTGTGCCAGGGAGGTGATGGACTGTTATGCAGAATGACACGTTTTTGGATATGGCCAATACAGGAATTTGTTTTGCTTGGATATATTTATTTGTTACACGGAACAGATTTGATTTTTCTTTTTTCTTTTCCAGTGGAGAGGAGAAGTGGGAGGGGAAAATGCTTGATAATTGAAAAAAAAATTAATTAAAAAAAGAAAGGGAATCAGTGACTACAAAGAGCCAATATAGCTTTATCAAAAACAGGTCATGACAGGTTAAATTAATTTCCTTTTTTGGACAGGCTTACTAAAGAGATAGATGAGGGGAATGTTGTTGATAAATTTTTTCTAGTTTTTAGCAAAGTTTTTGATATATTACTTCATACTGTCTTCATGGAAAAGATGGAACCTCTGGACTAGGTTAAAACACAGTTAGATGGATTTATAAATAGTTGGACTCAGTAGTAATTCGTGGTTCATTGTCAGCTTGGAAGGAGGTCTCCCCAGTGATCTGTGTTTGGCCCTCTGCGGTTTAACATTTTTTTTCATTGACTTGGAAAAAGGCATAGTTGGCATGCTCATCAAATTTAGCTGGGAGGAATAATTAACACACTGGTTGACAGAATTAGGATCTAAAAAAGATCTTAACAGACTAGAATATTGGACTAACTCTAATAAAATGAAAATCAGTAGGTATAGACGTAAAGTCTTATACTTGGGTGCAGAAAAAATTAACTTGACAAGTAATGATGGGAGAGACATAATTAGACGGTAGTCTGCCTGAAAAAGATCTTGGGGGGGTGTTAGTGGATTGCAAATATTAGTTTAATGCAATGTAGTTTAATTAGTAGCCAGAATGATTCAAGAGAACTGATGAAGAATGCTGCCCCCTTTCTGGCCATAGAGGTGATGGACTTATAGAGTGAGACATACAAATTTGGACACGGCAAATGTGGGAGTTTTTTGCTTGATCATACATACTTATTATAAGCATTTTTACCCCTTAATGGAGGAGAGTGGGAAGGAGAGGAAATAAATTTTTAATTGAAAAAATTAAAATTAAAAGCTAATGTAGACTTGGGCTAAATTAAGTAATATAGCTTCCAAGAATGAAGAGGTGATGGGCCTACTGAACTCAGCTCTGGTCAGCCCTCAACTTTACATTCAGTTCTGGGTTTAAATTCTTGAACTGTTTGACCCCAGCTGGAAAAACTGAGAAATGGATGGAAATTGCAAAAAAAGTATGTTTAAGCTTGATGTCAGGGAAAACTTTCTAATAATTAAGAATTGTCCAAGACTAGGATGGGTTAGTTGGAGAGGTGTTGGGCTCCCCCTTATTGGAAATCTTCAAGGAGAGACTGGATGACCGCTTGGTGAATATGTTAAAGTGGGAATTCTTTTTAGGTCCAGGTTGGACTGGATGGTTTGAGGTTCCATACAACTCTCAGATATTTAGATTGTGTTCTGTGGATTCAGTGGCTGTGGCAAGTCACTTCATGTCTTTTAGTGTCTCAGTTTTGTAATCTAGAAAATAAAGCTCTCATGCCCCTTTTTAGTTCTAAATCTTATGAATGTATAGTACAAATATGGTCCATACCCCTCAATTGAGATTTCTTTGAAAAGAAAAATATATGTAGGTATATGCTGAAAATAATGACATAAACATTTATTTTCATTTTATATGTATGTGTATATTATTATTATTGGTTTTTTTTGATGAGGCAGTCAGGATTAAGTGACTTGCCCAGAGTCACACAGCTAGTGAGCGTCAAGTGTTTGAAGCCGAATTTGAACTCAGGGCCTCCTGACTCCAAGACTGGAGCTCTATCTATTGTGCTACCTAGCTGCCCCCAGATATAAACATTTTTAATCAGTACATTTACTCTGAACTTGTTAAACATTTTTTTTTCAATTTAAGTAAATTCAAATACCCAAATGGATCTGTGATCTCATGTCTTTGGGAACAACAAATGCAGATTGAAAGCCGTTCATTCCAGTCCATTTTGCATGACTTGTTGTTTTCCTTGAGGGGTCCACTTAGCGCTGGAGGTTTGTCTCTCTTTTTCCTGATATCTTCAGGGTGCCAGTGGAGTATCTCTGGCCCTCCACCTGTTATGTCTCAACCTGTCATATAATCAGCCTGCCCTGTCTTCCTGTCATACAATTTCTTGATGATCTTTTATTACTGTAATCATTCAGAGTTTCTTATTACTTGTATCGTTCAGCCTGTACACACCCAGCCATGTACCTCTCCGTTTCATGCAAGGCTGATTTTTAATTCTACAGTGGCAGTTGTATTTCATGTTTCAGTCATTTAACAACATTGGTAGAATGTTAGGGCTGAGAAGATAGGCCTTTTGTTTTCATGGGACATTTAGAGTCAGGAGAGGAGCTTTGTAATTTCCTGGAAGCAATTCAGCCAACTCTCCTCCCCCTGTTCAACTCTGGGTCCAACTTGCTGTACTTCTGTACTCTCTGTCCCAGGTATACATACTAAGGGAGAGGCTCCAAATGCATATTGACGTTCTTAATCTTCATGGTTTTCCTCGTGTGGAAAGACAGGCCAAACTGCTTTCAGTGATTACAGATCTCATCATTTCTCTACCTTTTTCATTTTCATTTTTCTCTTACTTAGAATAATTATATTCCATATTAAGCTTTTATGTTGAAGTTAATATGAATGTTGAGGGGGAGAGTGCTATTTTTGGACTACTATGTAGTTTGGAGAATGATCTAAACTTGTATTGCAGTATTGCAGAGAATACCATGTAGAGATTCTTCAGGAGTACCTAAGGGCTTTCCCTAAGATGTCTCATAGGAATTTTAAGTGCTGCTAAGTCTTCATTATGGAACATAGTTATTTCCTTAATAGTTATACCCTACAAAACTATGTACTTAAGCCATGTCGGTTAGCTTTTTGGTGTTATGGATGCAACCTCTAGAGGGGAAGAAAGGTGGTTTTTCCTAAGAAAAGCTGTCTCAGGAAGGTTTGAAGGGTTTGGGAGCAGGGAGAGCAGAGTGACATCAAGGGACTGTGTTATTGCTTTGTGTTTAGGGCACAGTCTGCTGCTGAGGGTATGATCTTGTGCCAGTTGATTATGGTGTTGCTTTCTATCACAACCTCTAGAATGTACCCCATTAGCATTATAGCCTATACTTGTATGTAGCCTCAGATTTCCCTGGACAGCCTGAAGTTTTAGACTTTGGTATTAGTTTTGAATAAGTTTTATGGCATAGGAGGGATATAGAATTAAATAACTATGCCATTTTTTTAAATTCCAAGGAATTTTTTTTCATTTCTGATTTGGCTAAGTTGTGGGCACCATTTAAAAAAAGTACACCTTTTTTGATTCCACTTCTAGCAGAGCAGTTTTATATTTCTCTTATCCCTTCCCCTATTGACCCAGAAAGGAAGGGGAATACATTTCATCCAGAATTGGTAGTCAAGTGTTTGTAAAGTAATTTGAGTTACTCAGAATAGAAATATGGCCATACTGCCTTCTACCTGGGAAACTCTTTTATTTATTTATTTATTTATTTTTGGGCTAGGCAGTGGGGTTAAGTGACTTGCCCAGGGTCACACAGCTAGTACATGTTATGTGTCTGAGGCCGAATTTGAACGCAGGTCCTCCTGAATCCAGGGCTGGTGCTCTATCTACTGCGCCACCTAGCTGCCTCCTGGGAAGCTTTTTTATTAAGAATCCCACTGATGAATTATAGTTTTATCAATTTGACTGACTTAGACAAGCAGTTGGCCAGACCAATCTACTGACCAACCTGTTTGTTTTCATAGTGTATGAAGCTGAGTGTTTAGCTTTAATTTGAGCATTTTAGGGGAGGGGAGTGAACCAGGGACTGGGAAAGAGAGCTTCATAAAAACTGTCACCCAAAAGAAAACCTGCTTGGTAGAACTTTTTCCAAATCAACTGCAATTGTCGAACCTGAGTCAGCAGTATGACTGGTAACCAGAAAAGCTCATGTAATCTTTAGTTGTATGAAAAGAGACATGTGCTTTCGGTCCTCTACTAGAGCCAGACAGACCACATCTGGAGCTCTGGGTTCACTTCTGCGTATCATGTCTTAGGAAGGCTAGTTGACAAAGTGGAACCACACACAGAGAATGTTAAGGGACTGGAGAGTGTGTTATATGAAAGAGTATCAGTTGAAGGAATTTGGGATGTTTAGCTTAGAGAAGAGAATAGATAACCAGGAGGAAAGTCCATGATACCTGTCATCAAGTATTTGAAAGGCTGTCATGTGGAAGGAAAATTTAGTATGTTCTTTGTGACCCCAGAGGGCAGAACTAGGTCTCATAGTTGTAGGGAGGCAGATTTCAGCTTGATGAAAGGAAACTTGCTATTGGTGACAGTTGTTCAGAAGTGTACTGAACTGTGTCTGGGGGCAATGGACTCACTCTCCTGGAAGGCTAGGTGACTGCTGATCAGGGAAGTGGGAAAGACTCCTGATTAGGTATGAACTAGATGGAGTAGAGAACCTCTGAGCTTTCTTCTGAGTCTGAAATTCTGGGAACTCAGTGTGATTTGTGATATTTGTGGTATTTGCTAGGCACACAATTACTTATGGGAAAATATTTAAACTAGAAATTTGATATCATCAGAAACTTCCTCCTTGCTTACCTACTTTCTGATCATGTAGAAATGGAAAAGAAAAAAACCTGCTGTTGTGGTAATTCTGAATCTTATTAGGGGAGTGTAATATGACACAGCTGGCAGTCCCTAAGGAAACAGTGATGGGCTGTGATTTTGTGGGAGATTCCTCTGGAACTTTTTAATGGACCTTTAAGCTCTGCTATTTAAAAGAATTTTCAGGGAAGTAGTCGAATGTGATTTTTTTAAAGCTAGTAGTTTTAACCTGAAAGATTTAGAAGTATTTTCCAGAAACCGGCATTAATGGAGTTTTAAAAAATGTATAGGCTTTAAATTGTTATAAAGAACTAGTTTAGTTAATAATAAAGCTGAATGGCCTACCTGTTTCTAAATAAGGTTTTTCTCTGAGTCCATTCAGCATGAGCAATACAGTGTATGTATTTGTCCTCATGATTATTAATAATTTGTTCTGAAAGCCGTGGGCCTTCAGAAGAGAACAGTGCAAATAAAATGGGAAATTTTTGATTTTCCTGCTTTCTTGAACCTTATCGTAGAAGTGTTGACAACATAAAGTCACTTTGACTGTGTCCTAGCCTCCTAAATGGATATGTATGTGTATGCTATGATTTAAACTCATAACCAGGCTCCTTCCTCTGCCCCATCAGCCCCAGTCCCTGTTCACCCACCCACTTTCATTTTTCTTAACACTGTGTACCTGTTGTCCCAAAGAACAGAAATGTGTGCGGCATCTGATAACATGTGTAAACATTGAGGTTGATGTAACTTAATAATTTGTAGTCTGTTATAACTCCTGCTTCAGTCTGTGACTTTAGCTTAGTTGATTAAAACATCTGTTAATAAAACCAAAGTTATGGGTCCAGTCCCTTTGTGGGCTGGTTTGCTTTGCTGTATTTCTTCACCAAATTGCAACCTAACCCTGGAAGTTTATCTTCTTACTGGGTTCTCATGGTCACAAGAAGAGATCTCTTCTTGTGAAGGGATCCTTTAGAAAGTGAAAATCAATTCTTGTAATTAGAAAAACTACTTAGCTGAAAAACTACTTAGCTTAACTACTTAGTCACTTGGCTGGCCTTGTATTATGGCATAGCACCGTAGCTCATCCCCTCCATGTATTTAATTTGCACATATTTGAGCACCGACTGTTTGCTAGTCACAGCAGCAAAAACAGGATGTTTCACATTGTAGATACTCAGTAAATATTTGTTGAATGTGATAGATATTTCCTGTGCTGACACGTGTCCTAATCCTTCTATAACTTAGTAGTGGCAATAATAGCTCAGATTCATAAGTTGCTATTCTCATTTTGCTGATGAGGAAACTGAAACCTGTGAAAGGTTGGGTGACTTGTTCAAGGTCAAATAGCTAGTAAGTATGGGAGGAGGGATGGATTCAAACCCTAATGTTTTAATGTTTAATGTCCCAATCCAGTACTCTCTCTCTCCCCTTTTTTCTACACTACATCTTGTGTTTGAGAGCTGCTGTGGTTGAAAATTACCCTGTGGCCTCGTTGGTGATGAACCCTTCTAGATCCTAGCAAGTTTGGCCCTCAGATGTCAGATATCAGTAGGCCTATGTTTGCCATCTTTCCTGCTTGGTTATAAACTGCCAGAGTTTGTGCCTTACTGGTGGAGCCTTTAAGAACCCAAGTATACACATGTCCTAGTGAGGCTCTCGGGCAGTACTGACATGGAGAGTGTGTTAAAAAGATGAAGACAGACAGAAGGGACAAGTGCAAGGGAGGATAATTTGGTTAAAAGAAACCAACACCTGGACCACCCTGATGCTAAAAGAAAGAAGTGATGGAGCATGTAATTTACAATAAGAATTACATTCCAGCCCCACAGTGGCTTTAAAATATGTTTTAGTACTTAGGCATGAATATAGAAGTCACATATTCTTGGAATTCACTTAAAAAATAAAGTCACACAAGATAGAACTGGAAAAGTCTTCTGCTTCCCCATCCTGCTCCCTGCTCACCTCCTCCTAGCAGCTTATTCCACCCTGGAGAACAGGGTCATGAAAGGTTTGCCTTTTCTTAGAACTTACACAGTGCTAGGGAAGCTAGGCCAGTTTTAGGGGTTTCCAGAAGCCTTCCTCTTGACTGTAGTCAGCATTGTAAAGTCTAACCTCTGGAACTACTTGAGAAAGGAACTATTCTGGATAAAAGTGTTCCAGAGAGTAAAGGCTTATTACTTAACCCTTTTGCACTCCAAGCATTATTATTGCTTTTTTGATTGCAGTCTTTTGACGTGGCCGCTGCAGTGGTGAGCATGAGACCAGCTCAGTACTCTTAACCCGGAGGTGCATTGATGAGGCGGGAGACAGCAAGATGGCAGAAGCTCCGTTTATTAAGTGCTAGTAGCTTTCTTTTATACCCCTAGTAACACCTGATCAAAGCATGATCTCCGCGTGATAGCCAATCACGAAGTCTGCTGGACACCTGCAGCCCTTATGTCAGCGATATGAGTAGGATTTTTCTCCCAATGAGAGGAGAGCGGAGCCAACCGTGGGAGCTGCGTGTCAGCAAAGGAGAGGTTTTGTGAGACTTCCTTGTTTTTGCCACACAACAGGTTGTGACCCTCAGCTTCTGCTAAGAGAAGCTAGAACTCCCATGGGAAAATTCTCCCAACAGTCTTTACCTTCCCTACCTTTTCCTTAGAACATTGACATTAGAATCTCCACTTGGTGACTTAAGGTCATCATCTTGAGCAATCATTGTACTGGACAATAGCTAGAGCTGCAGATAAGGGTGGTGTGAGGTAAACATAGATTACCTTAGCTTGTGACCATACTGCTTTGAGGCGGCAATACTTTCCCTACCTCCAGACTGCTGAACTATACCCTTTTTACCTTTCCCTCACCACAGAAGTTCAGTGCCTGCCCCCTCAAGGGGTCTCCAGTATTGAGGTGTCAGTTATTCTTTGTCCCTCTCACAGACTCCAGAGCTATTCCATCTAATGCTCCTTTGCCCCTCAATCTCCTTATTTTTCTTGGTAGAGGACCTACTGTTTGATATTCCAGTTGCTATTTCTTATCCCTGACTTAGTTTCTAATCTCTACAGTCACTTCTGTTTGCAATTTTCTTCTATTTTGTTTTCTTTTTTCCTTGATTCTTTGGTCTCCTTTCATTTCTTCCCCATTTCTCAGGTTTCCCTTACATTGCCCTTGTGGAGATATTACCATCATACCAGAATGCTCTTTCCCTGCTATTCAGGGAAACTAATCAATCTCATAGTCCTGCATGTAATTTGGGGGACTTTGGTTCTTGGCCTTTTGGCTTGTTGCTGGTTATTCAGGGAGTGCTGCTTCTCACCTTCAAGTACTTTGCCTGAGCTGCATCTGTATGCATAGTTTAAGATATTTGAGGATGATGGAAGGCTGGTGTTTGGGTGAACAAGGGAAAACAACAGCAGTATAAGACCTTTGTCTGCAAACAGGAATATGAGATAAAAAAGCTAAAAAGATAAAGAAACAATTCTGTCTCCTTATTTATGTGAGTTATTTTTGGGTGTATCTATGATCTAACCCATGTGGGTACACAGAGTCACAGAATTTCAGAGTAGGAAGGGGGTGTCCACAGCCATCTAACACAATTCATACTCAAAAAGAAACTCCACTATAGCCCACCCAAGGGAGTGGTCATCTGATCCAACCTTTGCTCAGAGACTTCTGGTGAGGGGTAATCTCCCACCCTCTCCTTCATTTCACTCTCATGTGAAAAATTAGCCTTTCTCTTTGCCTAGGCTAGTGCCTCTATATGCTCTTTTTTTTTGGCTAGGCAGTGGGGTTAAGTGACTTGCCCAGGGTCACACAGCTAGTAAGTGTTATGTGTCTGAGGCTGAATTTGAACTTGGGTCCTCCTGAATCCAGGGCCAGTGCTCTATCCACTGTGCCATCTAGCTGCACCTATATGCATTCTTAATCTCATATTCTCCCCTCTTGCCTAGTACTTTGTTCCCAATATTATCCACACTTTCTCTTATCTTTAGTTTCTCTAAATCTACTGGTTCTTTCCCTGCTGCCTATAAACACTCCCCTGTCTCTCGTCCTTAAAAAAAACAAAACAAAACAAAACAAAAAAAAAACCTGATTTGATTCTACCATCCCCTACTAGTTATTGTCCTATATCTCTTGTCCCCTTCTTGGTTGCATATTCTATTTGAGAAAGCGCTCAAATGTATTCTTCCACTTCATTCCTCTCACTCTCGTCTACAACCCCTGCAATCTGGCTTTTGACTTAATCATTCAATTAAAACTACTTTCTTCAAAGTTACCAGAGCTTCTTATTTGTTAAATGAAATGGCCTTTTCTTGGTCCTCATTCTTCTTGCAGCATTTGACATTGTTGATCACTGTCTTCCTTTCAAGGTTTTTGTGACACTGTTCTCTTGATTTTCCCCTCACATGTTTGACCATTCCTCAGTCTCTTTTGCCGTTTCTTTATCCGTGTCACACCTGCTAACTGTGGGTTCTGTCCTGGGTCTTCTTCTCTTCTTCCTCAATACTATTTTGCTTGATGATCTTATTAACTCCTGTGGGTTCAGTTATCTCTATATAGATGATTCTCAGGTTCTTATATCCAGCCCTAGTCTCTTGCTTGAGCTATAGTCCCACATTATCAGCTGCATTTTGTATATCTCAAACTAGGTGTCTGATAGTCATCTCAAACTTAACATGTCCAAAACAGAACTCATCACTTCTCCCACACACACTTCCTGATTTCCCTATTACCGTTAAAGGCACAGCCATCCTGGACTTGTGCAGCCTTAGTGTCATCCTCAATTCCTCACTCTCACTTACCCAGCACATTCAGTATATTGCCAAGTCTAGTCATTTTAACCTTCCTAACACCTCTTATACATGTTCCCTTCTCACTCACACAATTACAACTTTAGTTCAGGCCTTCATCATCTCTTGCCTAGGTTATAATAACTGGTTGGTCTCTCTGCTTCAGCTTCAACTTCAACCCACTCCAGACCATCCTCAACTCAGCTGCCAGAGTTGTTTTCCTAAATATAGGTGTGCTGATGTCATCCTCCATCTCCACCCCTCTACCCCCCCAACTCCCCAACTCCCCACTCAAACTCTAGTGGCTTTCTGTCATACCTAGGATGAAATGTAAATACCTCTACTTGGCATTCTCTATTTGAGATGGCAGACAAGAATATAATCTGTTTTTGAATGGTTTCCATCTAAAATGGTTGAAATCTCTTTTTTAAAATGGCAGTTAGGAAGAGACAGACTTTAGTTACTTGGAGAGCTCACTTTATATAGGCATAGCATTCCCCTAAATGATCAAATGTAATTGACTGTTTATAAACATTTAATCTATGTCTGTATATACATATATATTAAATTTAACAAACATTTTAAAGCACAGCTTTTGGAGAGATAAAGCAGTTGCCCTAACAGAGCTTACAGTCTAGTAATAATTCTACTTCATATATAAATGTTTAGAAATAACACATACATACAACATCAATAATAGTTTAATAGGAATATATATGTATAGCCTATATCAGATTGTGCACCCTCTTGGGGAGAGAGGTGGGGAGGGAGGGGGAGAAAAATTTAAAACTTAGAAGCTTAAGGAACTGATTGTTGATAAATCAAAATAAATTAATAAAAAAAGAAATAGCACATACATTAAAAATGGTAAAATTACCAGTATTATGAAGATTGTTTATTTCAAAACTATTATGTTTATGTGTTGGTATTTGATTTTTAATCTTTTATTCTACTATAGAATTGGCTTTTGCTTAGATAGTCACTGTGAAAAATTTCAAGGTGATACAGAGTTAACTTTTGAGGCCTTCTCACTTTTGTCCCTTTGTTCCATGTGCACAGAATTTACTTCCTTCACTTATCTGCCTTTTGAAATCCTACGGAGGCCTATTGCAAATATCCCCTCTGCCATTTATCTTTTTGTGGCTTTCTTGTAGTTATCAATGTGTTATAACTTTCCATGTTTCTGGCTCATGTCTTTATTAGATTGCAAAGCCCACATGGGCGCAGGGTCCATTACTTTTTGCACACAGGTACTTTATAAATGTTGAAATGAATGGATTAGTCCCTCCTAGCAAAGGACAGGGAGGGGTTTACATCTCTCAGGTATTTTCACAGTTTACTTTGTATTCTACTTTTATATGTCCATGCCTTCTCTCCCTTACTCTCTATCTTCTTAAGGGTAGGGACCATAACTTAATCTTTATGTCTTCCTCAGTATCCGACCCATAGTAGATTCTCAGTAAATGTTTCTTGGATTGAAAATTCAACTGAACTTCTCACAGAATATGTAACCTATGTAAGTGGAACACAAAAAAACTTTGGCCCACTTTTTGATGACTAGATGCTGCACTGTATTCCCAGGTCTCTCCAGGTATTGGGTTTTGGTTTCTTAAATACAAATTAAAGTGATTAACTATATATACTATTAATTTAAATATATGAAAGCTAGCACCTCATAATAGATAAAATTATGGTTAATCTTGAAATCAAGAAGACCAAGGTTCAACACTTGCATCTGATACATATTGCCATTGTGACTATGGGCAAGTCATTTAATGCCTTAGTTCCCCAGGCCACTGGGGTTAAACTCAAATAGAAATGGTAGCTACTAAACCATACATAAAAATCCTTGTGGTTGCATATTGACTTACTATCTATGTTATATAGATTTTTTTCTTTATTTTGTTAAATACTTCTCAGTGACATTTTAATGTGGTTAAGGTCACGTTAGAGAGTGTTAAGGCAGCTTTTCTGACACCTCTGTTATAGGCAACTGACTAAAACTAAGTTGTAGTTAAGTTGCTGAACCACTTTAGTAGAGAAAGTGTTTCCATGCTGGTCTGGACCTCTCATTTCCCCAGACTAATGGATAAACCCAGCAGCCAATGTAACTACTGTGTGTTTTGTATGACTATGCAAGTATAACCTGTATTGAGTTGCTTCCCTTCTCAATGAGGGTGGGTAGGGAAGGAGGAAGGGAGAAAATTTGGAACCCAAAGTTTTAAAAACACATGTTAAAAAATTGTTTTCACATGCAACTGGGAAATAAGATATACAGGCAATGGGGTATAGAAATCTATCCTGCCATACAGGAAAATAGAAGAGGAAAAGCATAGGAGAAGGGGGGAGAATAGAAGGGAGGGCAGATTAGGGGAAAGGGTATTCAGAATGCTCACTGTCTTGGGGAGGAACGAGACGAGGAGAACTCAATCTTGTGGATGTGAATGTTGAAAACAAAAAATAAGTAAATTAATGAATCTTAATAAAATAAAATAAATACTAGAGTGTATAGGAATAAATGGAGCTTACCTCAAAATGATAAATAATATGTATAAAATAAAAAAAGGAAAACAAAACAAAACACTTCAGATTGGTGGCTCATTGTGCTTTTTTTTTTTTTAACAGTTTATATTCCTAGTTACTTATTGCTCTTGATCTCTTTGATGGGTTCTCTTTCCCTTAAAGAATAATAATAGCTCATATGTTTATGAGATTTTAAAGTTTATGAAGCACTTTATAAACAACATTTATGAGGCAGGTAGTGCAAATATTATTTTCATTTGACAGATAGAAAATTGAGGGTCAAAATTGAGTGGTCCAAGGTTGCATAGCTGGTTAGTGGCAGGTCTGAGACTTAAACACATGTTCTGTGACACTAAATATAGTGCTCTGCTCCATCTATATTGTCTTTCCCTCAAATCTTCTGGCCTGGGAAAGTTTGCTATGACAGGACATAGATAGCCATACAGTGCTGAAGACTTCACCAAGTGAGGAGATGTAGAATTATATCCACTACTGTTGGGGTGGCTTAGTTTCTGCTTCTGGATCTGGGACCTGGCAGGTTCTAGGTTCAGCATGTCTGCCTAATTTTTTTTTTTTGTGCTTGAGAGGAAAGCCAGTATGGTCTAGAGGAAAGGATATGAAACTTGGGAGTCAGAAGGTCTAGGTTCACACACTATTTCTGTCACTTTCAACTGTATGACCTTAGGTGAGTCATTTAATCTCTGAGACTTGGTTTCCTTATCTGTTTAAGACTCCCCCCCTACACCCCCCCCCCCAAAAAAAATTCACTAGTGAGAAATGCTTTATCCTACATTATGAGGTTGTTTGGATCAAAAGCACTAATGGTTATAAAGTAGTATGTAAACTATAATGTTACATAGAATTGTCAGCTATTATTTTTTTTTAACTGATTTTACATTCTGCTTCTTGATCTTAATCTTAATAATTTCCCCTGTCCAGCTTTGCCTTTCTTAACTTACTTCAACTCTCCCTGAATGCAGCAATCTCTCCCCAGTTTATCTGTCCCTAAACAGTTATATTGTGAAGACAATGAATCAGGCCTCTTTGTTGACTGTAGTTCTGTTCTCTTGACACATTTCCCCAAAAGGTGTGGGTCTGCCTTTAGGCAATGTTGGGAACATCTTGGGAGATTGCCTTCACTTCAGAAGCAGGGCTAGCATGTTTTTCTTTCTAGATCATTTCGAAAACACACATAAACCCTATTTGAAAACACACATAAATAGAAAATTTGTAAACTTAGTACATTCTTTTTTGATTTTTCAAATAAAATATTATAATTGTGCTATTATACAATTTAGCACTTTGGCAGTGTCATATTCTTTATTAGCCTACAGAATTGATGTGCTTTTTAACTTTTTGGGGAGCCTTGCAAATAGCATAATATAGTGGAAAGTACTGAACTTGGAGTCAGAATACCTGGGTTTGAGTTCCAACTCTGTTGCTTTTTCTTATATGACCTTGGGCAAGTCACTGGTCCTCATTGAACTTCATTTTTCTCATCTATAAAATTAAGGGGTTGGATTTGATGGCCTCTTCAGTTTTTTTCTAGCTCTAAATCAATGTAAACTTAGTGTATTTTAGGGTATCGCCTACTTGCTTTTGAAGGTATGTTTACTCTCCCCAGGTCCTTTCTGTCGCATAAAACTGGCATTTTCTTTTTTTTTTTTTAAAAAACACTAGTATTCTCTTGGGTAAGCCTTAGGCACAAAATCATAGAACTCGAGTTCTAAAGAATCCAAATTGCAGGTGTCCCAAAGGTGAATGAAAGAATGTGGTGAGTGTAAGTAGGCTGCTGAAATGACTGGGAGTTCACTTTGCATATGTCTTGTATATGCTTATGTTTATACATGTTGCTTCCTTTAATATAATGTAAGCTCCTTGAGGGCAAGGACTGTTTCCTTTTCAATATTGTATCCTCAGTGTCTTGGTACTCAATAAGTATCAGTCAACAAACTTTTTTAAGCCTTTGGACTATGCCAGGCCCTAGGGATACGAAGAGAGGCAGAAACCATCCCTGTTTTCAGAGAACTCACATTCTAATGGTGGGAGACAGCATGTAAATAAATAAGTAGGTACATAAAAGATATATACAGAGTAGATGGAAGGCACCTCTGAGAGGAAGGCATTCACAGCTGGAGGTACTGGAAAAGGCTTCCTTAAGAGCCACAAGAGGCCCCAAACACTTCCTAATGCTCCCAACCTAGATTAAAACGTAATTGGGAAATATTTAATGAAATAAGTAAAAATACACAAGAACACTGAAAATGTTAATATGTGGTTTTCTAAGTCTATATGTAGTCCATGGATCCTGATGTCCTGTTTAGTGACCTTGTTTCTGTTTGAGTTTAATACCACTGCTGCAGAGGGTAGGATTTGAGTTGATCCTTAAAGGAAGCCAGGGAAGCCAAGAAACAGAAGTAATTAGGGAGAGCATTCCAGGAATGGAGGACAGCCAGGGCAGAGGCCTAGAAATAGGAGAGATGGAGTATCATGTTCCAGGAACAGCAAGTTGGCCATTGTAGCTGGATTGTAGAATGTGTGGAGGGAAGTCAAGTGTAAGAATATTAGAAAGGTAGGAAGGGCTCAGGTTGTGAAGGACTTTAATAACAAATAGAGGATTTTATATCTGATTATGGAGTTAATAGAGAGACACTGCAGTTTATTGAGGTGGTGGAAGAAGGGTAACCTAGGTAGATCTGTGATTTAGGAAAACTGCTTTGGTGCATGAGTGAGAATGGATTGGGCTAGAGAGATTTGAAGGAGGGAAACTAGAGGTGTCAAACTTGGGACACAGGTTTTGTGGGAACCAGATTAAAATGTAATTGGGAAATATTTATCAAAATAAGTGAAAATATAATACAACACAGATAATGGTATTTGTGGTTTTCTAAGTCAACATGCAGCCTTCAGGGAACCTGGTTCTATTTGAGTTTGTCACCAGTGGTCTCAACTGGGGGGTGGGTGGGTGGGTAATTTTGTGAGTAAAGAGAAATGAACATATACAAGAGATGTATCAATTACAGCAGATCAACCTAACCATGGGTTACATGTAAGGATTGTCACGAAAACCTCACTGAGAATATGGGTATGGCCTGAAAAAGATGTGAGCTGATTGTGCAGTGAGGGTGGAGGAGAGCACCTTGAGGGTTGGACTTCTGGAACAGAACCAGAGGAAGTGCTCTAGTGTGTTGCATCAGTCCTTTGCACAAGAATCTTTTCCACAGCATGGCTAATATAGTCATTCAACTTTGAGTGGGGAATGGCTGAACAAGTTGTGGTTTATGGTTATGATGGAATACTACTATGCAAAAGAAATGAAGAGCTAAGTGATCTTAGAAAGATACAGAAAGAGTTGCACAGAATGATGTAGAGTGAAGTGAGCAGAACAAAGAGAACATTGTATATAGTAACAGCAATATTGTTTTAAGAGTGATTTTGAGTGACTAAGTAATTTTGACTATTATAAATACGTAAATTAAAAATAAAGGACTTCTGAAGAAAGATACTGTCTGCATCCAGAGAAAGGACTGATAAATAGAAGTATATATAGAATAATTTTACACTTATATACCTATTTGTGTCTAATGGCAACCATCTCTAGGGTGGGGGGGATGAAGGGAGGAGGAAAAAGGAAATTTACATAACTGTTTTATATTTGGAGGGAATAGTAAGTTGTACAAAGTAGATTTGCAGTTTTATGTGCAGTCATCTTTTTTTTTTATTGTACTGTGTTATGGAAATGCTTGTTTTGTTCTGTGAATTGAAAATAGGATAAATTTTTTTAAAAAAAGCCAAAACTTTGAAAACTGCTAAGGAAGGGGAAGCAAATATCTTTTATACCCTTTGAGATACTGGCTATTTCATTATTCTGGAGGTAGTGGAAAAGAAGGGGAGCAGAATGAATTATCATTATCCTTTCCCATTCTGATCTTACTTTGTGACTATGGGATTCTGCTTGGGGGAGCATGGGTCTTATACATGTGTGTGTAGCTTGCTTAGCACAATGCCTGGTGCATAGTAGGCATTCAATATTTATTGATTTATTAATTGCTGTCCCACTTAATGCTAGTGTTTGTACACAGTTGTTTGCCTGTTGTTGCCCCTATTGGACTATGATCTCCGGGAGAGCAGGGATCATGTTTTTGTCTCTTTCTTTGTATCCCTAGCACTTGACACAGTGCTTAGCACATGGTAAGCACTTAGCAAATGTTTATCGACTGACTGTTCTTAGTACATTTAAACATTCAGAAGCAGCTGTGTGACATTTTTCCTATGAATGTGAATATTTTTTGGAGGCAACAAACAAGTGTTCCTTATTTTTCATATAAGAAAATGGAATTAATGAGATGTGGTGGCCATAAGTTACAAAGTGAATCAGCTACCTTAGCAGGGTGACCACTCAGTCGGAGTTCCTGATTCACAATCATGTTTTCAAATCATAGGGCTTTATTCAGAGGCTTAAAGTGTCTGAGCACAGAGGACTGACTCCTAGAGACAGGCAGGCAGTCAGGTGCAGGGCAATGAGTGGACTCCCAAGTCAGATCATCTGGCTGTGAGTCCTGGCACTATTTGAAGCCTTCATCTCCTCACGTGTAAAATAATAATAATGATAATAATAATGATAATAATAATAATACTTATATACTACCTACCTTACAGGGTCATTGTTAATAATGGGATTTAAAACTTAAAGCACTATAGAAATGCAAAGAAAAATACATATAATGTTAGGGAATAAACTGGCTCTGCAGTTAGTATCTGCGTTAAAAATCCCACTTCTGATGCTTATTACCTTGACCTTGGACAAGTCTCCCTGGGCATCAGTTCCCTCATATTTCAAATGAGAGGGTTGCACTAGATGGCCTCTTCAGGCCCTTCCATTTCTGTCTCTGTGATCCTGTGATTATCTAGTCCAATTCTGTCATTTTATAGATGAGGACCAGAAATGGGAAGTAATTGGCCAAGGACACACAGTATTTAGGGTACATCCAATTCTAGAACCTGGGTTTTTCAGTATTCTTTTTGATATACCATACTATTTCCCTTAAAATCACAGATTGTTAGTTCAGAATATTTATATTTCATGTTGGGTTATTATGGGATATGCAAATCAGGGACCTGGTTCTTCCCTACTCAGAACAGGTAGATTGAAATTCTCAATTTGTCAGCAAATCCAGGTGAGTTGATTTTTTTTTATTACAGCTGTGAGTATTTACATATATAATTACATGGATGGTGAGGAAAAAATGATATGCTGACCTCTCTGTTGTATTTTGTATACTATAGAAATGACTACTATGTTTAAAATGCCAATTTGAGATGAATGAGGAATATTGTTTTTGGCAATTCAGAAATCCATAAAACTTTAGAGTTGAAGAGGGACCTTAGAGAGTATTCAGTCTAAACACTCTCCCCCCATTTTATAGAGAAGGAAACTGAGGCCCAAAGAAGTGAAACACCTTGCCTGATGTCACCTGACTACAGGCCTGTGTGAAGACCTAGCACTGTGAGATACATAGATGGAGCAGTGATGTCAGACTCAAAAGAGAAATGAATCCTTGCAGGCCACATTTTGATTTAGAAAATGGCAAATTAACATTATGTTGTATTGTATTTTTATTTATTTTGTTAAGCATTTCCTCATATTTTAATCTGGTTCAGCTATACTGGTGAATTTGACACCTGTGGTATAGAGGATAGAACAGTGGGTGTGGAATCAGGAAGATTTGGGTGCAAATTCAGCTTTAGAGGCTTGAAAGCTCTGGGACCTTGAGTAAGTTGTAACCTCTCTAAGCCTTAATTTCCTTACCTGTAAAATACTCAAATGTGATTTCTTAATTTGGTTGTTTCTTCCAGTGATGCAGATTGCAGCACCTTCATGCTTACCCATCTTGTGCCTTCTCCAAGTCTTCTTCTAAATTTGCCCAGAAGGGTCCAACCAGCCTTGATTTCTCTTGACTGCACAAGAGATGTTGAGCCCCAGCTCTCTGCTAGGCGGTCTCCCCACCCCTCTGCCAATCTGTGGATAATTCTTTTCACTCTTGTCCTTCAGAGTTCCTCATAGCTTTCATTTGGTAGCCTGCTCATGGCTGCCATTCCTTTTCTTTGCCTTTGGCATTTTATTTATTTTTAATTCTTCTGTAAATTCTGTTTATAAAATTTGGATAATAATGTAGCACTTAGGTCATAGAGTGTTGTAAGGATCAAATGTAAAGTGCTTTGCAAACTTTATAACTGTGTAGATGGTGGCTAGTGTTATTCTTAGAACCTGGATTCATTAAAACTCATGTGTTCTAACTCCAAATCCTGTGTTTTCACATTATACCACACTCTCAGTTTTTATGTTTTCTTCTAAGCATAATAGAGAAGGCCAAGAATATGGAAGTTTACATGGATTTGTCTCCTTTTCTTGCAATGTAGCAGAATGAGGATTTAAAAGGCGACTGCTCCATTTTTATGATCCCAGTGGGCATGGGAGATATAAAAATGTACTTTTCCTTCTAGCTGCACTGGGTTTGGTGGTTAAGAGTTTAAAGATGGCTTCATAATTCCTGTATTGGGATTAGGGAAAGAATGATTAAAAATTCAGCTTTTTCTGAATCAAAATGTCAACACTGATTCAGAATCACAGTTGCTTAAGCTGGTCTTATTCAAACTTTATGTACAAAGTTCATACTTATAGTTTACAGGATCATAGAGTATTAGAGCTGGAAGAAACTATAGAGATCATTTAGGTCCAACTCTCTCATTTTACAGATAAAGACCTCTCTGAACCTTAGTTCCAAGTGACTTCTCTCTCTCTCTCTTATTTTTTTTTGGTTTGATTTTTTGGCGAGGCAATTGGGGTTAAATGACTTGCAGAGGGTCACACAGCTAGTATGGTCAAGTGTTTGGTCTGAGTGCAGATTTGAATTCAGGTCCTTCTGACTTAAGGGCTAGTGCTCTATCCACTGCGCCACCTAGCTGCCCCTCCAAGTGACTTCTTAAAGGTGACATAGGTGGTAATTAGCACAGCTAGATTTGGACCCAGATCCTGTGAGTCCAAGGTGAGGTCTCTTTGTGCTCCCACAGGCCATCTCTTTAGGTTTTCCTTAATTACTCTTTGGTCTTAAAAGTAACTTGGTTGTGGTCCACAACTTTGCATTTCATATAAGTACTTACCACAAATGAAAAAGATTTAAAGGAACCTCAGGGAGGTTGATGTGTTATAAATGTTGCTGGGTTAGATCTTGTACTTTTGTGTCACTGAGTACAAATGGCTGGCTATAAGTATTGGCAGCTGTTGTAGGTGAGAGCAAGGATGATGGGGCATTTCTCTCATTCCCCCCATCACTAGCTTACAGCAAGGGGAAAACTAGCATAAATTAACCTGACCCAAACTTTGGTTTGCCTTAGCTGTACCACAACAAACAGTAAAAAGACCATGGAATCATGGTATCAGAAGGTGCCAAAGAGGTCATCTAATTTCATCTTTCATCCAGTGTAAGAACCTCTGTTGTAACAGCCCTGATGGTCATTTCCTGGATACCTCTAGGGGCAGGAAGTTCACTAGGCATTGTCCCCTCACCTCTCTGTGCCTTGGTTCTTCCTTAGTAACAGGAGGGTGAACTAGATAACACCTCAGGTCTTTTTCAGTTCTGCATAAATTGTGACTGTACCTGATCAGCCAGCCTGTTCTATTGCATAGTTTTAGTTATTAGAAAGTTTTATGGAATCATTCCCTCTCAGAGATGGAAAGGATCTCAGAGGTCATTCAGCCAACCAATAGTTAGTTACATCTTCTATAAAATAAATGATGGGGCCACC
Source organism: Vombatus ursinus (assembly GCF_900497805.2). Taxonomy (NCBI): domain Eukaryota; kingdom Metazoa; phylum Chordata; class Mammalia; order Diprotodontia; family Vombatidae; genus Vombatus; species Vombatus ursinus. Next base: position 25,431,913 of record NW_020945437.1, read on the forward strand.
TCATCTTCATTGATGGTGTCACCTCATCTTCATTGATGGTGTCTTCACTCATTACCATCAAAGACAGCACATTTCACTTTTTGGACAGCACTGATTGTTAGCTCTAGTCTGAAGTTGAACCAAAAAATGTCTCCTCCCAGCATACGTTTTTTCTTCTTTCTGCCTCTAAGTGCAAAATAAAACCATTGTAATTCCTCCTTCCTCCTCTTCAAGTATGAGAAGACAGTGAAATGCTTGTTGATTGATTGGCCACTCCCCTAGTCTTCTCCAGGATGTTCATCCTGGGGCCTACATGGTTTCTTGACCCTTCACCACTCTGACTATTCACCTCAGTTTCATAGATTATAACTGTAGAGGTATAAGTACCTTCAGAGTCCATATAGTCTAATCTTCTCACACTGAAGGAAATTGACACTCAAGGAAATTGTCATTTTCCTGAGGTCATGTAGGTAGTATTAGAGATGGAACTGAGATTTGAATGCAAGTCCTCTGACTCTAGAGTCAGTACTCTTTTCACTGATTTATCAATATCTTTTAAAAATGTGACCCTGGAAACTGATCACAGTACTCAAGATAAAATGTTAGGTTTCATAATCAAGTAATGGCTTAAAACGTGTGCATGTTTCTCCTTATTTTTAAGGATTTAAATGGAGCAGAAGGAAATTTACTGTTCTGATAAAGCTAGTTTCTGGTGAGCATAAGAAAAGATTTGTCTCTTTATTTGTACAAATTTATGAAACAAATGCATTGTAAAGTTGCTTGTAAAGCATGTTTATGTTTATCAAATCCTGTTCACACTAACTTACATAATAAAATTGAATAATATTTTATTTTTTTTCCAATTACATGTAAAACAATTTTTAAAATTCTTTTAAAATTTTTTTGAGTTCCAACTTCCATCCCTCCCTCCCCTCTCCCTGAAATAGTAAGCAACATAATAAAATTGAAGATGGTGCCAACATGAAAATCCTTATTACTCTCCTCCACCTTACTTTTCCTCCCCACCTTCCCCTTCCCTCCACTACAACTTATACTTAAGAGTATGCCTGTCCATTCAGGTAAGTTCTTCCTCTTTCTGTGCAACTTTAAAGTCCTTCTCCAGTCTCAATGCTTTTGAACTTCAGTGGTCTAACTTTTCTGTTTGAAAATAGGCACCAATCTAGCACTTGTCAAAATGGTCAGTAGAGATATTGAGCTCTGTGTGATTCGTCAGTGTTGAACTTGGAGGCAGAAGACCTGGGTTTGAGTCCTGGCACTGCCTCTTTTTAGGCATGTGCTCTTGAGTAAGTTACTTTTTCCTCTCTGGAACCCAGTTTCTTTATCTCACAACTGGGATAATAATTTGCATCCCTGTCTTCTTTTAAAAGCTTCACTGAGCAGAGATCAAAGAAAGGGATGGGACTGCCTCCAGGGGTAGACAGGATGATGATAACTGACAACTGAGAAAATACAATTGCTCAATTCCTGTTTTCCCTTGGTTTTCTCAAGGATGATGACTTTTCCCCTGGTAGTAGCTCAGGGTGAGTTGATAACCTAGATAAGTAGGGCAATGGTAAGAGAACACCTGATTGTCCTTGATAAGTTCAAGCCACCCAGTCCAGATCAGTATGTTCTCAAGTACTGAAAGAACTGGTAGATGTGATTGCTGAGCCTTTTTACAGAAGCACTGCAGGATGGAGAAAGGCAAATGGCTCTATATTCAAGGAGAGGGAATAGAAGAGACTTTGCAAACTCTAGCCAGAGCTTGTCTTTCATTTCTGGTAAAATTTTAGAGCACAGTATTTTTTTTTAAAATACAAGTTTTATTAAAAAGTTCATAGTGGGGTGATATTACAGAGAAGTTAGGCCTAGCCCTCCCTACTATGGAGGGGGAAGGAAGAGTTTTGGTAGCCAGTTGTGAATGGTGGATTCTCTCAAAGAGACTGTACCAACCTGAATATCTATCCATTGTGTCACCACCCGCCCCCCCCCAACTTCAATGTAATTAGTGTATTCTGAGTGTGGGAGTTTCTTTCCTTAGACTGGGTTTTCAGGACTGAATCCACTTCCCTTTGTCCACCTCAATATAAAATTCTACAATCTGCAACCATCTTAGGCCACTTCAAATCAGGCCATGTCCAGAAAGCACCTACAAGTATGACTTCACCCAGTGCCAGAGCCTGGGGACCAAAAGGTTGAGATGAGACAAAAATACGTAGAAGTTATATAGAAGTTAGTGTTCTGTGCATGGTTTAAAATAATGAAAGAAAAGCATTCCTTGGACCTTAGTTCAAATTTGGCCTCAGATACTTGACCTTATTAGCTATGTGACCCATGGCAAGTCACTTAACCCCATTGCCTAGCAAAAAAGAAAAAAAAGAAAAAAAGCATTCCTTAAGCATTTACTACTTGCCAAGTGTAGAGTTAAATGCTAGGAATACAAATATAAATGCAGAGATAGACCCTGCCCTCATGGAGCTTTTATTATTTTTTATTATTATTAATTTATTTTGATTTATCAACAATCACCTCCATAAGCTTTTGAGTTTAAAATTTTTCTCCTCCTCTCTCCCTCCCCCCCTCCCCAAGATGGCACTCAATCTGATATAGGCTATACATATGCATTCCTATTAAACATATTTTCACATTAGTGATGTTGTAAGGAAGAATTAGAACCAATAGAAGGAATCACCAGAAAGAGAATACAAAACAAAACAGAAGAAAAAATAGAGCAAATAGTATGTTTCAATCTACATTCAAACTCCATTGTTCCTTCTTTGGATGTGGATAGCATTTTCCATCAAGAGATCTTTGGAGATGTCTTAGATCCTTGCATTGTTGAGAAGGGCTAAGTCTATCAAGGTTAGTCATTGCACAACATGGCTGTTAACTGTGTACAACATTCTCCTGGTTCTGCTCATTTCACTCAGCATCAGTCCATACAAGTCTTTCCAGGTTTTTCTGAAGTCTGCCTGCTCATCATTTCTTATAGCACAGTAGTATTCCATTACATTATATACCACCACTTGTTCAGCCATATGGAGCTTATATTCTAATGAGAGAGACAATGCACATCTTCCTATATAAAGTTATAGATGGTGAGTAGGTCATAAATGAGTAAATTGATGTACTCCATGCAGGAAGAATGGCAGAGATGATTTAATTATGGTTCACGGACAAACATTTGTTTGGTACTCACTATATGCCAACACATTTGGGGATACAGAGAAGGATAAAAACACAAAAACAGTCCCTGCTTTCAAGAGCTTATATGCTAATGGGGAAAGAAAAAAATATGTATATATATATATATAGATAGATAGATATACATATCTATCTATCTATCTATATATATAAAAACATAAGTACAGAGTGATGTGGTTTGGGATTGCTGGAGACCCCAAAATATCAGTACAGGGCAGCTTCTGCCTGGAATGAATTCACACACTCAAACCTCTCAGTCAAGTGACAAGGTTTATTGTCACACCAATAGTAGCAGGCAAGGTTCCTAGTGAACCTGCAGGAGCACACTATTAAAGAGATGGTTACTGAGCATCTAGAAAAGGAAGTAGTAGTTCCAAGAGCTTTCTTCATGGCTTCACCAAGAAGTAGTTATAAGCCATGTTAACCTCACTTCCCTTTCCTCTTTTTTTTAAGGGATATTAAATTAGCAAATAAGTGAAATTTTGTAGATATAGTTGACCTAGATTTTAGCAAACATTTGATAAAGCAACTCATATGGTTTTTGTAGAAACAGTGGAGAGATGAGTGTTGGACTCTATTATAGTTAGGTGGATCTGGAACTGCTAGGATAGTTGGATTCAAAGGAGTTGTTTCTGGTTTGAGGTCCTTTTAGCAGTTCTGCAGGGGAGTGCCCTGGGGAATCTGTGCTTGGTCCTGTGCAATATAACTGATGAAGACATGGGCAATAAGCTCATCAACTTTGCAGATGACACAAAGGGAGGGATAGCTAACATCACTGATGATGTAGTAAGCAGAGCATTGGGCTGAATCTAATGAGATAAAATTAAGTAGGAATAAATTACACTTGGGTTCCAAAAGTGAACTTAAGCATATGATTAAACAGCAGTTTTAAAAACATCTGGGTATGTTAGTGGATTGCAAGCACAATATGAGTCAGCAATGTGATGTGGCTGCTAAAAATTAATATGATTTGGGGTTGCATTAATAAAGGCATAGCATCCAGGAATAGGGAGGTGCATAGTTCCTTTGCACTCTGCCGTGGTCAGATGATGTCTGGTGTTTTGTGTTTAGTTCTGGGTGCTGCAGTTTAAAAATGACATTGATAAGCTATAGAATATACAAAAACAGTGAAGATAGTGGCTTTTGAGTCTTTTTCAGAAGAACATAGGTTGAAGGAAGAGGAGATGTTGAGCTTGGAGAAGAGAAGATTTCAGAGAGGATTTGACAGCTGTCTCCAGTATTTGAGGAACTGTCATGTAGACGAAAGACTTAGATGCATTCTCTTTGGTCCTAGAGGACAGAACTTGGAGCAGTGGGTGGAAATTGAGGCTTTATGTCAGGAGAGACCTCCTAATAATTAGAGCTGCCTAGATAGGCAAGTATGCTACATCTGAAGGTCCAGGGTTCCCTGTCAATGAGTATCTTCAAGAAGAGCCTTTGTGGAGCAGCTAGGTGGCACAGTGGATAGAGCTCCAGCCTTGGAGTCAGGAGGACCTGAGTTCAAATGTGGCCTCAGACACATGACACTTACTAGCTTTGTGTGACCCTGGGCAAGTCACTTAACCCCAATTGCCTCACCAAAAAAGGCAAAAAAAAAAAAAAGAGCCTTTGTGACCTCTTGTTGAGTATGTTATATTTGAGATTCTTTTTGTGTAGGGCTTAGGCCAGATGGAAGCTGAGATTCCTTTTCAATCTAAATATCCATGGTTCTGTGATACTTCATACGATTTTAATGAGCATCATAATGAAATAAACATGAAATCTCATCTTCAGATGTAAAATGGGGAATTATCTGAAAGTGTTAAAATCATAACATCTAATTCAGCAGTGTGGTCATTTAGTAGTACCCTTTCATAGTCCTGTCATTGTCTCTGCATTTTTATTGGGAAACATTGACTTATGGTCTTAATTGAAGGGGATCCCTGTATTTTCCATTTTTATCTATTACACTTTGACTGCTGTGAACACTGTTAACTGCTGTTCAGTGAATTACTGCTATTTGAATTTTGGGTTGTATCTCAAACCTTATTTTGTTTGCATTGTAAAGAACAAGGGCATCGTGACATTTTTATAAACCAGAGCTTTTTAATGGATGGAGGTAGAAGATAAGGAAATCCTTCTCCTACAAACATTAGCTTAAGTTCATTTCAACAAATTAAGTGCCTAATATGTGTAGAGTACGTAGTAGAGGGAGGTATAGAAGCTGTGTCTCAGGGACATTGACTTTCTCACATACAATTTTAGGATTTTCTAGAATCCTGAAAACCAATAAAAACCCATCAATAGGACTTCACAAATTTTATGAGGCACTTCACAGAGGCAGTAAGTAGAGTATTAGACTTGAAGTCAGGAAGACTGGAAGCTTTCCTCAGACACTAGCTGTGTGGCCTTGGGCAAGTTATTTAACTTCTCAACCTCAATTTCCTCATCTGTAAAATGGGCTTAATAATTGACCATCACAGCAACCCTATGAGATAATAGAGTTGTTGTGATGGTCAGATGAAATTATATATGTATATGTGTGTGGATACATATATTTCTCTTTAAACCGTATCATGTTATACTAGTTATTATTAATTGTTTGTGACTCCCCCAGATAAATTGGGACATTAATATTAAACTGGAAATTTTCAGCTGGAAAGGGAAATAATGTAGGCCTAATAAGAATCATTTTCCCCCCATTAACTTGACTGATTTTCTTAGTGTATATTTAAAATTCTGTTTATAACAGCAGCTTTTTTTTCTTGGAAAAATATTTCTAGTGAAACATGTTTAGTACATAAAGGGTCTCTTGTATACCTAGCAAATCCTGAGGGAGAAGGGCATTTTTGCTGCAGGAGTCAGGTAGAGGGAAAGACAAGTGAAGCAATCAGAGTCTGTGTGACAGTGGAAAAGCTGCTGAAGCAGGAAACAGAAGGCCCAGTTTCTGGTGCTAGCTCAGCCACTGAGTGTCTTTGGGACCTTCAGAAAGTCTTTTTCCTTTTCTGGGCCTCGGAAAAATCATCTATAAAATGGAGACTGTTGTGAGGCACATGGTCAGTCTTAAATCACTATAAAAATGTGAACTGTTGTTAGGATCATTAATAATAATTTAAAAGGAAAAATTTTAAGTCCATTTGAGGAGTCATAGTGCCTGGCCAGAGAGTAGGTCACTTCTTGGTCTTTGGTCACCTTCATCTTCTACATCTTAGTAAATAAGCTAGGAGACAGAAGGACCTGGGTGGTCATCCTGGTCACTAGCTCTGTGGTCTCCAGACACCTTGTTTACTCCTCTGCCAAATGCACATAGTCATCAATACCTTGGCTGTCCCTCAAAGCCCGCATGAAAGAATGGATGGCAAAGCGCTCTGAAAAGTGTGGATTCAAGGCATTATTGTTACTTTTTTCTCTTTCTCGGGCAGGCTGTATTGCCCAATGGAGAGCCAGTCTTAAATATAAACTGTTTTACTTCAAGTATTTTACGATTTAGATTAATTTCTCCTTGTGCTTTCCCCTCCATTTATATGAGTGAGGCTATACTATCAGTTTAGGAGAACAGAGTAAAGTGATACAGTCTTCATTGGTACTTAACTGTATCAGGTGTAAAATGTCCTTTGTGTTCCTTGGTTACCCAAAATGGGAGGCTCTGTTAACTGGCTTGGAATTATGGATGTTAGCCACCAGTGACTGTTTTATAACCTGAGGGTAAGATGAGTAGCTCTTAGTAGTAAGAAGGTGTGCTTTCAATACCCTGGAGAGGTGATTAAAGCCAAAGCCAGGACTGAGATGGAGCTGGGCAGTGGAGTATCTCTCCTGCCACCTGCCTTCTTAACATTTTCACCCAGACCTCCACCCTGCTTTGTTGTCTCTACGTTCAAGACCATCAAAAAATAGAAGGGTCTAGTGTGCTGACTAAAAATGGAATGGTTTGGCCATATAGTAGAAATTTCTCGCAAGGTAGTGTCCTACTTGGTCCTTGAGATTTGTAGATAATATAGGATTTGACAAGGAAAGAGAGTCATGGTAAACCTAATGCAGTCTTCTAATAGGTGACTTTAATGAGTCTCTGAAAGAAATTTTGTAAATATAAGCTGAGTTAGAGCTTGGTGGGGGCAAGATCTTTACTTTTAGAGAGCAGGGACAGTTTTTGCCTTTCTTAGAATCCCCGCTGCTTAGCACCTGCCTGGCACATAGTAAACTCTTAATAAATGCTTGTTACTTGATTAATTTTTCAAAAGGAGAAAAACTCTTGTGTGTGTTGGAGTCAGGAGAGAGGAAGGCCCGCACTTGAACTCCAAAGTACAGTTCAATTCAGTGCACATTTATTAAGCTTGTACTGTGTTCAGAGCTCCATGTTGGAGGGGAGGACAAGGGAGAGCTTTGTCTTTATTTACATCTTGGATTTATTTTAATGTTTTTGTTTGTTTGTTTACTTTTTGTTAGAAATTTCATATCATTTCAAGAAAAAATAAGAACTGATTTTTTAGGTCTGTTGCAGGGGGCAGCTAATCTGTTGAGCTCCTAGTTTGAGAAATGTTTCTGCATGTGAGTAGCAAAGATTGAAGTGATTTTTTTCCCCCTGTGCAAATTATATAGCTGTTAATCAGTGCCCTGCAAGTAGTTAACACAGAAGGCAAACTCTGGTTTAACATGAGGTGTGGCTTATGGTAGATGGAGTACAGGATTTAGAGTCAGAAGACCTGTAGTGGGAATCCTAGCTCAGTTACTTAATTAGCAGGGTCAATTACTTGGCCTCTCTGATCCTCCTTTTTCTCCTCTGTAAGAGAGGGGTTGGATTTGAATGATCTTAAAGTACCCTCCCTTCTGCCATTGACATTTTTCAATTCTCGGGGCGGGGGGGGTGAGGTAATTTGGAGGTTGGTACCAATTTTTTTACTTTTGTAAGTAATTAATGAGGCCAGTTTATCCATCTCTAAATTTTGTCAGGATTTCTTGATTTACAAGAAAAAGAGAAGAAAAGAAACTACCTAGTTTCATGGTTGGTCACTTTTCTGAGGCCTTAATTGATATAATATAGAAAAGACATTACCCTTCTCTAGTTCCAGTTAAATGAGCATATGCATAAGACTTCAAGGTTGTGATGAAGAAGTATCCACCCACTTGCCTGCCTATTTGTCACCTTTGCATCTTACTTTGATGGAGCCATAATCTCACAGATGTGGGTCATTCTTCGCTGAAAATGTTGCAAGTGGCATCTTGCCCCTCTCTTTATGTAAGTCCTCCATAGAGGAGACAACTCAAATATTAGAAGCCTTCCTTTCATTCTTTCAGTATCTCTCTTCCCCCCCTCCACCCCCAATGTCTCCTGAGTACCACCTCCTGAGTATAGATTGTCTATAAATTAACCTTCTCTCTTTGTACAACCCATCCACCCCCTTTTCTGGTCTGATGATGCCTTTTACAAAAGACATTTTCCCCACACGAGTTTTCATTGTTAACATCCTTTGGCCCAACATCTGCCATGTGTCTCTGTTAACTCTTTGTGTTACTTTTAATTTTGATTGTTCTGAGATGGTTGTGATCCATGATTCATAGCCATATAGCCTCACTAGAGAATATTCTAAATAAATTAGCTTTTGTGGCTGGTAGTTTGGAAGCTCTGAACAATTTCCTAAATACTATTTAGCCTACTGTCTTTCTTTTAACTTTAGGCTCACCCTCTTATACATTTATAGTACCTGTCCAAGGAATAGATACTTGTGGATTCACTGCTTCTTATAGTTTGGGCATTTTGTAGCTACTAAATATTATTAAGTTAGGAATAATCTATTCATAATGAACAAGTTAAGTAGAGGATCATAGCTTTGATGTTGTAAGGAACCTCAGAGACCATCTAATCCAAACCTTTCTTTTTACAAGTGAAGAGACTGAGGCCCAGAAATATTAACTAAAGAGAGGGTGGGAATAAAAATTTATATAGTGCCTATCCTGTACCTGGGCAGTTAGTGGTGCAGTGGATAGAGTGTCAGGCCTGGTCAGCAAAACCTACTTCCAGTTCAAATCTGGCCTCATATACTTATGTGACTCTGGGTAAGTCATTTAATGCTATTTGCCTCAGTTTCCTCATCTGTAAAATGAGCTGGAGAAGGAAATGGCAAACCACTCCAGTATTCTCTGCCAAGAAAACCCCAAATGGGGTCATGAAGAATCAGACACAACTGAACAACAACTGAAAACTGTGTCAGGCCCTATGCTAAGCACCTCTTTTTTTTTTTTTTTTTTTTTTTTTACAAATATTATGTCATTTAATCCTCACAACAACCCCTCAGGATAGGTGCTATTATTATTTCCATTTTATAGTTGAGAAAACTGAGGCAAACAAGTTAGGTTAAGCATTCCCAGGGTAACACAGCTAGTAAGTGTCTGAGGCTGGATTTGGACACAAGTCTACCTGATTCTTGAGGGACAGCTAGATGGTTCATTGGATAGAGCACTAGACCTAGAGTCAGAAAGACCAGATTCTTAACCCAAGTTGCTTAATCCCTGCCAGCATAAAAACTGGAGAAGGAATTGGCAAACTACTCCAGTATCTTTGCCAAGAAAACCCTATGGACAGTTGGCCCACAGGATCATGAAGAGTTGGACTCCACTGAGCAACTTCCTGATTCCAGATCCATTTCTCTATTCACTATGTCAACAGCTTGTATCTGAACCTAGGTGATCTGACTGCAGAGGCTGCACTCTTCTTACTGTATCATAGAGCACCCACACCAAAGGCAGCAGAAAGGATGAGCTGTAAATGGTACACAGGGCATGAAATTGTGAAGAAGGGGAAGCTGAGCTGATCCTTGTCATTCCAGTTGATTATCCAGTTGATTTGAATTGAATGAGTTGTGTGCCCCTCAGAATGTGTCCACTGATAGCTGGTGGTGAAGCAAGCATTGCACATTGAGTCAAAAAACCAGATTTAAGTCCACTACTTAATGCTGAGTGGTGTGAACTTCCTCTTTCAGGTTCAGTTTTTCTTTTTGTAAAATGGAGGTAATAATACTTGCACTGTATATGTCTCAGGGGAGTTGGGAGGAAAGGCCTTTGTAAATTGCAGAACACTGTATTAAGGTGAAGTATAAAATTGGCCTGAAGTATTTGCATTTTATGGGTGGGAGAGCCCATTGCTCTGCTGGGCAGGTTTTATAATACTCTTAGATTTCTCTGTATCTTTCCTATTCCTTTTTTTTCCTTTGGAAGAATGGATGGGAGGATGTAGAAACAGAAGAGGGAAAAAAAAAGCAAACCTAAATAAAAAGAACTTGTAAACAGACTTAATTCTAGTGCATTTAAGTATATTAAGTTAGCATTCTTTTCACAGAGAGAGAAGTTTTGTAAGTGGTGCATACTTCCTTCTCCTGTTTATAACCACAGAGAGACATGAATTGTTTTGGTCTTTTTTCTGTCTTCAGTTGCACTGATCAGATGGTTGCAGTGTACAACTAAGAAGCAAGAGACCCTGGTTTTATTTTGGATTTGACCTCAGTATAACATTATTTGGAAAGTAATTTAACCTTTAATTTTTCTGTCTATAAAACATACATGATAATAGAAACAATTGTGGAAAAAGCATTGAATTTAGAGTCTGAAGACCCAGGTTAGAATCCTGACTGTCTCATTAGACGTGTCATCTTGGGCAAGTCCCTTAACATCTTTGATGTTTTCTTTGATGCAAAATGGAGGTACTAATATCTGTGTTACCTGATTTATAGAATTGTTCTGAGAATCAGTTGGATAATGAATGTAAAGCACTTTATAAATAAATGCTAGAAGGAAAGTTTTTGCATTTTTAGTTTTGTAACTTATATCACACTCTTTCTGATGTGCAAATTTGGTTTTTTAAAACATTAGCACATTGTAAGTGTTCGGTAAGTTTGCCAATTCTAAATAATTTAGACGATGCTGCTAAGGAGTTCTCCAGTCACAAATTTACCCATGTATGAGCCAGTCAGGTTAGTTTTGTTTTCTTGCATGAAGCTATATTGTATTCCCATCTCTGTCACAGATTGCACCCCTAACTCAGGTAAACCATCATGAAAAGGTTTACCTTTAGTTACAAGAGGAATTTGGTAAGAAGATCTAGTTGGGGGCAAATAATCCATGACAGCTATTGAAAGTAACTCAAAAACTTGTCATGATGGGTGAGTCTATAGTATCTTAATATGCAGAGAAGACATTAATATCTGACTCTTGTTGACATTGTATAGGGGAAATGGGAGAATTGACATAAAATAGATATGAATAAGGGTGGGATAGATGAGTTAATCCTTTTGTGATTATTAGGAAGACAATAGACCCTCTACAAAATCCTCTGCCATCCTGTAGTTATTTAAGGGGATAAAAAACTAGAAAGGTGAAAGAGAATTAGAATAATGCAGTGTTCTTTGAAGATGATATATGAGAGAACCTAACCCTTTTTTCCAAGTAAAGTTATGCGTATTTGCAAAATCCTTGGTAGGAGGTCAGCAGATCCGAGTGGTTAGTGAATCTGATTTGGCATTTCTGCTTTCATGTCCTGTTTATTTGTAGCATATCTGTTATAGTCTAAAGTTTATTTGAAGTTTATTTTTATTCTCTTCTATTAATCTCCTAGAAATGGGAAGCCAGGGCAATTGAAAATCCAGTCCTAGATATAAAAACACTTACAGGTTATTAAATGAAAGCAAATGATGGTGATAAACTTCCTTTCCCACACAGTTTTTGGGGTCTCCTCCTCATCCCAATCATGTCCTTAGTTCTTTGGAGTGTGTATAGGAATACCAAGTAAGACTGGTTTGTACAGGACCTTTGTTGTTTGTGGGAGTGCCTGCTCTTCCTGGGTCCTTGTTTCTTCCAGCTGCCAGCTGGGAGCATCTGCCTTCCCTAGCTTCCTCTGTATCCCTGTGCTATTGGTATCTTCCAAAGCTCCCAGAGAGGGCAAAGCTGATCTTCCTGCCAGATCTGCTGCCTTCTCTCTCTTTGGCATGGCCTCAGGTCCTCACTTCTTTATATGTGTTATAGTCTAGTCTCATTAGTATTAGCCAAGACCAGTCTGCCGAAGGAAAAGATGCCTAGACAAGGCCTTTCTCAGAGACAGTAGAATAGCTACAGCTCAGAGCAAGTACATTTAGTGAATCCTGTCATTATGTTCTGTGTTCTTGCTAAGTTTATGAGGCAGCCTGGAGAGAAAGAATATTCCGTAAAAAAACAACAAAACCCAGAAACTTTAGGTGGCTTGGATACATTTTGAATTAACATTTAATGACCTTAAAGGGATATATTTTTCTCTGATCATGTCATATTCAAGGTAAAACAAACTGGTCCCTAACTGGTTTCAACCCTTTAGTCCATCCTCCATAAAGCTACCAAGTAACCTTCTTAAAGCACAAATAGCCCCACATCACTCCCCTGGTCAAGAATCTTTAGTGCTTCCTTTTTGACTCTAGGACAAAGTACTAACTCCTTGTTTTGGCTTTTCATACACTTTATTGTCTGACTTGAGGTAACTTTTCTAGATTTACTTCCACTTACTCTTCTTCACGAACTCTCACGTTTTGGCCAGCTGGGACCCATGTTGTTCTCTGAGCTTAGTATTTCATCCCTTTCCTGTAACGTTTGCACAGGCTGTCCCTCATCTGTTCTTTTTTCTTACTTGTTCCTTTCAGAATCCTTCAAGGCTCATCTCATTTGCCATGTTCTGTGATAGACTTGTTAGTATTTTCTCCCTCCTCACGTTTTCCTGTGTTTACTTATTTGTTCACATGTTTACTTGCCAGTTGAATTTTAGCTCCTTTAGGGCAGGGATATTTTTAAGTTTGTTGCCTTTTTATCTCCAGTCCCTAACATAGTGCCTTACATGTAGTAGGTACTCACTTAATGATTGAATTGAACTGATACAAGGATGGAAAACTTGAGTTCCTTTTACTATGTGACATGGCCTACTTGGTGATAAGTTTCTGCATTTCATAGGGTTGAAGGATCTCTTCTGAGATTTAGACAGGACAGATGAAAAAGTCCTGTAGATCTTGGTCAGTTTTAAAATTAGTAGTGTTTCAGCTGTTTGTGTTTTATTTGAGGCAACATGATGTAATGGAAAGAGTGCTTTATTTGGAGTCAGAATCTGCATTCAAATTCTGGCTCTCCTGTTTAGCAAGTTTTTGACCATGGGCAAATCACTTAAGGTCTCTGGACCTCAAACTCTGAATCTATAATCTCATTATCCCAAAATACTCAAAATCCAAATAACACATATTGTAGTTTAGAGTTGAATGATAAAGGGAAAGAATCAAATAGTTGATTTTAAATAGATTCATAAAATATTAGAATTGGACGGGACCTTCATTATCATTTAGTCTAACCCTTTTATGTTAGAGATAAGGACTCTGAGAGGTCCAGTAGAGGTTGGGAGACTTGTTGCATGTTACACAGCCCTTGATTTTTGTAAAGTCCTTTCCCCACTGCATTATGCTGCCTCCCAACTAGAGAAAAGGTTGTTAACGTATGGTCTCTTTCATCTGGCTTAAATTGTAGCAGGAAGAATTTATTGCAGATTGTAGATTAAGAACTAGGAGAATTATCAGCACAGCACATGGATTGGCCTTCTTTCCCCAGTCAGGATCAGTGCTGAAGCATCAAAAGCAGTGGATGGCCATCCTATTCTTAACTTTCCTCACAGACAGATTTCTTAAATTCCTTTACTCATTTTAACTGCTTTTTCCTGAAAGTTTTGTTTTCTCCATATTTTTAGAATGTGAAGCTCAATGCTGGACAGATCTTAAAATATGCGCTAACCCATAAGTCCTCTGCAGAACTTTTTTTTTAACCTCCTTATTAATATTAGTCTGTGTGTAGATATAGTTGGATGAATAAAAAAGAGGTCTCTGTTTATTTTCTCCCCCACACACTTCCATATCTTTAAACTGCTTTTTTTTTCCTTTTCATGGAAGTAACTGCTGCAGGGAGCAGATTGCTCCTCACAATTTATTATTGATCTGAAAGTGATTAGATTATTATTAGATGGTCTAGATCACTGGAATATCACTAGTCTCTCCCCTATCCCTACCCCTCCGCCCTTTCCTTGGTTCTTACATTAGAGTCTCAATGACAAGACACTTAGATCAAAACTGTATCACTATTTTTGTTGCATTTTTCCTTTGTGGATCTTTTTATTAAATGCCAACCTGCTGTTACTGCCAGCTCTCTATCCCTTCCTGTGGCTAAAAGAACCATAAAGAGCCTTGAGGACTGGCTGTCTAAATACTAACAAGTTGAGAGCTTGAACTGCAATGAGCCAAGGTCTGTTTTTATAGAAGTCTTGTTCCCTTTCCCTTAGTGCTTGGAGTGGGGGAGGCAAAAGGATTGGTGAGCCTCTAAATTTAAGGATGGAAAGGCCCACTAGCTTTGTGCTTCTGAAAGAGCAGAATGTGCTGAGAATGCTAGGTTCAGGGACTTAAAGCCTGTATATTATGGGACTTTACATTCTTGGCATTCCTGCATCTGACCAGAGGAATGAATGGTGTTAGCTTAAATTTCCCCAAACTTGTAAGATGACTAATAGTGCTCCTGAAAATGAGGAACTTCACTGTACTAATTAAAGCCAGTCGAGGAAATTGATGGCACAGCATGCATATCTTTCACAGAGATCTTTCATTATATCCCAGGGATCTAGAATTCTGTTCTATTTTGAAATAGTCTAGAATTACAGATTCCACTGAATCCTCTAGTGTCTCCTCACAGCATGGGACTTAATTCTCTAAGGCTATGCCAGCAGAGCATGCCAAGATATGACAGGTTCTATCAGAACCTAAAAAGTCTCGTAGTGGCCCAACAGTAGACTGTATAGCTGTTGTCTGAGTAGTGTAGAAGAACAGATACTACTCCTACTACTCCTCCTCCTCCTATCACTACTACCACCCCCCCACCACCACCACAATACCACCCGAACCCCTACCCCTACTAGCTAACATTTATATAGTGCTTACTATTTGCCAGGCACTGTGCTAACTGCTTTACAATTATTACCTCCTTTGATCCTCACAACAGCCTGGGAGTTAGGTGCTATTGTTAGCCCGGGTTTTACAGATGAGGAAACTGGACAGACAGAAGTCATTTGACTTTTCCAGGCTTACACAGCTAGTAAGTGTCTGAATCTGGATTTGAACTTAGATCTTCCTGACTCCAGGGCCAGTGCTCTGTGCACCATGGTGCCACTTAGCTGCCATTCAAGTTGATTGTCTGATGCCTTGATCTTGTTACCTGATTGACCTACCTGCTTTTCTGGTAGTACATGTGTTTAATGATTTCTCTTACTTAGATTTTTGCACATCAGTTGTTCTTAGTAACAACTCACATGGTGTAGTGGAAAGATCACTCTATTTGGAGTCAAATCTGGCTTCAGATTCAAGTTTTGCTGCTCTTATTACATATGTTTCATTGGGCAAGTCACAACCTTTTTTGGGCCTCAATTTTCTCGTCTATAAAATGAAGGCGTTGGATTGATTATTATTCTATGATCCTTAACATTCTTTCCAAACTAAATCCTATTCTTTTGCGCTACAACCTATTTATGTCTGTTGTGCAAATTGCTATTGTCCTTTTGGATGTTTGTGATTTTAATTTTTCATAGATTCATAGGTTTCAATATTCCTGGCCAATTGACTATTGCTGTTAAAGTGATGAGCTTTTGTATAACAAGTTAGTTTGGAATTATAAACAGGCAAACAAACTAAAAAACTATGTAATTTCCTAAGTACTCTAAGTAGAGTCTAGGTCTGCTTTTGAGACTGATAATGTTATCCATCAAGTCTAACAATTAGCAGTGGTTCTAAAGGTTCAAATTAGGCTTGAAGACACACATGGAGATCTTTATCATTAGCCCCAATCAGTGTGGTCAACTGTGCCTGACCAAATCTTTTCCTTTTATTCCCAAATCTGGACCAAGTTTGTTATCCTGAGGCTGGAAGCCCATTCTACTTTTGAATAGCTTTAATTTTTAGGGAGTTTTTCCTTATGTCAAAACTAAAAATGGCCTCTTAGCAATTTTCATAGATGAAGTCACACATTAAATAAATGTTGGTTAAACATCTTTATTTACAAGGCACAGTGCTTCTAAGTGACCAAACTGGAACTTGAACACAGGTTTCTGACATCAAGTCTTTAAGATTTGGATGGATGGATGGATGGATGGATGGATGGATCAGGTCAGGGCAGGAAGATGAGAGAAAGAGCTCTAATTACCAAGCTTATTGAAGCTAATGACCTTGTTCTCTGTGTTTCCCTTCAAGCATAATTTGGGCCTCTAGGACCATTGCTAATTGGTAGACTTGATGACTAGCATTATCTTCTCTGTTCCTAGAAAATCAAAAGTAGGTTTAGACTAGACTTGGGTCAAGTAGTTAAGCTTGTGCAGAGAGCCCATGCATTGAGGTATTCGTTCATCTTGCTTAGTCACAGGGTATTCAAGGGATACAGATGAGGAAGAAGCTTGTGCTTAAAGATCTCACAGGATATGGAATCCATTATATATTCTGAGGCGGCCTAGTCCATTTCTGGACAGTTCTCATTATTACAAAGTTTTAATTTTATATCAAGCTTAAATTCACCCCATTTCAACTTGTTCCTGGTTCTGCCCTCTGGCGCTAAGCATAACAGGTCTAATTCTTCCATGTGTCAGGCCTTCAAATACTTGAAAACAGAAATCATATTTCCTCCCAAGTTTTCTCTTCTCTGTGCTAAATATCCCTAGTTCCTTCAACCAGTTTTCATTTGTTAATATCTTTATGTTCACTATCTTGGTTGCCCTTGTCTGGATGCTTTCCAGCTCTTCAATATTTTTTCTAAAATGTACTCAGAACTGAAAACAGTGCTCCAAATTTGATCTGAACCAGGACAGAGCAGTGACTACATCATCTTTTTAGTCTTGGTCACTCATCTCTTAATATAGCTAACCCAAAGATTTTTAAGTTTAAAATGTAGCCAAGATTGCATTAATTTTTTGGGGTGCCATTGTATTATTTCCATGCATTGAGTTTGCAATCCACTAGAACCCCTACAAGTTTTTCAGAGGAACTGCTAACTAGTCATGCCTCCTCTATCTTGTTCTTGTGAAGTTTTTTTTGAACCCAAGTATAAGACTTTACATTTATTTCTATTACATTCTTCTTATGAGCTTTAGTCCAGTGTCCTACCTTGTAGAAATCTTTCATTTGTCATATAACATGTTCCTAGATTTGTATAATCTGCAGATTTAAGAAGTATACCGTCTTTGCCTTTATCCAAACCATTGATTAAAATGTTAAACAGTGCCAGGACCACTAGAGTCCTTCCAAGCTGACATTGAATCATTAATAACTTTTCTTTGGGCTTATATCTCTTCATCTTGTCCACAGAATGGTGTGAGAAATATTGTCAAATGCTTTGCATAAATCTAGGTAAACTGTATCTAAGACATTTCCTAATCTACCAGTTTTCATAAATCTGTCAGAAAATGAAATAAGCTACCAAACTCAAATTAAAGCAATGACCAATCAAGAACTCAAAGAAAAGAGGTGAAAACGTGTCTCCCTCCCTCCCCTTTTTAAGGAGGTGGGGAATGAGAGGTATGGAAAACACATTTGCTTTATTACCTCAATTATGCTCAAAATTTCCTTTGTAAAACAAAAAAAATTTGAAGCGAGTGGGGAGGTGAATATTAAGAAAAAATTCTGATTTTTTAAAAAAAGACATAAATAAAAGTTATTAGAAGAGGTAAGGAAATGGGAGTAACCTGGCATTATCTTTTCTTGATGAAGCCATTTTGACTTGGTATGTTTGGAGAAGAAATATAGACTGTTTGAAATACTGATGGGACATCTAGGTGAAGATATCCAGTAGATAGTTAAGTATATGGGATGGGAATTGAGGGGTGGAATTAGGGGTAGCTATGTGGATTTGAGGGTTATAGCATCTTGGAATCTTAGATTTAGAACTGGAGGGAACATTAGAGGCTTTCTTGTTTTAAAAAAAAAAAAACCCTCATTTTACAGATGAGCAAATTAAGGCCCATGGAGGTTAAATGACTTGCCTATGACTACATTGGTAGTAAGTTTCAGAGCCAGGATTAAAACCTAGATTCTTTAGCTTCATTTTCTTCAGCTCTTGCTATTTGAGAAATCTGAAAGAGTAGGTTTTAGTGTTGAAGATAATGAGCTATGTTTTGGACATGCTGAATTTGAGGTTCAAGTGGTGAGGTTTAAGTGGAAATGTACTGTAGAACCAGGACATCTGATCACCTATGACTTATATTCATCGTACTTAGCTATGCCAAACAAGTCTCATCTGTTTTCCACATAGCAGTCCTTCAAATACTTGATGACAGCTATTGTGTCTCCTTAAGTCTTTTCTTTTCCAGCCTAAATATCCCTAATTCCTTAATTTAATCAGACTGGCATGATCTCTCAGGGCAGCTTCCTGTGGAGGCTGTCTAGCTTGTCAATTCCAATGTGGTGCTTAGAATTTAACATAAAATTCCAGATATGTGACCAGGACAGAGTACACAATGATCTATGTAAAAATGATCTTTGAAATCATGGGAACAGTTGACATCGCCATGAGACGGGGAAAAAAGAGTGTCCAAACAGAACCTTGTGGGACACTTATACTTGGGAGTAGGAAATGGATGACTAACCAGCAAAGAAGACAGAGGAGTGGTCGCACAGGTAGAAGAAAGACCAGGAGAGAGTGTCCAGGACAAAGAAGGTGATTGGCAATGTCAAAAGTGACAGAGACATCAAGGATGGTGAGGACTAAGAAAAAATCTTTGGATCTAATATTTAACAGTTAAATCTTTGGTAACTTTTGAGGGTACATTTTCAGTAGATAGAAGAGGGGTGAGGTCAAAAGCTAGATTATAAAAGAATGAAAAAGAACTGAGCATATCTGTAAATATTGGAAAGGAGTGCCTGTATATAGGAAGAGGTTGGAAAGAAGAGAAGGGTCTCCTGGAGGAATGGACCTGGATGGGGGACAATGTGGACCCAAGTAGAGGAGTTAGCCTTGGAGTGGCTACTTTTTTCTGAGAAACTAGAGCAAATGAAGATAGGATGATTGAAGACCAAATGATTTTGAATTCTTAAGGAAGGATTAAAAATAATGTTGTGTTAGCAGTAAGGGCCCAATTGAGATTAGATAGTATGAGTTCTTAGAGTTTGATTGGCACAGTTGTGTGATTTCCTCTGTCCTCTTCCTCTGTTCTACAGCATTATGGGATTAGGAACAGAGAAGGCAAATGGTAGGGGAAACCCCAGGTTGAAGATTAACAGAATTTGAATGGTAGTATTACAAGGGAGCAGTAGAGGCATTTCCAAGCTCACTCAGGGCTAGCACCTTCTTCCCTTTGAAAGTGCCTCCAATTTACCCTGTATACATCTTATAATGGAATAGTTATTTGCATGTTGTCTTCCCTATTAGACTGAGGGCTCCTTGAGCGTAGAGGTGGTTTTTCTAAAAATAAAAAAAAAATTTTTTTAATTAAATTTTTTTGTTACATTTTTAGTTCTAAACTGTCTTCTTCCCTCCCACCCGACCCTACACTAGAGAAAGCTACCGTTTCACACACACACATTATGCATATTTCTGTTTATCAGTTCTTTTTCTGGAGGCAGATAGCATCTTCCTTTATAAGTCTTTTATAGTTGATTTGAATATTTTTAATACACAAAATAGCTTAGTTCTTTACAGCTGTTCTTTGAACAGTGTTGCTGTTACCGTGTACAATAGTCTCTTGGTTCTGCTCATTTCACTCTTCATTATTTCTTGCAATTCTTTACATGTTTTTCTAAAACTCAACCTGCTTATTATTTCTTTTTTTTTTTAAAAGACATTTTATTTTATTTTATTTTTATTTTTTTGCTAGGCAATGGGGTTAAGTGATTTGCCCAGGGTCACACAGCTAGTAAGTGTTATGTGTCTGAGGCCAGATTTGAACTCAGGTCCTCCTGACTCCAGGACTTGACTCTATCCACTGTACCACCTAGCTGCCCCTGCTCATTATTTCTTACAGCACAGTTGTGTTCCATCACAGTCACATACCACAACTTGTTTAGACATTCCCCAGTTGATAGGCATCCTCTCGGTTTCTCAGTTTGCACTACAAAGAAAGCTGCTATAAATATTTTAGAATATATGGATTCTTTTCCTTTTTCCCTGATCACCTTGAGAAAGGGTATATATACTCAGTTTTATAACTCTTTGGGTATAATTCCAGATTGCTGTCCAAAATGGTTAGATCAGTTCACAGTTCTACCAACAGTGTTTTAATGTCCCAATTTTTCCACATCTCCTCCAACATTTGTCATTTTCCCCTACTGTCATTTTAGTGAATCTGGTAGCTGTGAGATGATATCTCAGAGTTGTTTTAATTTGCATTTCTCCAATCAATAATGATTTGTAGTATTTTTCTTATGATTACATATAGCTTTGATTTCTTTATCCAGAGACTTCATCCAGAAATATTGGCTTATTGACTTCACTTAAACATGAAGAATAGTAATGCATAGTTGTATTGGTACCAAGACGGAGAATGGAAGAAAGTGAGACCAGAGCAGGGATACTCTGGGAGAAGAGTTTTGGATGGAGGGATTAAATAAATAACGGTCATGATGAGGAAGAAGAATAGATTTGGGAGCAGTGAGCCAAACGGAAGAAGATTATGTGATTCTAATTGTATTCTGCTCATTGCAGTTAATATACTGTCATTTGTGAATTAGAAACAGAGAGCCTTAACAACAGTGGGAAGTGCCCCCCCCCCCGCCTTTTTGGGGATTTAATGGAGGGACATCTTCCATGACATTGGTAAATGCTTAAGTATATAGCTCTTCAATTAATACCTCACTTCATGTCATTGTTTAGCCAATTGTTGGATAAGGTTAAATGAATAGTTGAGTCTTTTGTGGAGTCTTATATCATTTTGATATTCTCTTGAGAGATACCTTGGTGGAAGAGAGCTTTCAAGGCTGCATTGTGTATGTTAAAAGTTAAATGTTTTAGTTAACCAATGTCAGGAGACATATGAGTTGGTGGTTGCTAATTTCATCTTGGTTCCTTTAGAGTGGTAAAAGTTCTGTTTGTGATATTTTTGCATTCTTTTGCCATTTTCTTCCTGCATTACTTATCTGCCCACAAATACATTTTGAATATAGACAGGTAACTAATTATCTCAAGTCTTGATCTCTTGTGCTTTTACAGATGTGTCACCTCCAATGCAGGTTACTTCTCTGTCTTCTTGGTTAGGTGTAGCCATGTTTTCCTGTTTTGTTATAGTACATTGGGTACAGAAGTGCACCCAGTCTAATCGTTGTGGTTCTGCTATTATTGCTGTTGAAAATAAATCACTGTAATGGGGCAGCTAGGTGGGGCGGTGGATAGAACACCAGTCCTGGACTCAGGAGGACTTGAGTTCAAATGCGGCCTCAGACACAAAACATTCACTAACTGTGTGACCCTGGGCAAATCACCTAATCCCATTACGTAGCAAAAAAAACAACACAAAAAACAAAACAAAACCAAAAACAAAAATAAATCACTGTAAAAATGATGATAGATTTATTTTACTTTTATTCTGTTTGTTGGCCTCCTCTAGTTTCATTTATGAATAGGACAGTCTGGTTTAGCCGAATCTGGTGTTAAATTCTCTACAGGCTGATTTTCTCCTCTTTTCACACTCTTTACAGAGATGATATTGCTCACAGTTTTCTGTTTTCCTTTAGCCCTTTTCATTGTTGTGGCTTTCCATTTACCAAGGGGAGTAAGTGTTGGTTGACTAAGCAATTTTCTGAGTTCTTTCAGTCTCTTGGTTGTGGTAGTTGTGTTGCATTCGTTTAACTTCTTTAGGAAATGGTAATATAGTCAGTTTTTCTACTATTCTCTCTCTCTCTCTCTCTCTCTCTCTCTCTCTCTCTCTCTCTCTCTTTGTCTCTCTCTCATAGGAGCATTGGAATTGGAGCTGGGAAGAACTTTAGAGGCTATTTAATTGTGCAGGCGAGGCATCTCAGGTCCAGAAAGGTTAAATAAATGATTTACCTGTCTTGCTTTAAACAGGTCAGCTTGGAGCTCCTGAAATTGAAAACTGAAAAACACTGAAAAGCCTTCTCATCTTTATCTTTTTTTATAGGTTTTAAAAAAATTTTTGTTCAGATCTGTTTGTACATGACTATAACATGGCTGATTCTGAAATGACTGCTAAATCTGTTAGTGCAGGGGAAAGTAAAGTGAATTTGCAGTCACAGTTCTTGGGTTTGAATTTTGGTTCTGCCTGTATTAATTTAAACAGGTCCTTTTATCTTTCTCTGGTCTTCAGTTACAAAATGATTGATTATATAATCTCTTAAGTTATATGCTAGGTCTAAGTGTAATCTGTAAATAACACTTTTAAAACAAAATTGAGTTACTTTTTCATACGCTGGTAGAGCTATCTATCCTACATAGGGAAGGCATCTTGCTTTTTGGTCAGGTGGGCAACAAGTTGAATTGGTACTCTGTAATGTTGACAGAACAAAGAAATTCTTCTCAAAATATGAGATTCAGACCACTAGAATATTTTTTTAATTAGAACATCTTTCAAAATGCATAATATATCCCTTTCTTGAAAGACTCTACTTGATTTTCCCTCAGCTGTCTTCCTAGATTCATCCTCTATGTTAAAAGCTAACATAAAAATACAAAAGCTTAAGAATTGGGTACTATGTCATTTCTGGCAACGTGATTAATTTTCTTCCCTTGGAAAAAGGGAGGACTAAGAAGACACCTGTATGTTTCATGGCAATTGTAAATACTGTACCTCCTGTTTAGATTGTCTGACATTCATATTTTCAGGATATTAAAAAAAACAAAATGAAACCCCAGTCCTTTTTTCTTGCAGACTATTAAAACATCACCATTTGAGAATGACTTGATGCCAAGTTAAAAAGGATAAGATCATACATTTAGAGATAAAAAGAAGCTCAGAGAAAATCTAGTTCAAAGTCTCCATTTTATACATTAGAAAATGGGAGACTGAGAGCTTAAGCAACTTGCCTGTAGTCACTCAGGTAGGTTAGAGGTACTGATGGACCTATATATAGGTGTGTGTGTATATATATTTATATGTATGTGTGTATGTATGTGTAGATATATAGGTAATTGGTCCATCTTACTGCATAGAGATGGCTTCTGTCTACTTGATTTTTCCATGTGTGGGTAGGGTAAGCTCTTTCAGTGGTTTATGGATCTCATTGAGGGTACTCTGCAGTGGTCTAACACTTGATAGAATCAGAAAAATGTTATCCACAAACAGACATATCTGGAGCATCTTACCATCTGTAGGGAATCCTTCTTGTATTGGACACCCTCCATGATGGTAGCAAACACCCTTGACGAGCCTGTTTTATTCCTCACTCATCTCTTTTGTTACATTTTTGAAGGGATCTTGACATATATGTGAAAGGCACCCTGGTGGAAGAGAGCCTTTAAGCTGATATTTTGCTGTATTGAATCAATTGCTTAAAATAAAATGTCACCCAACAAGCCTAAGGGAAGCTTAGATGCTTTACACCTTTCAGCCAGTTGTATGACTGTAAAGATGTGGTCTCCAAATACCAGATTTTTGGAAAGGCCACCTAGACCTCTGTAAAATGAAGGAGTTGGACTCAATGATCTCTATGATTCCTTACAGCTATCAGTCTATGGGTTTATAATCTTAGAATCATGCAGGGTGCTACCAGGTGTTTTTTTAAACAATTGAAAGTATCAGCTAATTTATGTTAGTTTTGCATCCTAGTACACACTGAATGTCTTTTCACTACATGTTTGTTTTCAAGTTGGTGAAATAGTATTAGTTGAGAATCTGTGCAACTTTTTTCATCCCAACTCTAAGTTGGGGAGGGAGGAAGCATGCGGACAGGTAAAAGGAACAATGCAGTTTCTTTGAATTATAATAAATCTTAATTTGATGTCTCATTGTGGCTTGGAAGGGACCTAGGTTCTTAAAGGCTTTGCTGGATAAATGCAAACTTGAGCAGATTCTACTTGATACAGAGGCTACCAGGACAGACACAGACTGACTGACAGTCAATTAAGAAGTATATATTAAGTATCTACTCTGTGTCAGGCACTGTGCTAAGGGCTGAGAATACAAAGAAATGGAAAAACCCTGCCATTGAGGAGCTCACATTCTAGTGAGGAAGACAACATGTAAATAACTATGCACATAGAAAATATATACTGTACAGTATAAATGGAAGGTATTCTTAGAGGGAAGTCACTAGCAGTGGGAAGGGGGAGGGGATGTGGGGTGGACCAACCAGGAAAGGCCTCTTGCAGAAGATGACATTTGAACTGAGTGTTAAAGGAGGTCAATGAAGCTAGGAGGCTGAGGTGAGGAGGAGAGTATTCAAACATGAGAGACAACTGGTAAAAATGCATGGAGTTGGGAAGTGGAGTATGCTGTGTGAGAAACAGTAATTAGGCCAGTGTGCTGAATTGTATAGGAGGTAGAGGGGAAAGTGTAAGTGTAAGAAGATGGGAAAGATAGAAATGGGCCAGGTTATAAAGGACTTGAAATGTCCAGCAGGATTTTATATCTGATCCTAGGAGTAACAGGTGTCTCTTAGAGTTTATTATGAGTGAGGGGGTGTTGACGTGATCAGAACCGTACTTTAGGAAAATCACTTTGGTAGCTGAGTGAAGAATGGATTGGAGTGGGAAAAGACTTGAGGCAGGGAGACCAACCAAAAGGCTTTTGTGATCATGTGGTTGTGAGGTAATGAGGGCCCATACCAGGATGTGGCTGAATAGAGAGAAGTCATGACAGTAGAAGCAAGACTCTGCATGACAGACATTGGTTAGGTGGGGTGAGTTGAGTTGAGGAGTCAGTTGAGGATGAAACTGAGATGGCAAGCCTGCTTGGCTGGGTGGCAATGCCCTTGACAGTAATAGGAAAGGTGGGAAGAGGATGAAAAGATAATGAGTTCTGTTTTGTACATGTTGAGGTTGAGATGCTTGTATGACATCCATTTTGAGCTGTCCAAGAGGCATTTGGTGATGTGGGACTGGAGAGAGCTCAGGCAAGAGACTAGGTCTGAATATTTGGGAATCACAATCCCATCCATGGAAGCTAGTGAGGTCAGCAAGCAAGCTAGGCTGGCTAGATAGATAGATAATTGATTATGTGCTTACTGTGTACCAGGCACAGTGCTAAGCACTAGGATACAAATATAAGCAAGTAAGACACTCCTTGTTCTCCAGGAGCTCACAGTATAATGGATGAAGACAACACATAAAGAGGAATTAACAAATGGGCTTTGAGGATGGGAGGTGGCGACACTGGGGGTACTAATCTGCACTGTAGCCAGGAAGTTCTAGGCAAGATAAGGTAAAACTTTGCTGTTCAGAGCTGAGGGTTATAAGGGTAGAATACAGGGTTGTGATAGGTGGGTTGGGGCAAATTAGGACTACAACCAGAGTGTAGGCCCCCCACGTGTAGCTTGGTGAGATAACCAGAAAGTGGATAGTATCATCTGTGAATCAGACTAATTAAATACATTATAGTGAGGATTGGGTACTAGGTCATGATTTAATTATTATTGGTTTTTGGTAATACTAACTACAGATTGTCTACTAAAGTGTGGAAAGGTTGCGATTTGTGTTGGTAGAGAGGATATGTGTATGAAATCATGAATATTTTTGAAATATGGAAGTGTAGGATGACTGCTGTTTGAAATGGTTATAACAACTTGTTTTCATAATCTTGTTCAGAGAAGTCTGAGAAAATTTTTTTGCTGAACTTCAGTATAATGAAGAAATTTGCTGCAAAAGAAACTTAACTATAGATAAGCCACCTTAAAATACCCCTAAATAGTCAATGAGTCTTGTAAGTTTTCTCTGTAGTTTTACTCATTATTTCTAGTAAAGTATTGGAAACAGATGTTCCATTTTAGCAGGAATTCTGAACATTTTTTGTGCCATGGACCCCTTTGGCAGTCAGTCTGGTAAAGTCTGTGGACCCCTTCTCAGAGTAATGGTTTTAAATAATTGAAGCAAATTGCCAGTGAGAGGTTGGTAACAATAACAATGTCATTTTTTTTTCCTGTTCAAATTCCTGGACTCCTTGAAATCTATGCATAGGCTCCTTGGGGGTCCACCGATCCTTACTTTATAGTGTGTTTATATGTGAAGGACCTGTAAGATTTCAGTGAATTCTAAGTACTGTTTTCCAGTGGCAGAATAAAGATTTGTCAGTATTGGTCCAGCCAAATGAAAATGAAAAATAAGAAATTTTGGTTGTTCCTTGGTTTGTCTACAACCAGGGGTGGGGAACCTGCAGCCTCGAGGCCACATGTGGCCCTCTAGGTTCTTAAGTGCGACCTTTTGACTGAATCCAAACTTCACAAAACAGATCCTTTTACTAAGGGAGTTCGTTCTGTGAAGTTTGGATTCAGTCAAAAGGCCGAACTTGAGGACCCAGAGAACCACATGTGGTGTCAAGGCTGCGGGTTCCGCACCCCTGCACTATCCTTTTCCTATTGCGGGGGTGGGGGGGTGGGGGGGTGGGGAACCTCACCTGACAGCTCAAAATATTCACTTTGACATGTGAATATCTATTTTGGGATGGAATCATAGTTACTTAATGATATTACCCTTTGAGTTGAGTCACTCTGGTAAATCATTAGAGTGGAGGAAATAGCTTCAGTGTTGATATATGTTGATTATTGAGAAACTTATTTATAATAAGATCATGAAATTCTTTTCTGTAATTTTCCCTTTACTCCTTGGTGAATTACAGGGAATGTTTGAAAGTTTTTTTTTCTCTCTGAGTTTATTTATTTACTGTGCATTTTTTGTAATTAATGTTTGTTCTTTTTTAGGACATTCAGTCAGAAGAAGGCTGCAATTGAGAGAGAATATGCACAGGTAAGCTCTGGGGCAAGATTCCTCAGCAGGCTCATTAAGGTATTTAAAAATGGCTGGCTGAGCAAATTAGAATTGCCAGAGGCTTCCCTCTATACCTTTTTCCCATGCTTTGAGGGCGGCTCTCCATCCCTTGGAAGGCCATCTGGCCCCTTTTCCACCTTCTGTTTATGAGGATTTGTATGAGGAATTGAATATTTCCTTACCAGAAAGTTAGTTACCCCTGCTATGGGAAAAGCAATTGTTTATTGTTATGTTCTGTGATTATAATAATGTGACTAATAGCTCTTACTGTTGCTGCCAGTAATTTCTATGAATGCTAGAATCCTTGGCTTCCAGAAGCTCCATTCTTATGATATGGGTCTTCCTGCATAAGAGGAATTGGTTTAAATATATTATATTCTGTAATGTTTGCTGGGTTTCTAGCTCTGTTAGTAGAACTTATAACAGCACCTTAGGAGGTGAGTTGGATGTTTCTGATAGAATTGTAAGGATTTTCTTTCTTTAAAATTATAGCCTTAGTTAGGCCTAAATAGTTAAGTGCTATCTGTGCCAGCATCTTACTGATGAAATTATGTTGTTAGGTGTACGGGAGTAAGTAAGTATATGTCCTAGCAAAGGAATAGCTTGTTGGAGTTTGGAAGGTTCAGATTTGTCCATTAGAGGGAATTACTTTTCTGCATAGAAGTGTTAAACTTTAATATCTCCAGCTTAAGCTTGTTTAGACACATTGATTATTTAATTAAACCCAATCATAAATAACCCAATAACTTGAGACTCATTTGATTTCCCAGCTTTTTGTGACAATGCCATTATTTGGCAACATTTTATGGAAAATAGAAGGGGGGTATGTGTATGTATGTTTATATTTATAGGCTGTTATCATGACTTTAAAATTTAAGCTTTTTCTTGCTGCCCCAAACAAACACTCATCAAAGGAGTTAGAGGTTTTAACATGGAAAAAAAACAAGGTTGAGACTTAATAGTCTTCAAGTGTAAGGTAACATATTATATGGAAAGAGAAGAGCAATTGATTCTTTTTACTAGGGACAGATTAGGAAAATAGGGATAAATTTGTGGTGTTAAGAATTCCGTTTAAATATCAGAAACTTCTGACAATATAAATTTTATGAGGTACAAGAAATAAAGAAATGATTGTATGTATAAAAGGGGGGAAGAAAGTTGGATAGCATTCACATTGGAACCCCAGGACTAGTCCCAATTATCATAGACTCATACATTTTATATCCGGAAGGGACTTTAGAGATCAACTAGTTCAGTCCCCTTATTTTACCGATGAGTCAGCTGAGGTAGTGAGGTCCAGAAAGGTTAAATAACTTCAAAGGTCACATTGGTAGTAAGTGACAGAGTTGGAATTTGAAATGCCTCTGAATACAACCCTTTTTACTACACCATGTTGCTTTGTAGTATTTCTGTACACAGCTGGTACCCCAACACATCTGGAAGTGACTCCTTCCTTTCTCTTTTGCTATCATTATTCTCCCTTTTTAGATGGAACCCCAAACCTAGAAGAATTAAAATACAGGAGAGGGAGGAATAGTGATCATCACATTAAAGACAGGACATCTAAGTAGAAAGTGTCCCAACAGAAGGAACAACTCATCTCTTATCTAAAAGAAGAAAAGATTAATACTATTTTAGCTTTAATTTAATTTAGTGTTTGCATTAAGATGCAGGTTCAGATCAAGATAGAGCTATCTAGGTTCTCAGCCATTTTATCCCTAGATCTAGAGGTGGAAAGGACCTCAGAGGAGATCAGTAGACTATGTACTAAAGACTGTGCAGAGATTTTTTTTTTTATCCTTGAACAAGTAACAAGAGATCAGAATTCCTGACATCTAACTGTTTACATTGCAGGGGTGGGCAACCTACAGTCTCGAGGCCACATATGGCTCTCTAGGTCCTCGGGTGTGGCCCTTTGACTGAGTCCAAGTTTTAGGAACAAATCCTTTTGTTAAGGGGATTTGTTCTGTGAAGTTTGTATTCAGTCAAAGGGCCACACTTGAGGACCTAGAGGGTCACATGTGGCCTCAAGGCCACAAGTTCCCTATCCCTGGTCTACAATATAGCCCTTAACTTGAAAATGAAGTGAGGAAGGAGGACCTCCAAAATAGTTGTCACAGTGTTTTACCACTACTTATGTTCCCTTGGTTCTCAGGAGAGATCCTTAAGTCCTTAGTCAGAGCCGCCTTGTAAGTAGACGTGTTATATAATATGTTGCAGACGAAGATAATAGCAGATGTCCGTTAAGATGAAGACATATCCTAAAATGTCTGAACTCAAAATCATCCTTATGGCATGGAGGCAACCCCTCACAAGCTCTGCCAGAAGAGCACCAAATTTGGGAGGTCCTGCTAAGATGCTAAGTCTTCAGGCGAGGGCATGGTGGACCTAGATAGTGGCATGAACAGTCACAGGAGGGCTCAGCTCCCATACATGTACTCCAGCCAAAGAATTAAAAAGAGCTAAAAAGAGCACTAGACTGAATAATGATCCAAGAAATCCCAAAACAAAGTAAATTAAGTCCTGTCTAACCTAGGACTGTGCAAAAGGACAGCTAGAGATACTAGACAAGGGGGAGCAGCTAGGTGGTGCAGTGGATAGAGCACCAGCCCTGACGTCAGGAGGACCTGAGTTCAAATGCGGCCTGAGACCAAACACTTGACACTTACTAGCTGTGTGACCCTGGGCAAGTCACTTAACCCCAATTGCCTTAAAAAAAACCAAAACCCCCCCCCAAAAAACCAAGATACTAGACAAGGCAGAAAGAGCACAAATAAATAAGTTAGCAATGTGTCAGTATGGACTAGAGATGCTCTGGGAGAATCTGAAGCTTATAGCAAGGACTCTGGACCCAGGGGCAGGAAAACTGTATTTCTCAGATGAGAAACTGCAGGGTGATTGGAAAGCCATAGCCCTTTGGCAACAGTAACTGAAGGACACAGGGCTAGAAACTGTCAGCCTTCCAACTGGGATTGCCCCTTTATTGCTAAAAGGTTGCAGCACTCAAAACCTTGAGGGACCAGGGGCCCTGAAACCTGCCGCTTTTCTGAATACAGAAATACTGGGGGAAGCAGAAACCAGCAGCATGGTGTAATGGTTGGGGGTGGGGTGTCGAGGAATATCTAAGCTCAAATACCAGCCCAGACTTTAACTAGATGTGTGACCCTGGGCAAATCACCACACCACTCTGCTCTGGTTTCTTGTCTATAAAAAATGAGAAGTTTAGACTCAGTGGCCTCTAAGGTGTCTCTAAGGTTCCTCCCATCTCTAAGTCTAGATGTTATGGTCCTCTTTGAAAATGAAAGACAAGCAACAGCATCATCTCTAAGTATGAGCCTATGAAATTGAAGTCAAGATCAAACAAGGCTCTACCGGCCCATCCAAGAGTGCAGGTGGCCCATCCAAGAGTGCAGATGGCCCAGAGATGAAAGTACCAAATCATAAACTAAGGCTAGAACTATGAAAAAACAAAATACCAAATATGAATAGCATGGATCTAGAGATACCCAAGAGACAAAATGAGATGAAGAGAACAACTCCAAAATAATTACAAACCCAACCTTGGGGAGAAAAAAATTAGCTTGGTCACAAGCACTACAAAAAGTATTTGAAAGAAATGGGGAAAAAAAAACAGTTTAAAAAAAACAACGAAATTATAAGTAAAATAAGTTCTGGAGGAACTGGAAGGAGAATAAATAACTTATAAAAGAGGAAACTTACCCAAATAAGGGACTCTCTGAAAATTAGAATAAACCAAATAGAAATCAGTGATTCTACAAAACAAGAAAAAATTACATTAAAATCAAAAGATGGAAAAAAAATTAGAAGAGACTTTCAGATATCTACTGTCAAAAACAACTGACCCAAAAAATTTGTCAAGGAGAAATTGAAAATCATCAGACTCGCCTTGGAGTCAGGAGGACCTGAGTTCAAATCTGGCCTCAGACACATAACACTCACTAGCTGTGTGACTTCAGGCAAGTCACTTAGCCCCAAATGCCCCCCCCCCCCCCCCCCAAAAAAGAAGAATCATCAGACTCCCTGATAACTATGACTGAAAAAAAATGCCTCCATAACGTATTCCAAGAAATCATAAATGAAAACTCTCCAGAGCTAGAGGGCCAAGTGAAAATAGAAAGAACCCACTGGTCACCTGTTGAATTCTTTCTAACTCCAGCATTTAGCATAGTACCTGGCACATAATAAATGCTTGTTGACTTGATTAAAATGAAGGCTCTCAGGTATATCATAGCCAAAATCTAGAGATTCCCAGTGAAAGAAAATATTGCAAGCAGTCAGAAAGAAAGGTTCAAATACCCAAGAACTCCAGTCAAGATCACATCTGACTTGCCAGCTAATCTTGTAAAGGACAAGAAAATTTGGGATATGGTATTACAAAAGGAAAATGATAAAGTTTATTACCAAGAATAATTTACCCTGCAAACCTGAATATAGTCTTACTGGTTACCAGCTCCAGTATCATGCTCACATTGTTCCATGTATACCAGTGGTCATCTCTTGGACTAGATGATCTCAAAGATACTTTCTACTTCTAAATCCAATAATCTTTCCTAGTCTTTCAGCAGAAGCAGCTGAAATTTTCTTACAAAGCTCTTTTCACATTCTATAGGACGCCAAATTCCCTTAGAGCCCAACTTCTAGAAACCCTGATCTAGTCTAACCCCCTAATTTCGTAGATGTAGGAATTGAAGCCCAGAGAACTAAAGTGTCGCATCCCAGGCAGTGGCGAGAGCAGGTCTGCTAAACTGATCAATTATTCTTTCCACTAGACCACACTGCCTTCCTTCATGGGGCCATCTTTACAATACTTGAATAACATTTCTACCACTTCTACTATTTTCAAGACTACAGAGCTGTACAAAGAGGTTTCTATGAAGGAGAATGACTGGGAATGTGTCTCCTTATTCTCTGTGTACTGATTTTTTTACATTTTCAACTGTTAATTTTATTGATGTCTTTATTGCATATTTTCTTAGGTAGTCATACTTATTCTTTTATTGTTGGGAGCAAAAATGCAACCTGCTCCTCCTGTCCCTGTTTTCTTGGCTTACTGTGTAGCCAGAGAGTCTTTTTATTTCTGCTCTAGTTGGGAGGAGTCCAGCCTCTGGATGAGGTTGAGTGACTTTAGCTACTTGAGGGACCTTGTTGATAGTCCTTTCTCCCTGTCTTCTCATTCCAGGTAGTTCTTCCCTGCCTTTCTTTGCAGCCTCCTTAGAGGAGCTATCCAACAGGCTGGCGTCCTCCCTCTCATTCTGCTTATTAACTCAAGATACCAGTTCATGCTTGAGCAACTTTAGTCAATTAACGTGACTGGAATACATGAAGGCTACATGATGAATATCATATTTATTACTATCTTACATTACCCCCCCCCCCCATTCTGGATCACATATGTATTGCATTACTTCACCTGACTAGCCTTGTGAAGGAGCAAGTCCTACTCTGTTATTCCAGCATTTCACGTCCTCTC
This sequence comes from Vombatus ursinus, assembly GCF_900497805.2. NCBI lineage: Eukaryota > Metazoa > Chordata > Mammalia > Diprotodontia > Vombatidae > Vombatus > Vombatus ursinus. The sequence goes on from NW_020945437.1 coordinate 25,464,497, forward strand.
CCCTTTCTGTTGGGCAAGTATCAATAGCACCTTCATTTTAAAAACAAATTTGTTTTAAACAGCTTTTACTGGTGCTAATAAAACTGAGTTTCTTCTATCTTTGAGCATATAATGCTCCCACAAGCTAAATCCCCTTTTCATACAACATTTGTAAAAAAAAATCTAGTTTTTGAAAGATTTGGCTTTTCATTTTTAAACACCTAATTTGCCAGCCCTTCTCCTAACTCCCCCCAGTCATTTTTAAAGCTATCTACTTATTTCACTTAAGCATCTGCATATGACTTCTTCAGTCAACTAATGTGAATTTAACAGGAATTGAAATTGGCTTTGTAACTTCACTGGTAGAGGGAATTTTCAGGCAAGGAAGCTCCTTTTGCCAATGTTAGAGTTTTCTCTGCAACTTAGAGTTTTAGAGAGATAGAGTTTTTAAAGTTTAGAGGTTTTAAACAGCATTGAGATAGAGTGCTGGGGCTTGGAGTCAGGAAGACCTGAGTTCAAATCCAGACTCAGACACTTATTAGCTGTGTAACCCTGGGCAAGTCACTTAACCTCTGTTTGCTTCAGTTTCCTTACTTATAAGATGGGGGTATCTTCCATGGTTGTTGTGAAGATCAAATGGTAAGTGCTATATAAATGTTTGTTGTTGTTGTTGTTATTATTATTATGATACTTAACCCAGGGTCACAAAACCAGTATGTGTAATAGACAAGACTTGGACCCAGGTCTTCCTAGCAGGCTCTGTCCACTACATCATACCATGCTGCCTCTGTGTAATTAATAATTAAATATAAATCCAATGTAGAACACTGATTATAGAAGTGTCTTGCTGTACACAATCCTAGATGCTCCCCTGCCCCCCCCCCCCCATAAAAGGGAAGGGAGTATCACAGAGGATTTGTACAGGAGGTCTTCACATGGTTTTTTGTGAATATTCAAGGATAAAAACGTAAACTGTATTCTACAGAACATTCCAGAATTAACCCCTCAGATATTATTAGGTGACCGTTTTCAAGCAGAAATATTCTCCTGAAGAAATATTGGGACAAATGCACTGTTGGAATTGTGAATGGGTTTGATAACCATTCTGGAGAGCAGTTTGGAACTTTTCCCAAAGGGCTATAAAACTGTGCATACCCTTTCACCCAGTAATACTACTCCGACATCTGTATCCCAAAGAGATCATCAAAAAGGGAGAAGGACCTATTTATACAAAAATATTTATAGCAGCTCTTTTTGTGGTGGCAAAGGCATGGAAATTAAGAGGATATCCATCAATTTGAGGAATGGCTAAGCAAGTTGTCATATATGATCATGTATCTCATGTCTCTTTTCCCCATTGATTTGAGATTTCTTGAAGGTACAGACTAGTGCTTCATCTTTGTATTACCAGGGTTGAGCACATGCCATAGGCATAGCTAATATTTTATAAATATTTGTTGAATTGAATTGAATTGAATAGAAAGAGCATTGGGTGTCAGGTGCTAGGATTAAATGATGTCTTCATTGTCTGTGCTCTCTCTTCTGAGTATGTTCTGTCCTTAGAAACCCTATAATCACCCAAACCTTCTACATACAATTTGTGCAGAATTAAAAATTCATTTTTTTATGGACGTCTTGGTCTATAGTGTAATGTGCCAATCAGTTGTCTGGAGAGTGTGAGGAGAATTGGCATAGTGAGAGAAAGCAGCTGGATGATAAGAGCTGGCCAGTCAAATGTAGAAATGTCAAGCAGAGGATTGGCTTTATGATGACAGTGGAAAAAATAGTAACTCCAACTCATTCAGTGCAAAATTTCTAAGAATGATAAGAACATTATGCCCTTTTCAGAGAATACTGAAGTAAAAGAAGATGCAACCTGGCAGAGAATTATTTATACTGTATGAGAATGTGAAGTGCTGAGCTTTTCAGGGTACCTCTGTATCATTTTATTGTTTATTTATTCAGAAACTTCTTTAGCTGACTATTTTACGGCCACTGTCATTCACAAGTCATATTAGTTATGATAGAGAAGTGCAGCAAATTTATCAATATGACATCAAGAAAGTGTTTTGTTTTTGTTTCTGTTTTTTAGCATTAGAGTTTAGCTTTGCTGCTGACTACCTATGGTGTGAGTCAGTTACATAATCTCCTTGGGCCCAAATGTATCATCAATAAGATGAGGAGATTGGATTAGTTGATGTTTGAATTTCCTTTCAACACTGATTTTAAATGACTTAATGGCTCTGAGCCTTGATTTCCTCTGTTATAAAATGAATAAATTGGATGCTATGGTCTTTAAGCTAATAATCTCACAATCCTAAATTGATTATGAAGCCTATTTTACAAAATATCCAGGGGTATCTCACATTCTTTCATTCAAAGAAAATAAATGCTCTTTTTAAAAAAAAGAAAGAAGGGCTTATAACAGCCGTTGAGTAGAATGAACAGCTGTTGGGATAAAAATCAATGCTAGCTACTGACTTAGCAGGTAGTTAACCACTGGGGCATCAGTAAAATCATTTGGGGTGCTCAAATAGAAATTGCTACAAGCAAGTCTTGGGTAGGAATTCATTCCCTGAAGCCTTGGCAGAATGTGACCAGTGAAAGAAAGATACAAAAGGTTACTGTGGCTGTTGAAAGAGCAGGAAAAGACTGTAGACTAAGGGCGGCTCCTGCCTCCGGACAAGTACAGAGGGAGCAGACTTGGGCCTACTGGCAAATAGCCTGTGGTATTGCACCACTTGTGGTACTGTGCCAATGCAGAGAAGTGATTTGTCTGCTGTTTTTATTCCTGAAGGAGATCACTTTATGAATAAATTAGATATACTGGACCAATAAATTCCTTGCTCCCCTTATTTTATTCTAGAATTAAGAATTTTAGCTTTGCTCATGTTTTATTACCTTTAGGGACTGTTGTTTTCTTGGCGAATTCTATTGGGACAGGGAGCTTTAAAAATGTTACTTCATGGGAACTGCTAGGTGGCACAGTGCATAGAGCACTGGTCCTGGAGTCAGGAGAACCTGAGTTCAAATTCAGCCTCAGGTGTTTACTAGCTGTGTAATCCTGGCAAGTAACTTAAACCTGATTGCCTCAAAAAAAAAAATTCTACTTCATTTAAATTATTGCTGTCAGGTCTTGATTATTGGAATGCATTGGAAGCATGCATTCATGTAAAAAAATACAAAATAGTACATAATCTAACTAGAGCTGTTTTCCTTGGCAATCTGAATTCTAGTGACAAAGATTCCTAGTGAGACAAAGAAATGAAAAATTGTCTTGGGGGAAGAGGTCCAGAAAGGAAGGGTTGAGAGTGGAATAAAGATAGTTCTGACACTCGAACTCTGAAAAGCCCCTTTTGGGTTCTTATCATCCAGCATTGGGTAATAATGACATGTCTGGGAAGACTTCTCTGATACTGTCATGGATATGTAATCTGATTGATGTAGGTATTCCTGAATGAATGAAACTTATCTTTGTCATTCCTCTTGGATTTTTGTCCTCCTGTAGATTCACCACTGGGGGCCTTTACAATATTTGGATAGGAGAGAGGACTTTGCTTTCTGTTTATTATGGCTGTGATATTAGTGGAGCCCACAGACTCTCCATCAGTTTATTCCTTGCATTTACCACATGACCAACTTATGTAATGAAAATTGTTATGGGACAACTTTTTTATTATTTGTCATTTCTTTGCTCAACAGTTTTTATAAAAACACATAAAATGGGAGAGAAAAGGAGCTCCGAAACCTGTAAAATTAGTCTTTTCTCTATTCATGGATAGCTCATCACAAACCTCTTAGCATAGTCACTGAATGGAATTTTGGAGGAAGAGAGGAAATCACCACCGATTTCATTTCTAGTCTTGTCCTTTTCCTTTTCCAATTCTTCATTCTCACAACTTGATGGAAACAGTGTTAGGCCTGGAATAATGTGGAAAGAGGGAGGAATTAGAACTTATTGACATCTTTTGTGGAAATGAATGTTTTCTAAAACCATTTTTCCAGGGCATGGGTCCTGTCATGGTAAGATGTCTTTGACCCACTCATTCATTCAAAAAATAATTAATCACCTGATTTGTGATAATTGTGCTAGGTATTGGGGAAATTAACAAAATGTAGATTAAACGTGATCTTTGCTCTTATGGAACTCAATTCATAGATCTATTCATGATAGAATATTGCATGATAATCATGTTAAAGGGGTACAGATAAAGTGTTCTGTGAGCTCTAGGGTGAAGGTTGGTTCTGACCAAGCTAACCAAGAAAGGCTTCCTGGAGGAAGTGATATTCAAGATGGTTTTTAAAGGAAGAGTAGGAATTTAGCACAAGTAAGAAATAGGAGAAGGAAGGTGTTCTAGGCATAATGCACAGCATGAGCAAAGAAAGGCACAGAAACAGGAAAGAAAAGATATATTTAGAATACAGAGAATTATTCTGTTGGTCTGGAATGTAGAGTGTGTGGAAGGGAAGAATAGGGAAAGTCAAGAAAGGTAACATGGTACTGCTCCCAGGACTTACATACCAGAGAATGTGTTTACATGGAAGATAGGCTAGAGAGGTCTCAAGTTGTTAGTTTATGTGATTCCATTGGCTTACAAGTCAGGATACTGTACTGCGTGTAAATAGAAGAGGGTGTTTTTTTTTCTTCAAATTATAATGCTTTTTATACCTATGGCTTGTGTCCCTTGTCAGTAAGTTCACATGTAATGAAGTACTGAATTGGCAAGGTGTACATTGTAGCCATTTTCTGATTTTGACTCACTAGTTTGATTCCCCATATTGTTAACATGCATCACCAAAGGTCAGTCTTTGAAATGAGATGGTAGAGTTAGTGATATTTAAATGTTCTTTTTTCTTTATGCTATAGTGGTATTTTGACTATTTTTCTAGTACACAAGTCAGATTTCTAAACTGTGTTACTGAGAGCCCATGTTGGAGCATATGCAAATATACACATATAATATCAGGCACTATACTTTGGTTTGTTTGCTTAAATCTGCAGGAATGTTGGCTTACACAAGAGACCAAAAAAGAAATATTGTCCTTTGAGTTCATAAAATGGTTACATTTTATCTTGAATCTTAGCTTGCCATTTATGGTAATACCTCAGCTAACAAATTTTTGGGTACAAAATTTCTTTTAGCTAAGGTTAAGTGTGGAGGAGTTGGGGGAAATTGGGGAAAAATTCTACATTCTTTAGCCCTAGATCATTGGTAGTGATGGCTATAGTACTCTTAGCAATGGGATTCTAAGGGCAAGCCATTATTGCTCTATAAGACTTTTTACTAACAAGTGTCTTTACTTTTAAAACATAAACATAAGCTGACTTCCCCTTCACTGTCTTGCTCCTCCTACCTTGACTCCCTCCTCTTGTCAGTGCCTATATTCACTCGAAGCTATGAAAGGTAGAGAAGAAAAAAAGATTTTATTGGCCTGAAGTATAGTTTGTGTTAGTAGTCCCCACTCTAGAGGGTAAGGAGGGCTTGGGAAGAGATTGTTCTCCCAGAACTCAAACAGCCCAGTCCTCTTGGTAATGGGTGCGGAGTCCCATTTAGCAGCTAAGAGAGCATCTCTAAGCAATGCTTATCTCTACCTCTGATAACAGTTTCTGATGATGAAATGTTTCAGTAGGTATATTCTCTATTCGTTCACATTTAGCTTTAAGGTTTGCAAAGTGCTTTACATATGTTACTTCAATTAATCATCCTTCCCACAACCCTGGGAGCACTGTTATCATTTCCATTTTACAGCAGAGAAAACTAAGGTTGAGAGAGGTTAATTTAACCTTATGCCTCGGTTCAGAAAGCTAAGTAATTGAGATAGAATTTGAACTCTACTCTTCTGTTCTCCAAGTCCAGTACTTTATCTGCTGGGTTACTTAGCGACTTCATTTTGGTGAATTTAGGCTATAACACTAAAAACCTCCTTTTTGTTTGATATTTTGTAGTTTACAGCTTCCATATCCATTTTTACATTGGAACATCAGAGAGATAACGTGATTGTTTTTGGACTCCCAAGCTGGTGTGCTACCTCAAGCTGCTGCACACTTTGTTCCTGGATTTAAATGCCTTTTATACCAACAGCTTCAGAACAGTGTTCATACAGTTTTGTATACTGAGGTCAAGTGTGGTGCTTTGGGGAAAAAATGTTGGATTTGGAATTCAAGAATCTGTGTTCATTTTCTGACTGCCACTTAATACCTGTGTGAACTTGGACCAGTCACTTACATTTCTCTAGGCCTCAGTTTCTTCATCTGCAAAATGAAGGAGTAAAGTAGGTGACCTCCAGAATCCCTTCTGGGTCTAAATTGATGATCTTGATTGGATCTAAGAGTTGATCACTAATGTAGCAGGCACAAAATAAGAATTTGGAGATGTCGTGGGGTAGCAGCAAGTTACTGAACCTTTCTGTGCCTTAGCTACGTATTCTGTGAAATGTAGAGATTGGATTTAATGATATTTAAGATTTCATCTGACTCCAAAAATACACTCATTCTACTTGACAGTTTAGAATTTTATGTTCAAAATGTAAAACAAAATACTATATGAGATTAGAGGGGGAGAATTGTTACTGATGGGGAAAGGAGGAAAGGGAAAATTTCCTAGAGGAGGTAGCATTTGAGATGGGCTTTAAAAAAGATTGGAATTCAACAGGTAAAGAGGGAGGAGGCAGGTTCTTCCAGACATAACAAAATACATGAATACTGAGAGGCACATGCTCAGATTATTTTTTTTATTTACTGATAGTGGTTTGTGATCAAACTTTGGAGACCACTGCTTTAAAGATTACTTATCCATTTCCTGCATTTTACAGATGGGGACACTGATTATAAGAAATAAAGTATGAGATTGTGACTTGCCAGAGGTCACAGAGCTAGTTAGTTCCTACTAGACTTGGAGCTATAAGTCTAAGGCTTTCTCCACACTAATAGTTTTGGTGGAATTTGTGAATAAAAATGTTTTTTTTTTCCCTCTTGAACACAGAGACTTACTGTCAGTTGCTATTTTCTGTGAAAATATTTAGCTTTTAAAAAAAAAGATTTCATAAGAACTATATTATAACCCAACCCCGCCCCCCAAAAAAACCAAAAACTCCCACGGTAGTTCTGAAAACAGCTTCTTTTTGAGTTAAATCATGAAAATGAAATTGTTTGAGCCTTTTATGGTCATTGTTTTTCTTTCCAATTAATGCTTTCAAAAAATTTGTACCTTCTTAGATCTGGTACGCTTAGGTGTTAGGTTGTCTTTTAGCAGTTCTAATACACATTTCAGAAAATCTTTTCATCTTAAAAACTGAAATCTTACTTCCAGTTGGATTGAATGAGGCCTAGACTGATAGGTAAGGCATTTATATAGCACTTTCAGGTTTGCAAAGTGCATTACATATGGTAACACATTTGTAACTTGAGGCACTAAAAGATTTAAAAGAGAATTGTCAAAGTTCACATTTATTTTCTAAATCTAGTTCAAGGGTCCTAGTGACAATGATGTGCATACCTAACTTTATAGGACTTTATTTCATCTTTAACTCTTCTATTACAGTTACTTGTGAATCATAATAGTAATAACTGCCTTTTACATAGGGCCTTAAGGATTATAAAGCTTTTGCATATATTTTTGTTAGATTTTCAAAATAACCCTGTGGTTCTTCTCCACTCAGTCAGAAGTCTCTTCTGTGTGCACATACCCTCCAGTCATGCAGACCTTCATCTAGCCACACCTCTGCAAATGGCAGACATCTTGCCATAGTTTGCCTTGGGGATCCACAAACGTTATGGGAACCTTCCTTGGAGTTCTTGAGAAATCATGCAGGTGGTTATCAGTCATTCCTCACTCCCATGGCCTGACCCTTTACAGATAGATAAAGCATTTGTTAAGCACTTAACTATATGCCAAGCACTTTTACTTCATAATGCCTTGCTTGTAATGTGTTACAGCCTACCTACATACTATATAGGTTTTATTTCCATATATTTTAACTGTGGAAACTGTGTCTCAGACTAGCTAAGTGACATACCCGTTACAGTGAGTAAATGTTAAAGGTGGAATTTGAACCTTGGTTTCATCAGGTTCCAAGGCCAGTGAGACTGTGAACTCCTTAAGAGCAGAAACCTAGTATTATTTCAATCCATCAATCAACATTTATTAAGTGCCTGCTATATGCCATGCCTGGCATTGTTCTAAGTGCTCGGGATACACAAAGAGGCAAAAGACAGTCTCTGCTCTCAAGGAGCTCACAATCTAATGGATTTTTAAAAATACATACAATTATTTATTATTTCATATATATATATCTCTCCTCTCTGGAATGAATATATGATATATATGTGATATGTATGTATATATTTTAGTTTTTTAAATAATATTTTATTTTTCCTAATTGCATGTAAAAAATAATTTTAAGCATTAGTTTTTTAAAATTTTGAGTTCCAAATCCCCTCCCCCCAACCACTGAGATGGTAAGCAATTTGATATGGGTTTGTATGCATTTTTCCTATCCATCTACCTTAGATTACTTTATATATAGTTAATGTTTAGTGGATATTTGTTGAATGATATATGTGTGTACATATCTATATATCTATACATATATACATATATATGAGAGAGAGAGAGCACTTGTAGCATTTGATCTGAAAACCCTTGTCTGGATTATTCTTTTGAAGTTCACCAATAACAGTTTTTTTAAATTGTTGTTTAGCTAGTGCTATTAATTTTTATGAAAAGGGGACAATACCTTTTCCTTTATCCTAAGCATTGTAATAGTACCCCTGTTAGGCTGTGTATACAGTAGGCTCCCAATCAGTATTTGTTCATCAAATGACTGAATTCCTCCATTTATCATTCTTTTTTTTTTTATTGTATGTCTTTGTGGACTCCAATATTGTTCTTGTGGTATATCAATATGGATGATAAGTGAACAGATTATAAGAAATAAAGTAGGAAAATCCAGAGTAAATATACTTAAGGATAGACTAAAAATACACACAAAAACTTGATAACTTGGAAATTATCTACAAATAGTCTCCAAAATTGAGTATAGGCCACATTCCTAAAATGAGGTTTCTTTGAAAGGAAAAAAATAACAAGACACACTGAAAACCAACATAGCACCAATTATAGGCATCACTCAGGATGAATACAAGCTAGGCTTAGGGGAAAAATAGTAAATATGCAGTCATATCACATTTCTATGTGAAAGCTTTAAGAAAATTCTTATATGGTAATTAGGAAGTATAAGAAAATGTGCCACAGTATCACATTCAGTTGATGGCACTTATTTACATGTTCCTTATAAAATGCTTTAATAATTGACATTATCTCACTTTAGCCTCACAGCCCTATGAGATCCAATGGAATTGTAGATAAGGCATCCTGGATTTCAAGAAGGGAAGAGCCTTAAGGTCTCACAGCCCAGGAAGTGGGCTTAGCCTCACATATATTCTAATAAAAAGTCCTTGCTAAGAGTTACCTAGTTGTGATGGAAGTCTCTTCTTTCTGTGATAGTCAGGGAGAAATAAGATATATGAGCAGTTTGTGTCCAGAGAGGAAAAAAAAGAATCTTTAAGCAGAGTCATCAAAACAATGGCTTCTGGCAGGATAAAAGGTGGGAGAACCAAAAAAATGTGCCATGATCTCTTTTGTACTAGCTGCATTCCTAAACATCACCATGAATATATGGCATTTGTGTTGGGAGGCAGGGTTGATCTTAACTTATCTAAACAAAGAATATTTCTTTTGAATTTGTGTATTGTTAATCAAATTTAATTTATACAGTATTATTTACAGAAAATTTTTGGAACTACAGAAGAATTTAGATGTTCTCTGAAAATTACATCAGAAGATTTGACCTATACATACATTCAGTCAGTCAGTAAACGTTTATTAAATGCCTACTATATGTGAGGCACTATGTTAAGCCCTTAAAAATTTAACTTGATCTTAAGCTGCTTAATGGAAGCATCTATTTCGAGGGAGATAATAGGGTCCTTTTGTTCTGTGCTTCTTAGGCCAGTTTTGGTGTGTTGTATTCACTTCTTCATGTATGAAAAAGGATGATACCAAATGAGAACCTGTTTAGAAGAGGACAATGAGAATCATGAAAATAGTTAAAGGCATTGGTGAATGTTCAATCTTGGGAATCATAGCTTTTCACCATTAGATGGATGCTGAGGTCCCTTTCTGTTTGATACCTGAGAAAAAATCCTCTCTCTAACATTCCTGATAGATGGTCATCTATCTTTTGCATGAAGACTTCTGGTGACCCACTGCATCCCAAGGCAGCCCATTCTGTTTCCAACTAAACAAGTATTTATTACTGATATGTGTCAGGCATAGTGCAAGGGCCTAGAGATACCAGTATTGAACTAAGAAGAAAGGACTATAAATGGAGACATTTGTGATGATCTCCAAATGTCTAAAAGGTGATAATGGGCCAAAGGAAATAAACTTGTTCTTTCTATGTGGCTCTCAAGGGCAAGACCGCAACAAATAATGTCAAAATACAGGGAAATAGAGTTTAGCTCCACATAGGAAAGAACTTCATAATAATTAGAGATAACCCTAATTGCAGTGAACTATGTTGGTAGGTATGGAGCTCCCTGTCTCATGAATGATTTTGAACAAATTCTGGATTGCTATGTTTCAGGAATGGAGTGAGTTTGGAATCAAGGATCCTTTGGATTCAGTGATCTTGGGAGATCTCTACCATGTATGAATCTGATCTCAGTAAAATGTATTTCAGTACTTTACTTTGTAAATGAGTAAAAATATCAGTAAAGAGAGCCACGATCAGGACATTTGGGAATAGGACACCAAATTCTTCTTTGTGGAACATTTCATAAGCTCACTATCTGTGTGTGTATTGATAGCAACGTAGATATTCTGTATATAATATTATGCAATAATATTACATCATATAACTATGTAGTATATAGTACATTATATTTATAATATCAGTTGTGTTCAGTCATTTTTCAGTCTTGTCTGACTCTTTGTGACCCCCTTTGGGGTTTTCTTGGCTGGTTTCCCATTTCCTTCTGCAGCTTATTTTATAAATGAGGAAACTGAGGCAATCATGGTTAAGTGACTTGACCAGGATCACATGGCTAGTAAGTGTCTGAGGCTGGATTTGAACTCAGGAAGATAAGTCTTCCTGACTCCAAGCTTGGCATTCTTATCCACTGCACCGTCTAACTGCCCCATTTATACTCAATGTCTATCTAAATATCTAGGAAGCCTTTTCCAATCCCTCCTAATTCTAGTGCCTTTCCTCTCTTGAATATTTCCTATTTATCCTAGTAGCATATTTTTACACAGTTGTTTTTATCCTATATCTATATATCTATATCTATATCTATATACTTGTTTGTACAAAATCCTCCATTAAATTATGAGCTTCTTGAGTCCAGGATTATCTTCTACTTTTCTTCATGTCCCCAGTGCTTATCACAGTGCCTGGCACATAGTAGGCACATAACAAATGCTTTTTGACTGACAGAATATCTTTATAAATCTATATATAATCCATAACTCCAGTCTTTCCCATGAGCTCCAGCCCCACATCACCAGTTGCCTTTCCAATAGTTTCCTAGAGACATCTCAAACTCAGAATGTCCAAATTTGAATTCATTTTTTCCTCCCCAACTAATCTTCATCTTCTAAATTTCCCTGTTTCTATTGAAGGCACCACCAGCCTTCAAGTCTCCCAGCTTCATAACCTCAGTCTTACCCTTGAGTCTTCAATCTTCCTCTCATAGGCCCCACATAGCCAATCAGTTGCCAAATCTTACTGTTTCTATCTCCACAATATCTCTTGCATTTGACTCCTCTTCACACATACAGCTTTTCATCACATCTTGTTTAGATTATTGCAACAGTCTCCTAATTGGCCTCTCCACTTCATGTCTGCCCCCTCTCTGGTCCATCCTATGATTCCAGAGTCATTTTTCTTAAGTGTAGATCTGATCATATGACTTCCCTACTCAACCAACTCCAGTGGCTTCTTAATGCATTTTGCTAAAATATAAACTCCTGTTTATCTTTTGAAGCCCTACGTAACTTGGCCCCAACCTTTCTCTCCTGCTTCATTGGATAGTATACCCTCTTCTACACTCTTCAATTCAGCCAGATCTCTCTGTTCCTCACATGTAACACTCCATTTTCCATATCTGTACCTTTGAACTAGCCATCCCTCATGCCTGGAATACACTTCCTCCTTTCCTGTACCTCATAGTCTCCCTCTTTTACTTTCTGACAGATGTCAGGCACTGTCGCATGAAGACTTTCCTGATTCCGCTCTGTCCCGCAAAAGCTAGAGCGTTCCCTCCCAAATGGCCTCATGTTTAACTATTTTATATTTGTCACTTTTATGTTTATGCTTTTTATTTTTATATCTACTTACTATCTTCCCTATTAAAATGTTAGCTTCTTGAGACTAAGTATTATATTCTTTGTATCTGTATCTTTACTATATATAGCACAGTCCTTACATAGTAAAACATAGTAGGTGCTTAAATGCTTGTTGATGGATTGATCAGCTCCCATGCATTTTATTCATTTCTGTGAAGATGACTCAAATCTATGTCTGCAGCCTTATCCCATATCACCAGCTGCCTATTGAAGATTTCGCACTGGGTATTTCAGAGACATCTTCCACTCAGTATGTCTAAAACAGAGTTTATAATCTTTCTCTCCAATGTCATCCCTGTCCCAAACTTACCTATTTCTGTAGAAGGTATCCCCATTGTTCTTATATCTCAAGGTCATAACCCCAGTACTATTTTCTGCTCTTCATTCTCTCCTACCCTACATATCTAATCCATTGCCAAATTTTGTTTCTACTTCAACAATATATCTCCTATGTGATCTTTTTTTTGGGGGGAGGGGTAAGTCAGTTAGGGTTAAAAGTGACTTGCCCGGAATCACACAGCTACCAAGTGTTATGTGTCTGAGGCCACATTTGAACTCAGGTTCTCCTCACTCCCGGGCTAGTGCTCTATCCACTGTGCCACCTACTGCCCCATGATCTTTTTTCTCTGCTTACGCAGATGCCACCATAATTTAGACTCCCTTTACCCCTCACCTGAATTATTGGTCTTATTGCCTTACTGCCCCTTACTGTCTTACTGCCTCTCTTCCTGGTTTTCCATAAAATGCACGTTTGACCATATCATTTCCCTACTCAGTAAACTCTTTGATCCTTTGTTTTGCTTTAAAACCCTTCACAACCTTGGCCACCCTACCTTTACAATCTTATACATTACTCCCCTTCCTATATTCTGCAGTCCCCTCACATGACATTCTATGTCCTGGCTCCATGCCTTTATGATTGTTGTCCCCTAAGCCAGAATGCATTGCTATCTCATCTCTGCCCTCTGCCTCTTAAAATCCCTTGTTTCCTTCAGAAATCTGCTCAAACAACCCTTTTCACATGAAGCTTTTCCTGAGTCCCCCTCTCTCAGCTGCTAGTGTCCTCCTCTCAAAAATTTACCCTGTATGTATTTTGTATGCCTGTTTCTTTACGTGTTATCTGTCGTGATTGACAGTAGAAACTGTATCCTTTTGGTCTCTCTGTAGGCAGGACCTAGCACAGTACTTGATATGTAGCAGACATTTAATAAGGACTTTTTCAATGAGTGAATGAGTGACTGAACTTTAATACAAAATATAGGCGCAAGATCTCTTCTTTGGCTGAGATGCTGGAGATAGGGGAGCTTGTGATAATTAAGTAAGGCTTTATGAAAGAGGTGGTCCCTAGACTTGGGGTTTTAACAGGAAGGATTCTAGCAAAAGGAGATGTTGGAGAATCAGTTCCTAGAATAAGGAATATCACAAACAGAGGCACAGAGACAGAGAAAAGGGTGGGGTGAAAACAGTGGGGAGGGAGAGTGGCCCAATTTGGCTGTAATGAATGTAATGGAAAGGAAGTAAAGTCATGTGAAATGTGCAAGAGGGTTTGGAGCCCAGCTGTGGCGCTCTGCCCTTATCCTGAAGGACTTCCTGAAAAAAGTGGTTTCTGTTCCTTTTCGCTGATACTCTTAAGAGGAAAACAAAGCTGATTGTTACCCAGAATAGTATTATATCCCCAGAAGTAGTGGTGTGAAATTGAAACCTTCTAAAGAAGACCTGGGTATTAATAAAACAAATTGAAACAAGACCAAACTGAAATGGCATTTACCTTTATTATATTCTATTTTGAGTTGTATAATCTTTTCTTTTTGATTTAGAATCCATAGACTATTAGAATTGATAGGGATCTTAAAGCTCCTCAATTCTGAGACTGCAGGGTGAGTTCATGGCAGAGCTGTGGCTGTGTCTCCTGATTTCCATGAGAAATGTATAGAGATGAACATATGATAAAAACCTTTGTTTTCTAAATGCTAAAATCCAGTGTAACAATAGAGTTCTCTAAAACTTAACCAAAGTGCAAGGCACTCCAGTAAACTGGTAAGAATGTTGGGCAAGGAATCAGGAGACCTGGATGGGAGTCCTGGCTTTGCCATTACCTACAGGTGTGACCTTGAGCAAGTCATTTATCCTCTGTAGGCCTCAGGTTTCCTTATCTGTAAAACAAAAGGGTTAGACCAGATTGCAACTGACTGTTATTAAGCACTTACCATGTGTAGAGCCTAGTGCTTAGTGTTAGTGAAAATGGATGTTTCCCTCAGGTCCTTGCCTTCTGGAGTGAAGTTTATAGTCTAGCAGGATTTTAATGCAAAGCATTACTTGATAAGTAGTGTTGACTATAACAAAGTACAGTCTAAGAAGAAAAGCCATTACCACTTGGAGGAAATAGCAGTTAAGTGGGGTTTTAAAGGATGGGTATGAATTCAGCAGGTGAGGAGGTGAAGATAAGGTACCTCAGGCTTAGGGAATCAGGTTTGAGGGACCCAGTTTGATGATCTCTCTAAGGCTCCTTCTAGCTATAAAATTCTCTGAGCTGTGATTCATGTTACCTTTTAAACATGTTGTTTTCTGTGAAAAGTGATTTTGTTTTAATCCTATGATTACCTCCAACTTCCTTTTCCTTAACCATAATAAGGAAAAAGACACCAGGGCTCCCTTTCTGTTGTGTTAAATAATATTATGACATCTGAAGCAAACCCGTTTCACCTGATTTTTCTGAAAGACTTCAGAAATGATACTTCTTTTTTCAGTAGTATAATGTTTATTCAACTTTATGTGTAACAAACTGATGTGATGCCTGGGAATTTGTGTTCATTCTGTCAATTGTGATACAGTTGACTTAAGAAATTATTCTGTCCCTGTAAGCAAGACTTGGCACAAGACCTTAGCTAAATTGAAACATTCCTCATGTTTCAGATTTGGGATTATTTGGATGTAGAGTAAACCCATTCTGTCATCCCTTCCCCCTCATTTTACTCTTCTTGCGGAGAAACTAATACTTCAGACTGCTAGAAGCTTGAAAGTGTAAACAGAAAAAAACAGAAAAGGTTTTAGTAAAATTAACCATTAACCAATTTTTCACTATTTTGGTCCATACCATAGTTGATTAGTTTTCAGAAAATAAAAACCTTTCTCTTAACTGATCTGGACTTTACTTTCCTTGTAGAAAGAATACAAATGTCAGACCCACATAGGATAACCATAGGTGGCATGGCTGCCATTCTGCATATTGCACTTCTTGGGTGAGGAGAGACAGCTTTGGTCCTTGAGAGTATGAGCTCTTACCCCTATCAAAATCAGTGTTAGCAGCCCAGAGCAAGAGTTTTGATTAATGGAGATAAGAGAATGTTTTTATTTTTGTATATAGATAGAGATAAGAGATGTATCTATGGATATTTACATATCTATCTAGGTATCCACAAATATCTATATATCTATAGATATATCTGTATCTCTGTATAGAGATGTATATATATGTTTAATTTAGAAGTGTTTATATATGTATGTATATATACATATATTTATATACACACAAATGTTTGATTTAGAAGTGATTATATTGTTGATAAATAAAAATAAATTAATTAAAAAATAAATAAAAACAGTTTATAAAAAAAATCACAAAGTTGATCACAAAAATCATCTAGCTTGATCCTTTCCATATACAGGTGGGAAAAGGAAGGCCTAGAGAGAAGCAGCATTGTGGTAGAGTGGAAAGAGCCCAGGGTGTAGAAGCAGTGAACCTGGTTCAAGTGCTGGCTCTGTTACTAACAATGTGACCTAGAGCAAGTCACATAATCTCTCTAGGATTCAATTTTTGTATCTGTAGAATTAGTGTATTAGACTAAATCATCTCTAAAGTGTTTTTCAATACAAAGTTGATATGCGCATCTAATTGATGACTAGATCTGGGCTAAGAATAACAAACAGTAGTTCTCTGTGGTAACATTTTACATTTTACAAAGTAATCTTCTGACAGTGATCACTGTGTAGGGGATACAAGGAAAAAAAGCAACAGTCCTTGCTGTCAAAGAGATTCTATTCTTTTGGGGGATATTTACATGTATATGTAAATACAGAGTACACATGAGGTAATTGGGGAGTGGGAACAACATTAGTAGCTGAGGGGATCAGGAAAGTCATCATATAGGAGGTGGCACTTAAGCTGAACTTTGAAGTAAGTAAAGGATTTTAAGAAGTGGAGGTGAGAAGAATGGACATCCTAGGCCTTGGATGATAGGAGATAGAACATCGTCTGTAAGTGTAGGGTTAAATTCTTAGGGCTTCTAGGCCAGCAACCAAATCTTATCCTATGACCTGTGGTCCAAAATTATCTCAGACAAGTTGTCTTAGACTCATGTCACAAATAAGGCAAGCAGTCTAAAACTGCTTCAAAGGAAAAAATGAACATTGATGTGCAATCATTGTGCACCTAGTACAAACTGCTAGTCATTAATATTTTAGAGATGCAAAATTCATACTTCTTATATTAGCTATAGTTTCCATGGTTATTTAACTACCTTTCTTAACTGAATGAAAGCTGTTTTTCTTTCATTTCATTTTAGTAAAAGGCCAAGGTCTGCCATTGCCTCTAGGGCCATCTCTAGTCATTCTGATCTATATTTTGCCACTGGATCCAGATGGCTCTGGAGGAGAGAGTGAGGCTGCTGGCTTTGCACAACCCTGACTCACTTAAATCCAGTTCTTTTACAAGTCATGACATCACCTTCCTGATGGCATGGTTCTCTTCAAGAATGAAGGACAAACAACAATCAACTATAACTCACTGGCCCCCACCACTGTATTTCCTAATATGCTAATCATTTGAGAATCATTTATTCAGTCAGACTTTAGAAGTGGATGTTTATATTAAGGTGGTATCAAGGTTGGTACAAAATATACACTGTTCTCCCCTCCCCCCCCCAAATCTGTGATGTACTCTCCCATCAGTATGTATAGTTCCCATGGGAAAGTGTATTCAAGCTTAGAAAATACATAGTGCTCATTGCAACAAGACTGCACTAGCCACCTGACGTACAGGCTTGGAAAAGAATGCATCCTCACACCCTGACCTCCTCTCCTTTTCAGTGCCTAGAGATCCAAAACACCAGACTACAAAAATTTGATGAGGTCATGATAGCCAGTGTGCTTCAAGAGTTTTATGCAGGAGAGCAGAGAAATAGAGGGAAAGAACATGTATCTGGCTTTGTAGTACAGCTCAGCCCCACACTCCAAAAAACCTCCTTTTTCCTTCCCAAGCATCAGAGATCCAAACTCCAAACAACAGACATCTGTCCAGGCTGCACTAGTACCAATGTGGCAGCACCCTGTACTGCTGATCCAGAGAACTGAGGAACAGAGGGAACAGGACAGGACTCCATGTATGTGGGATTATGTGACATTCCCCTGATCATTCGAGAAAGAGCCCAGAATTTAGTTGAGGCCAGTTTTTCCTCCCTAAAATTCACCTGGGGCAGAGACCTAGACTGGTGAACCATGAATTGCCCAGTGTGAAAGGAGGCTGAGATACTTTGAAATCCAGTCCCCAGGGAACCCACCATTAGAAGGGAGTGAGACAGAAAGTTAGCAACAGGGGGAAATAAGGGAAAAACTGAAATTACCAAAGAACTCCAGGAAAAAAAAAAACCTTGAAGATCTTGAGCATAAGCAGATAAACCAACAGGGAAAACATTAATAGTATAAGGAAATATGACCTCCAGATCTAGTAAATGAGTTCAGGCCTCTATGAATAGACACTGTAAAACAAAGGAAAATTATTCAACACTTGATTAGGCAGAGAATCCCTATGGATTTTTGAGCAAAATATGGAACCACAACATTCTGTTCCTGAATAGTTTAAAAGAGAAATGAGACTGTGAGAGCAGAATTTACAGCTTGCACAGCAGAAATATAAATGAGAGAACAGAAAAACTTGAATCTGCAGTGACAAATCTCATCAAAGAAACAAGATAAGGACAAGTGATTGGGAAAGCTAATACACAGAAATGAAGGAATAAATGAACACATGGCAAAGGGGTAACAGCTCTGAATTGCTGAAAGTCCTTTTCTCCGGAGGACGCAAGAAGTTTCCTTCATTCATGGTGTAGTTTCTTGGGTTCTTTATAGGATTGTGATAGGAATCCATGTCCAGTTTGACCTTGGTTCCCAGTGTAGACACTGCTGTCCCACGGAAGAGAATGTGGTAGATTTGGGGACAATGTTAAGATCCTGATGAAGATGGGAACTCCAAAATTCTCCAGTCTCTTTGAAACTTAATTTTCCTTGGGCCGAAAGGGTGGTGGGGGAAGAGGAGACCAAGGCTGAAGCTGAATTGTACCCCTTGGTTGCTTTCTATATGACTCCTTCTCAGGGGATTCAACTGGACTCTGTTCTTGGAATCCAAATGCTTCAGTTACTTTGGATCTAGTTAGCTTGATATTTTATGGATAACTTCTAGGGCATGACCAAGTTCCTTAGCCAATGCAAATAAATTCCTCTGCAGCATCATTACAGTTCCAATAATTTTTTTCTGCAGATAGTCTAAAGTTTATGATTGAGTGATAATTAAAATAAAAGAGCAAGACAGTACCCATTCTCAAGGAGTTTTACACCCTAGGAGAACATTATGCATATGAGAAAGTAGTGGCCAGGAAACTGTGCTTTAGTTTGAGAAGTCACAGGGCCAATAAGTGGAGCCATAGAGGAATAACATCATATGTCCTTTCCAGAAATAATGGTAGTATTGATTTGATTACTGTTTCTAGAGCAAGAGGTGGGAAAGGATACATGGTATGAGTATGGGATGGTGGGCAGGGAGGTTGGACAGTTGGATGAAATATGAAAATGGTCTGGATTCAGTTAGTTATTGAGGACCATGCATCCTGTGCTAGTTGACTCACCAATCAAGACAACGTAGTGGTCAAAGCTGAGTGAATTCAATCATCCAGAGCATGGTATTAGGTGGCCCTGGGGTCCATAGTGCAACAGCAGACTAGATGGCAAAAAAATGGTCATGACTGATACTTGGATGGGATATAAGATCCAAACCGAGGAGTTTGTATTTTATCCTAGAAGCAGTAAAGAACCACCGGTGCTTTTTGTCTTGGAGAGTGACCGCAACCCTATTAATGTAAGTAGTGCAAGTAATATTACTCCTTTTTTCACGATATGGAAACAGCCTCAGATAGGTCAAGCTACAACTCAGGCCCTAGCCTTATGACTCTTAAGGCCAAAGCTTAATGATATTTGGGGGCTCCCGGCTGCCAGAACTCTTTCTGTGAAATTATGTTGTCTTTCACAACATCCTTCTGCTTTCTTGGTTCTTCCAGGTTAGTTTTGTTTTGTTTTTTCACATCTCCATAATAATAGAATGTTTTACATTTTATGAAAAGAAGTATGCTTTGCTTTCAAAGGGGGCTCAATTAACTTACCCTCTACAGGATGACTTAAAATTGATTTTCCCTTAATGGTCTTATAGCATTCTTTTCCCTCATTTTTTATAATTCATGATGTTGCTCTTATCTGTTTATTTGTTCTAAATTATATTTTATTAATCTGTATCCCTGTCTTACATTCTTAGAACATCATAGGTTTAGAATTAGAGTTAGTCTGTGCCTCTCATTTTACAGAAAAGGTTGCAGAGGCCCATAGAAGTAGCTTTGTTAGTTCAAATTAAGCTGTAAGGTTCTTGAGGACAGGGACTGTTTACTACTAATCTTTGTATCTTTCTCAGAGCCTTACATAATACTCTACATAGAGCCTTAACTATTTGTTGAACAAATGCACAAAAAGTATTCTTTTGTATTCACTCAAAAGAGCATGCTTTGTTGTTGTATTTAGTAGCAGCTGGTGTTGCCATGATTCTTTATCCCATCATGGCTGCTGAAAGCCTATTTTAAGATATATGTAACAGTAATTGTTTTATAAGTACTTGTTATTTTTTGCACATTAGCTTTAGGAGAAATATATTTATCTCAAATTGAGAAAGTGAGCACTTAAACAGTATTTTATAATTTTGAAACTCTACTCTTCAAAATGTACCCTTTAATTTCTAGCAAAATTGTAAAACACCTTGTGAAAGGGATACTTTTGATCACTGAGAGTTAGTATGAGTCTATCAAGAATAGGTCATATCAGACTCACTTGATTTCCCTTTTATAGTCTCACTAATAGATCAAATGGAAAATGTTGTAGGGAGTGGTTTTTGGCAAGATATCTGACAATCTCTCTGTCGTGGATGAGATGGAGAGCTATTGATTTGATACAGGTAGTCAGAATTGGGAATGACTGAGTGAACAGCCCCCAAAAGTAATGATTAATATTGATCTCAGTCTAGATACAGGTTTCTTGGAGTACCCCAGGAATGGATCCCTCCACTATCCTGATCTACATTTTTTTGTCCTTGACTTGGCAGGAGACATAGATGATGTACTTATTTAATTTACAGATGACATAAAATTGGCAAAGTTAGGTAACATACTAAAAGACAGAATCCAAAAACGATTTGACAGGCTTGAATATCATAATGTCAAATTTAATAAAGAAGACTGTAGAACTAGAGCAGAGTCTTGAAAGAAGTACAAGGTATAAGTGAGGAGGGTGGATATTCCAGGTTTGGGAGAGCCTTGGGGAAACATTTTCAGGCTAGGAGATAGAATGATAAGTTAAGAAACAGAAAACAGGACTGTTGGGTTAGAGCACAAAGTACGTAAAAGAGGACAATATGAAATAAGTATGGTATTGTTGAGGTTTAGGGGTGCTGGGACCCCGAAATAGCGATGCAGGTCTGCCTTGAATGAATTCGACTCAAACCTTTCACCCAAAGACAAGTTTTATTAGAACACCTATTGAGGGTGGACATGATTTTAAAATCCGCATTATCTGCCAGACTTTTAAAGAATTTGAGCAATTTAATGGGGGGGGGGAGGAAAGAGATGGAACTTATGTACAGAAAGACTCTGGGAAGGATCTAGGAGTGGTCATTAGGCTGGGGTGATTGGGAGGTAACAGAGGAGGGCCCAGAAGGGCCAGGTGCCCAAGGTGAATGCAGGGTCTAGATGAAATTAAGGAGTGGTGAGCTAGAGTGGGGCCAGGTGCAGACTATGGGGCCACAGTGAAAGGCCAGTTGAAAGGATCACATCCTTAGGCAAATGCCAGAGACTTGGCCATGTGAGGAAGTTGTGTGTGGGGGATGTGTTTCCAGGGCCTATACCTGTCTGTATCAGATTGTGGTCTGTATCAGACTGTGAAGAGCTTAAAATCCCAAACTAGAAAGTTTTTTTTTTATCTAGAGGCAATAGGGAGCCATTGAAAATTCTTGATCAGTGGAGTAACATAGTCTTACCTGTGCTTTAAGAAGACTCTTTTGGTAATACTCCAATTAAGAGGTTATTGTAGTAGGTCAAATGAAGGCATGAACTAATGTGGGGCCATGTGAGTGGAGAGAAGGGGCCCATGCAGAGGGATCTTGTAGAGGTAGAATTGACAATATTTGTCAACTGATTAGATATGGGGGGTGAGGGGAAGAAAAAAGTAGAGAATGACACTGAGGTTGTGAACTTGGGTGACTGGTAATACCCTCAATGGAAAAAATGAAGTTTGGAGGAAGAACAGGGAAGATAAATTCTAATTTGTATGTATTGAATTTCAGATGTCATGGGGATATCCAAGTGGAGACTGTTGAGGTTTAAAGGGTTAGGGGTGCTGGGACCCCAAAATCATAACATGCGGGTCCTGCCTGAATGAATTCAACCCAAACCTTCTTTCAGCCAAAGACAGGGTTTAATAGAACGTCTGCCATGTTGGCCAGACTCTTAAGGAATCTGAGCATTTGGATCATTAGTGCAAACAGGCCAGATCTTAAGAATCTGAGTACCTTAATGGAGACAAGATGGACCTTATTACAGAAAGACTGTGGGAAGGATCTAGGAGTAGCCAAGTAGTTTGAGGTAACTGGAAGAAGGGGTCTAAGGAGGATCTAGGTGGGAGTGGCCAGTATGTTGGGGTGAACAGAAAACCAGGGACCTGGACCACATGGCCAAGGGACAATGGAGTCTAGATAGATTAAGGGTGGGAAGTGGCCAGGGGACGTAACTGAACAGATTTAAGAGATTGGGCAGTAGCCACAATGGAAGGCCAGTTGAGTGGATTATAGCCTCAGGCCAATGCCAGAGATTTGGCCATGTGGGAAAGTCCAGGATTTTTCCTTTTTTGGGGTCCAGATCCCATCCTCATCAGAGACTAGCAGTCAGTTGCTGATGTCAGACTGGATTTAAGGAGAGAGAGTTAGGGATGAATATATAGATTCAGGAATCATCTACATAGAGGTGCTAATTAAACCCATGAAAGTTGATGAGATCACCTAACGAGGGAAGACAAGGACATATGACAGTCTTGGGAATACCCAGGGGTAGGAGGAGGAACATGGATGATGATCTGTCAGAGGAAACTGAAGAGGAATAGTCATATCGTCCAGAGGAGAACCAGGAGAAAACAGCCTTAGGACAGCATAAAGGGAAAGAATACTCAGAAAGGAGTAATCAACTGTGTCCAAAGCTGCAGTGGAATGAAGAGGGTTTAGGAGTAAGAAAAGACAGTTTAACAGTTACAGGATCATTGACCATCTTGGTGATAGCTGTTTCTGTTTCCTCTCATAGATCCTTTTCTAGTTCCTCACTCAGGCTCCAGGTAAAAGGTAAAATTGCAGTAGAGCCACTGTATCCAACATATGTCTTTCTGATTGGAAGAGACACTTGTGATTTAAGGACCTAAATACATTGGGGGATTGGAGGGGGGCGGGCTGGTGGATTTCTCACTGTAGCTGAACAAAATCAATATAATTGCTGATTGTGGTGAAAGATCACCTTACAAATATCTTAGTTTAGTTTACTACATTGACTTAGAACAAACAGTATTCCTAAATAACATCCGTACTTAGGATAACCAAAAAAACTAGCACAGACCAAATGTGCGAATATGAAAAAAGTCATTAAACCCAAGTGATCTGAATTCTAACAACAGCTTCTGTTTCTGTAGTACTTTAAAGTTTACAAAGTGTTTGTCTCACAAACCTATGGAGTACATGGTATAATTATTGTTATCCTCATTTCACAGATGAGGAAATTGAGGGTAACCAGGGTAGAAACATGTCTTTGGTCACAGAGTTAATAAATGGCAAAGATAGGATTTGACCTTGTATTTCTTGACTTTCAAATCCTGTTCTCTTTCCACTATGCTAGGTGGCCCTTCCCACCTCTGGCTTTCAGTTTCTTTATCAGTCAAATTGGGAGTTGTACTAGAATGCTAGTTTCTGTGTTAATAAGATTTCTTCTAATTCTCCCTCAGACACTTACTAGCCATGTGACCCTGGGCAGGTCATTTTCCCTCAGTTTACTTGTCTGTAAAATAAGGGGATGGGCTCAGTGACCTCTAAGCCCCCCTCTAGCTCTAAATCCATGAATTTTTTGATTCTATGGCTCTGTCCTCTCCCAGCACTGACACTGTGTGAGCTTCTGTGTGTTATTTATATGTACAAATGTGACTGATAGACTGATAAAGTTGCTTCTATACTGTGAACCCATAAAGATGGACTACAATTTATGGCTACAGTTGCTATCTTCAAGGTGTATTGACATTTGAGGCTTTGTATTTGTGTATCCCAGTTTGATGCTTTTGTTCATTTTAGATGAATAAAAATTTATGATGTCTTGAAAATACAAACCTTTCACAATTTTTTGAAGTTATAGTCCCTATTTTTAGTATGCCCCTGAATTCCCTATTTTCAGCCAGAGGGAGAAGTATTGAAATGTACTGTACAGTTCTCTATTCCTGTGGGATCTTTGAATAGCTGAAACCAGGAAATGCTAGAAATTTCTAATGAGAGTCTGTACTCAAGGGAATTTAGAATGTTATCTAGAGAAATAGAGAGATTAAAATGAGAGCCCCTATCTATTATAGAGATTAGAAATGAAAGAAAAACAGCTTTCATTCAGTTAAGAAAGGTTAGTGGCCACCAATTCACATATAAGAGAATCCAGTGAAAGCTAGATTGGAGGTCACTGCAGTGTAGTGTAGCAGATAGAATTCCAGTCTTGGAGTTAGGAGACTACATTTTCAGTCTCGGCCCTGGGACTTCATGGGTGAAGGGGTAGGGGGGTGGAAATAGAGTGGCAAAGCCTGATGCTCACATTTTTATTTCTTTAAGATTAAACATCAAATCACTCTGTAAATGTAAAGTTACTGTTGTTATTATTATATACAAAGCATTTATCCTCTATATGTCTTGTATGTGCTAGTTGTTTGCATGTTGTCTCCTCAGTTATAATGTGAAATTCTTGAAGGAAGAGGCTAGGTTTTCGCCTTTGTATCTCTTAGCAAAATGCCTGGCACATAGTAAATAGTTAATAGATACTTGTTGAGTTGATGACTCTCAGGTAAGTATTCTAAAGATGAGGAAACTGAGGCTCAGAAGGGGGACCTATACATGAGCACCTAAGTAGTAAGTGGCAGGGAGACTATATTCTTTTTTTAATGGTAGTATGTAACTGGTGCTAATCAAGGGCCTAGGAGAAAGTATAAAACAGAAGAGATAAAACAGAGTGATGTTTGTTCTTAGGTTTTAAAATAGTGTTTCTGGAAGTTCACAGAATCTAACAAAATGAAGTAACCATGCTGTGGAGAGTCAATACAGAAGGAGCTTGGAAGTGTCAGATTTCTCTTTCTAGACCCCTGCTCACTTAATAACTCCTTGCTAAATGGAATTAGACACATAGATCTTAAAAGTTTTATTGAAATGAATCAAATGGACAACATCACCACCCAGATGGAGACCAGAAGCTAGTCTACATTTTCTGCTTGGTCTCTTTCTTGAGATTTGCATACTGCCTAATGTTCCTAGGAGAGGTAATTCAGTATTTAGATTTGAAAAGTGGGAACCTCAAACCTCCTTCCATTCATCAAATAGGATTTAGAACTTAAAAGAGCCTTACAGATCAGAACCTGAGTTTGAAGGAGAAAAGAGACTTCATTCCCAAGTCACATAACTAGTAATTAGAATTAATATTCAAACCCAGAGCAAGTCTATTGACTAGAGTATTTTTTCCACCCCGTCATGCTTTTGGCCGCTACTATGTAGAACACTGTATTTTACCAGGAGAATAAAGACGTAATAATAATATTACTTAAGCAGAGAAGATGGTAATGTTGAAAGGAAATTAAAAGCAAGAATTGACATGGGAATAATTTGTCTTAGAGTAATTGAGGATTGGCTATATGCAGCTTATATAGTAAAGATTTTAAAATATTCTATGTCCTTAGAAATGAATACTCTAATGTCATTTAATGACATTAGAGCTAATTAGCACCACCAATTCACCATACCTTTTAAGGCTATAGATTACCTATTCATAGGGTAAATTTTTCTTTAAATGCACCTTTTAAATAAGATGAGCTTGACTTCTTTTTATTAATGGTCACGGAACTTGTATTGTGGAATCTTGTGTGATATTAACTGTTATGTGTGAGCAGATTGACTTTTTCGATCGACTCTTTATGGCAAGATGTCTTTCCATTTTTTTTTTAATAATATTAATACCATTTGGATGTTATAATATGTATGTTGTGCAACAAAATAAGAACGATAGAACACCTTCCTCTTGCTCTTCTAACAGTGCAACAAGGTAGGCAGAGTGTGACAGAAAGGGTTCTAGGCTTCCAGGGAACTGCTGAGTTAAAATGCCAACTCTGCCACGTTACCTCTGGGATCATTGGGCAAATTAGAATCACAAAATCTCAGAGATGAAAGGAACTTCAGTGGCCATGCAATTTCCTATCAGCCTCAGTTTCTTCATCTGTAAAGTAGAAATAATACTTCATAGTCTGTCACACAGGGATGTTGTGAGAGAATTGCTTTGCTAAATTATTCAACTACATAAATGTGAGTTATTTTCCTTTCAATAGACATTTAAGCTCCTATTATATCAAATGTACTGTGTTAGGTGCTAGAGGGAATAATATAGCTTAAAAGAAAAACATGAGGGTGGAGTGAATAGGGTTAGAAAAGCTGGGGTTTTCGTCCCATCTCTGCTACATCTTGGCTGGCTTTGTGCCCGTGGTACCTCTGGGACTTATCTAAGATGATAAGTGGCAGAGGAACCTCACTGCTTAGGCACAGGAAATTCCTCACCAGAAGCTCCACATATCTGTGAATTCACAGGTTGGAGAGAAAAATTAGCAGTGAACTAATTATCTCCACAGTACAATTTCAGTTCAGATCTGTTCAGCAAGCATTTATTACATGTCTCCTCTGTGCTGGGCACACTGCTAGGTTGTGGGGGATGAAAAGACAAAATGGTACTTGCCTTCAAAAAACTCAGTCCTCTGGGGGTTTGGAGGATGGGGATGGGATATGAGAGGACCGGGATAGATATCTGTCTCTCTCTCTCTCTCTCTCTCTCTCTCTCTCTCTCTCACACACACACACACACACACACACACACACACCGTGTAAACACAGATAAATAAACTTATTCTAAACTTAAAAAAAACACTGAATACAATCAGAATTTCCATATGTAAAGTAGAACAGAAAAAAGGACTGTATGTGAAATGGTGACTCTGTTACATAGTACTTGCTTTTTCTTTTAAGTATACAGTAACTTCAACATGTAGCTTTCAAAAATAACCTGCTTGTGTTTGGGTCTTTCTGGCCTTCCTTGTGTTTGGTTTTTTTAAAAAAGTTCTTCAGTACCCTTTTTTCTCTTTCTTTTTTCTCTTTTGGGAGCCTTATCTATTACTAACTCTTTATTCCCTTCTGCATCTTTGGTTTTGCTAATTTTATTTTGTCTTGCTCTTAAAAATTATAAAGAAGAGTAAGAGAAGAGTTAAAGGTGAAATCTAGGTGATTTATAAACGAAAGATACCAACAAAAATCTTTTTTTTTTTCTTCAAAAAAAAAAAAGAAGCTAAATCCTTTAAGCAAATATGCATAGTCAAATAAAATAAATTCCCACATTGGCCATATTTGAAGGTATCCACCTGTCAGTGGGTAAGATATTTCACTATAAGTCCTCTGGAATCGCGGTTAGTCATTGCATCAACCAGAGTTCTGAAGTCCCTCAAACTTGTCTTTATAGTGTTGTTACTGTATAAATTGTGCTTCTGGTTCTACTTGCTTCTCTCTGTGATTGTACATTTTAATGGAAGGAAGACATGTTGACTCCATATACTTCTGTCAGGAAATTGGATAAATGCTTCTCATTGGTCTTTTTGAATCATGATTGGTCATTGCATTGGTCAGATTTTTAATCTTCTTTAATTATTCTGCTCTCTCCGCTTACATGATAAAATTCTTCCTAGGTTTCTCTGAAACTATGCATTTTATCATTTCTTATGTCACAGTAATATTCTATTACAGGGACATAACATGTACCTTCTTCTTTACTACTACAAAAAGAACTGCTATAGATATTTTTGTACATATGGGTCGTCTTCCTCTTTCTTTGATCTCTAGGATATAGACCTAGGAGTGGTATGTCTGGGTCAAATATTATGCAAGTTTCCTAACTTTTGAATCATAATTCCAAATTGCTTTACAGAATGACTAGATTTATTGGTAGCTTCATCAGCAGTGTATTCGTTAATGTACCTCTTTACCTGCAGCCCCTCCAACATGTGTCTTATCCCTTTTTTTGATATAAATAATTTGATTTATCTCTCTTAGAAATCAGACTGTTTTTCTTTTTCTTTTTTTTCCAGATAAGTTCCTATTTTAATTTGCCAATCAATAGATTTTTTGCTTCCAATTCTGTTAATCTCTTCTTTGATTTTTCAGGCTTTCTAATTTGATTCTCTGGTTTTTTTTTTTAAAATTGTTGCTTTACTAGATATTTTAATTCCATACCCAATTCATTGATCCACTCTTTCCTTTGCTGATAAAAATAGTTTGAGATATCAGTTTTTCTTAAGGTCTGCTTTAGCTCCAGTCCAGAAATTTTGCTATATTTTCTTTCTGTTGTCATTTTCTATGATGGACTTTCCTATTGTTTCTGTGATTTATATTTTGGGCCACCAGTTCTTTGGGATTAAATTACTTGTCTCCAATTAATTTTAATGCTTTTTTCAAAAACCCTTTATTGAATATAATTTTTATTTCACCATGTGTCAATAAGGAATGGATCGGTATTTTTGCATTTGTTTGTGAGGTTTTTAATGCCCCAATACATGTTAAATTTTTGTTAAAATGCCGTATTCAGAAATAAATGATTTTTCTAAGGTTCCATTTAGGTCCATAACTTTTTTCTTATTTCTTTTTTTTTTTTTAGATTGGTATAAGTCTGAAAGGGGTATTTTGAGGGCTACCACTAATATAATTTTATTATTTATGACTCAATATTTAATTAACTTTTAAGTATTTATATTCTGTGCCACTCAATACATGCATGTTAAATATTTTTATTGGTTCATTATAAATTCTTTACACATAATGTAGTTTTTCTGCTTACCTGTTTTACTCCAGTCCATTTTTACTATTGTCTTATCTGAAATCTAAATTGTTAACCCTGCTTTTTTGAGTTCATTTAAAGCCTAATACATTTTGCTCTTGTCCTCCATTTTAGCCCTGTGTGAATTGTTAAGCTTTAAACTTCTATTATATTTCTTGTAAACAGCATATTTTTGGATTCTGCTTTCTAATCAATTCTGCTGTCCTCTTTTTAGCTAGCAGTTATGTAGTGCCTGCTATCTGTGTATCCTCACACAGTGAGTAAATGTGTCTGAGGCCAAATTTGAACTCGTGTTGTCCTGGCTCCAAGGAGAGATCTCAGCTCAGACCATCTCATTTCTCACCTGGCTGCACTACTTTGGGACTTCTTTAACTTCTCTACCATGCCTCCAGAAAGTTCATTATGGAAAAGTTCATCATCCTAGAAGATGCCATCAGCCTTTGTATATCTTCTCATTATTACCCTCTGCTCCTCTACATGAAGAACAGAGCCATGAACTCCAAACCTTCCATTTAAGGAGAGAACTCAGAGCAGATATCTCATTTCTCACCTGGCTATACTACTTTGGGACTTCTCTGACTTACCTAACATGCCCTGTGTTGGGTACCTTCCCTGGACCCCACTCCCTCCACCTCCTACCAGACTTTCAGCTTCCTTTTGTATGTTATTTTCCCCTTAGATTGTAAGATCCTTGAGGGCAGTACCTGTCTTTCTTTTTCTTATTTGTATCCCTAGCACTTAGCATAGTGCCTGGCACATAGTAGGTGCTTAATACATGTTTATTAAATTTAATCTCCCTCTGTTAGAATATAAAGAATTCTCACTTTTGTATTCCCTTCTGATTACTCATTTGTATTTTTATTTTTTAATATTCCTCTTGATTTTTGTGTTTGTATTCCAAAGTTTTTATTCAGCTATACTCTTTCAACAGGAATACTTAGAAAACCTATAATTCACTAACGGTCTATTTCCCCCTGTAGTATTATACTCACGTTTGGTGGTTGTTATTCTTGTTTGTAAGCCTATATATTTTGCCATTTGAAATATCACATTTCAAGTTCTGTGCTCCTTTATAGTGGTACCTCCTAAATTTTATGTAATCCTGATTGTGGCACCATGGTTATTGAACTATTTCTTTTTGTCTTTGTTTTTCTTTGACCTAGAAGCTCAGGATTTTGCTTATGGTGTTCTCGGAGGTTTCATTTTGGGGATACTTTCAGGAGTTGATGAGTAGATTCTATTTTCACTTTGCCTTCTGGGTTTTTTTTTAGTCATGATTTTCAGATGTTTGATTATTCGAAGCTTCCCTCTCTCTTTGACCTGTTTTCTAAGCCACTTGTTTTCTTTGTATATGCCTAATTTTTTTTTTTTTTTTTTTTGCTTCCCCCACCTCCCAACCTTTGATTTTGCTTTAGTATTTCTTGTCTTATGGAGCCATTGCTTTCTGTTTGGCCCATTCTAAGTTTTCATGGAGTTCATTTCTTGGGAAAGGCTTACCACCATCTGTTCTAAGCTATGAATTTTCTTGTGTTCTTTCCTCCTGAGCTGTTGTTTTCCTTTAACATTGCACTTTGTATTTCTTGTTACAGTTCATCCAAGTAATCTTGTCATTTTTGTGGCCAGGACATTTTTTTTTCTCTGACACCTTAGTTAGAATAGCTTTAGAATTCTTTTTTTTTTTCCTGGGTTTATCTTTTGGTTTTTGTTTTTGTTTGTTTTTTTTTCCAGTCCAAGGTATTTCTTCATTGTATTTGGTATTTTCTTCTATTTACTCTTCTCTCCAGTGTTTCTGGATTGGGGTTTTGTGTTTGGGTCAGACTCTGCTCCCTTTCTTATTCTTGAATGATGCAGGCAGGCCCTGCTTTGTCCTGGCTGCAGTAGCTAAGTAATTGCCTACCTTCTGCCTGAATGACTGGATTTTGGCTCAGTCTCCTGGTAACTTGTTTTCGGTTTTGGCCTTGTCTCCTTCTTGCATAGTTTTGAAACAGGCTTTGGCTCTGTCCCTTGCTCTTTTTCTGGAAAGTTCCCACCCAAATTATGTTTACAGTGCTAGTAGCAGGCAGTCTTCCTGGGAGACCCTAGGTGCTTGTCTTCCCAGTTGCTTCCCTGGCCCGTGGCTGCTATGGCTGTCTTAGGCCCAAGCTATTTGGGTGCCAAATTGTCAGGACACAGAGCTGTGCTTACTGGGTGCTGTTCTTGGCCTGTGTTGGTCTCTTCCTTACTGGGAGCTTCCTCTGTGCTGTGGTCTGGCAGCACCGATTCTCTGGCCCTTTCCACTGCCGTGCCTTCCCAGGGAGGTTGAGGCGGGGAGGCAGCTTTGAGCTGGGGGATGAACTGCTTGGGCACTGGTCTGGCCCTGTCTCTTTCTGTGAATCTGGCAGGATGCCTACTTGCTAAGCTGCCCCTGTGGTAAGCTACCTGGACACTGGTAAGACCTTGCCTTGCTCTGCATTCAGACTTTGGCTTGTGCCTGCCTGGGCTTGTCTCAGCTCTGAGCTTCTGTGGGAGTCTAGCCGCCTTTGTGTGTAGTACTAGGGCTGCTTAGAGGAGCTTATATTTGTTTCTCTTTGGGTTTCTTTATCCTTGTTCCTTCTGGTGCATTACTGGGGAATTTTATTGGTGTATGTGTGGGGGAGGGAGTAGTAGTGGGGGTTTGGGGCTCTTCTAGATTCTAACACATTGCTATCTTCTCATCTTCTTGTGTTAAAAAAATAAGTAGCTCTACCTTTATGTTAATCAGCCTTATTCAATTTTCTTTCGTGGTATTATCTACTCACATAAACTGTCTGGGTCATTCTCCACCACCACCCCCGCCAAATATTATTATTGTATGTGTGTGTGTATCTGTCTCTAATTTTCCCATCCCCAACACGTTTTTATTTCTAGTCAATTTTGGGTAGAAAGAGCAGTCTTTCTTTTCAGCATTTCGTTATTTACATAACTCCCAACCAGATTAGTAGATTTGTTTTTTGTTAGATTCTCTTTCTTGTTGAAAATAATATTTCATTAAAATTTCTCACAGCCCTTTGCCTGACTCTCTCATCTATCATTTTTTCTACCTTGTGTCACAAATAATTAAAATTTGTATGGCACCTACTGTGTGTCAGGCGCTGTACTAAGTACTTTACAAATATTATTTCATTTAATTCTCACAACAACCCTGCCAGATAGGTGCTATTATTATCCCCACCTTGTAGTTGAGGAAACTAAAACAAGTAGAGGTTAAATGACTTGCCCAGGGTCATATATCTAGTAAGTATTTGAGGCTAGATTTTTTTCTCAGGTCTTCTTGATTCCAGGCCTGGTGCTCTGTTTTTTATGGCATATATATCATATCTCCTTTGTCCCAAGTAGACTACTTACTATATGTTCCCCGAGGGGAAGGGATTGTATCAGTACTAAGACAATTACAATTGATATAATTCTTAGGATGAGAGCTTAACAAAATAAAAGCCTAGATGAAATCATTCAGGATGGGATAAAAGAATGGTTGAAGAAATTGAGGCTGATTAGACTAGGGAAAGGAAGACCTTTGGGGGAAAGGAGTTGAAAACAAGACTGTTGTCTTAAAGTATCTGAAAAACAGTCACCTAGTAGAGAAATGAAGTTTGTTCATGGGGCTTCTGAGGACAGAACTAGGATGATGATTGGGGAGATGGGAGAAGTCATAGCAAAACAGATTTTTAATCAATAAGATCAGTTTTAATCATAATAAAAACTCTCTAGTGAATTGCCTGTGGAGTTACCTATGGAGATGTTTGAGCAGATAGGCTGTGCCACTTTTTAAAGATGTAGGGAAGACTCATACATTGAGTAAGGGGGTGTCTCAGACTCACGTATGTTCTAACTCTGAGATTAGATAATTGTGAAATTCTTAAAGAAACAACAACAGCAATAAAATGTCCCCAAATTCTTGCTTTTTATTGGCAAAGACACATAAGAAGCCTTTGTCTTTATTATGTTTTATAATGAAAAATTTAAATATAG
Organism: Vombatus ursinus; assembly: GCF_900497805.2. Classification (NCBI taxonomy): domain Eukaryota; kingdom Metazoa; phylum Chordata; class Mammalia; order Diprotodontia; family Vombatidae; genus Vombatus; species Vombatus ursinus. Next base: position 25,497,369 of record NW_020945437.1, read on the forward strand.
TTGGAAATTGTTTAAGAGCTAAGTAATAGTAAAGTACTGTTCTCAAAATAAGAGAATGTCTTTCTGTTTCATGGATTTTGCATTTCTAAACTGTGGAAAAATGTTGTGCTCCATTCTTGGCATGACACATGCTAAAAGAATGTATTATTTTCATTTTATTTCATTCACTTGCCAAATTAGAGAACTGCTACCCAATGAGCTTTCTCCTTTTAGTATCAAATTCCAAGAAGCAGTGGGTGCATGGAAAGAGTGCTGGACTTTGGAGTTAGTAAAATCTGGGTTTGAGTCCCAGCCCTATCCTGTGTAATCTTGGGCATGTGGTCCATGGATCACTTATAATCTTGAAGTGGATTTTTAAGAGAAATAGTTATGACTTACTTTACACAGTTCAATAGACATTAATGCCTTCTGTGTTCTAGACTTAAGGATTACCATGATAAAAAATGAAAGTTGTTGCCCTCAAGAAGCTTTTATTTCACTGCGGCTGATCTACTAGTTACATAGTTAATTATAATAAATACAAGGTAAACAACAAGGTCATTGATAAGAAGAAAATCCCTATATACACCAAAATATTGATAGCACTTTTTGTGATAACTAGGAATTGGAAATATAACAAATGCCCATTGATTGGGGAGTGGCTAAACAAACTGTGGTAGTGTAATGGAATAGTACCATATTGTAAGAAATGATGTGTGTGATGAAAAGACTTAAGTGACTACATACAGACTACTTAGACTACATACTAAGGAGAGGTAAGAATATAATATATAAAATTCTTACAACAATTTAAGTAGAAAGAACAACCACAAAACAATCAAGTGAATGTTGCAAAATTATGAAGAACAAGTATGACTCCAAAGATATATGAGAAGACATTTATACCCCATCTCTGCAGAGAAGGGAGGTCTACAAGTATTGTTGTGTATTGTACATATTTAGACTTTTAAAAATGTATTTATCAGTTTTGCTGATTTTTTTTCCTTCTATTTTTCTTTCTTTTTTGTCTTTAAAAAGTAATTCTTAATATATGAGAGCTTTCTGGGAGGATGGATGAGGAAGAATACTAGGGAATTTATGGTGATGTATACAGACCCAAAGGTATCAATAAAAACTTATTTCAAAGAATATAACAAAGTGCTCTAAGTACATTTGAGAAGAGAACCCATTTATTAGGGAAGATGAGTAAAGGCCTCAAGCACCAAGGTTCAACCTTGAAAGAAAGAAAGCATTTATCTAGGCATGGAGGCAGAGGTATGTTGTTGTTGGTTTTTTTTTTTTTAAAGTCAAAATTGTTCCACTTAGTTTAGCTGATTGAATTCCTTTCATTACACAGATTGCTATTGGAGCTGGTAACTGAGTTAGTGAAGGGGGGAAGAATTAAAAAGACAGATTTTACATTAAATGGCATTTGGCAGAGTGCCCAGTGATGCAGGGGTGGGGGGTGGGGTTGCAAAAAAATAGAAAGATAGCACAGTTTTTACTAAATTCTCAGGTGATAAATTTAGGGTTTTTGGTCTTTTTGTTTTATCTGAGATACTAGGAGAGTAATCTCTAATCTCTTTGAAATTTACGTACTACTTCTGCTCTATTCTGTTCATTTTTCTTTATGTGTGATTTAAGACTATTCCTTCTAAATTACATCTTTGCTAGTTTTAGGCAAGAACTATGTTTAGGAAAGTGAAAATTTCCTCTAGCTTCTTCTTTAATATTGATGTATGTGCAGAGTATACTAACATTTTAGTACATCTTCACAACTTAGAAAATCCATTCAGAACATGATGTGTTATAGGACAGAAAACACTGATCTGGGAATACGGAAAGTTGTGCTGTAGGTCTGATAAAATCATAGTCAAATAGATTGTTATTAGTGAAAGGAGTCTTTCTAAATATCTAGTCCAGCTCTTTCCTTTTGTGCAGTAGGAAACTGAGGCCCTTGAGAAAAAAGTGAATTTCTCAAGGTCATATGACATAAATATTTTAAATTTTGGAGGCAGTGGGGGTTAAATGACTTGCCCAGGGTCACACAACTAGCTAGTAAGTGTCTGAGGCTGGATTTGAACTCAGATCCTCATGACTCCAGGGCCAGTGCTCTATCTACTGTGCCACCTAGCTGCCCCTATCCAAGATCATATAAATATAAGTAGTAGCACCAGAACTTAAACACAGGGCTTCTAATTCTAAATACAGTGACTATTACTACCAGTTCTAAAAAAGCTAAGGTCCTAGATTTGGAGTCCTAAGAAATTTTGGCTGTAATCCTCTCTTAATGCTTAAAAGCTATGTGACCCTGGGCAAATCACTTTTAACTTTTCAGAGCGTTCATAGGATTGTAAGGAAGTGAGGAAAATACTTTGTAAACATTGAAGAATTTTTGTTGTTATAGATCCCTTTAATGTTAGTAAGAATGTAATTATTTGTCTGGAGGTGAGTCAAACACAAGAGGCTAGGAGATTTGAGGAGAGAAAAGGCTCACTTACACTGGAGGGATCAGAGACAAAAAGCTAGAGGTTTGATTAATCATGACAGCCTTTGTTCCAGGGGTAGAGATTGTCTTCTGTAACACTGACATACTGTTTAACAGTTAATAAAAATAAAATAATAATTATCATGTTTTCTTCCTTTAAATTTTGGGTATACATGGTGTACCACATCAGTGCCTTACCAGAAAAGAGATTGGATTATTTTCTTAACGAATCTGTGCAATTTTCTCCTCGTGTCTTTAATTTTAAGCTTTATTCAGAGTTGTTTGTCTGGGATTTATTTGAATTGACAGAGTCCATTGTCTTTATCTCCCAAGAGCATCTGTTTGATGACAATGAATTTGGCTTTCCTTAGCCCTGTTCTATTTGGCTTACAGTTTCCATCATTATTAGGTACAAAATTGCAGATAGTAAACTGAAACATGTTCTATGTACCGATGATTTATCAGTAAATCAAAAGGTAATCATTTGGTCACAAAGTGGTGGAGAAAATATGTCCAAAATGTTGAACTCAAGGGGCGTGTAAGATTTTGGAAGGCACATGGGAGATAGTTTTAAATTTCAGTGGATTCAGGAGAAGGAATAAAATGCTTTGGCAGAAGGAAGACTAGGATTTAGAAATATTATCTTACTAATTTCTAGGAATATTTTCTAGATTTTTAGGGTCATTTTCTTGGGAGTTGATTGCTCATGAGAGCCCAGACAATGCAGTGTAATTGAAAAAGCCCTGGACTTGGAGTCAAGAGATTTCGATTCAGATGCCAGCGTAATGCTCACTGCTGCTATTACTTTGGACGGATCTCTTTACTTCTTTGAATCTTAGTTCTTTGAACTTCGCAAAGTTGATGAATTTGTCCCATTCCTCACAAGGATTACTCATCTTCAGTCATAGAAGTTAGTGAAACCTTCTGCTAAGGCATAGAGGGACTGTAATCTATCTCAGTGGAGAGGAGGGTCCACACTGATCCTGGAAATGTTCTATTCTCAGGTTTTTAAAAAAAATCCTTTTCTGGCTCTTCATCCACATTATAGTGGCTAACCAGGGGGTTCCCCAGGGTTTTGTGCTGGTCCTCTTCTCTTATGTGTTTATACTATTTCACTTGATGATTTCATGAGCTCATTTATTCAGTTATCCATCTCTATGCTGATTATTCTCAAATGTACTTGTGTAGCCCTAACCTCTTTCCAGTCTCTCATCTCCAAATGCCAGTTAGACATCTTGAACTGGATATCCCATAGACATCTTAAACTCAGCAGGTATAAAAATGAACTCATCAGGGCAGCTAAGTGGTGCAGTGGATAGAGCACTAGCCCTGGAGTCAGGAGGAACTGAGTTCAAATTCTGCCTCAGACACTTACTAGCTGTGTGAACTTGGGCAAGTCACTTAACCCCATTGCCTAGCCAAAAAAAAAAAAGAAAAAGAAAACGAACTCATGTTTCCCCACAAATTCTCTCCTCCTTCTAACTTCTTTATTGCTATCAAAGTGAACACCATTCTATTAGTCCTCCAGTGTCAAAACCTTGGTGTCATCCTGAACTCCTCACTCTTTCTCATCCCGTACCCCCAATATCTGATCTGTTGCCAAAGCCTGTTGATTTCACCCTTGCAACATCTCTTGAATACACTCCCTTCTGTCCTCTGATGCTGCCCCCACTCTAGTGCAGGCCCGCATCATCTTATGCCTGGAGTATTGCAATAGCCCACTGCTTGGGTCTCTCTGCCTCACATCTCTCCCCACTCCAATCCCTCCAATCAGCTGTCAAATTAACCTACTTTTCCTCCCTCCCCTATCCTCCTTCCCTTTCTTTCTTCCTTCTTTCCTTCCATGCATCATGGAATTTAGTCCACAGAATATTAATTTGGCTCTTCCTTACCCCTTTTTGCTGGCTCTGTAAGTGGCATATCGTCTTATTTCCTTTTGTACCTTGACAGTCTTTCTTTGTTCTTCTCAGGTCCACATTAAAAAAAAAAAAAGAGTTGGTTTTATTAATAATTGTATTTATTGTACTTTTGTATTTATGTTATTTGGAATTTTTGCAGGTTATATTTTCTATATTTTTGTTTTGTTTTTTCAGGATTTTCTATAATGCCTCCCGTTTGTTGAAGGTCCATCTTTTTGTCATTACTGATTAGGCTTAGCTTTGCAGGACGTTATTTTTCATTGCACCTTGAATTCTTTGATCTTTGAAATATCCTATTATATTATTTCCTCTTATTTTTCTTGACTGTGGAATAATCCTACCTTATTAGAATTGATATACCTTCACAGATGACTATTTCTCCTGGCTATTGGCAGAACTTGTTGTTTATTAATAAAACTAGGAAACTTAATTGCTACGTGCCATACACTTTTAAATGTGGATTTTGTATCTGGTGAAAATCTGTGGATTCAGTTGATCAAGAGTTTTTTTCAGTTTTCTTATATAGTTTACTTCAGAATGATATTCAGGCTTTTGTGATTTGTCATGCTTTTGTAACAGACCATTGATCTTTAAGTCATTTATATGCATCCTATCTTCAAGATCAATCAGCTTACCTTATAGAATTCATATTGGATTTTTTAATCCTTCCCATTTAAAATTATGATTATTGGACTTGTGTTTTTCCCAATTTACCTCTTTTGTATTGATTTTTTACTCCCTTATGAGTCAGTGTTTTATCCCTTTGATTCGTTTTGCTTACATTACTTTGTAGTCTATCCTCCTGGGCTTTTTTAAAAATTAAATTTCACTTTTTTGCACAATAAAAATTCACCAGGTCTTCCTCCTATATCTCCTGTCCCCCTCCCCCAGCTTGAGAAAGAAAGACCCCTATTACAAACATGTATATTCAAGCAAAACAGATTTCCACATTGGTCATGACCAAAAAAAACAATTGTCTTAATCTATACTTTGAATCCTTCACCTTTGTTGAGGAAGTTGGTAGCATATTTCATTATGAGTCCTCTGGAGTAGTGGTTGGTCATTAAGTTGATCAGAATTCCTGCAGCTTTCAAAGTTTTTTGTCTTTTTAATCACTTTGTTACTGTATAAATTGTTCTCCTGATTCTGCAGCTAGGTGACACAGTGAAACAGAATGCCAGATCTGGAGTCAGAAGATCTGAGTTCAAATACAACCTTAGACACTTACTAGCTGTTACTATGCGGAAGTGACTTTAAAAAAACCCCCCACACAAACCTGTTTGACTCAGTTTCCTCATCTGTAAAATGGGAATAATAATAGCACCTACCTTCCAGGGTCATTGTGAAGACCAAATGAGATAATAATTGTAAAGCACTTAGCACAGTATGTGGCACATAGTAAGCACGACATAAATTTTGTTGTTAATTTATTACTCGTTTCACTCTGCATTAGTTCATTTAAGTCTTCCCAAGTTTCTTTGAAGCTTCATCATTTCTTAAAACACAATAGTATTCCATCACATTTATATACCGTTAACTTGTTTGCTATTCCCCAGTTGATGAGCACTCCTTCAGTATCCACTTGTCACCATGAAAAAGAGCTGTTGTAAGTATTTTTCCACATATAGGTCTTTTTCCTCTTTCTTTCATTTCTTTGGGGTATAGACTTAGTAATGATATCATTGGGTTAAAGGATATGCTCAGTTCAATCTGGAGTGCAGTTCCAAATTGTTCTCCAGAAGGGCTGAACCATTTCACAGCTCTACCAACAGTGCGTTAATGTACCTGTTTTCCTGCAGTCCTTTTAGTATTTGTCATTGACCTTTTTAATCATCTTTGCCAGGGTGAGGGGTGTGAAGAAGCTCAGAGTTGTTTCAGTGAGCATTTCTCTAATTTTTAGGTATTTAGATAATTTTTAATATGGCTATTGGTAGCTTGGATTTATTCATTTGAAAACTGCCTATTCATATTCTTTGACCATTTATTAATTAGAGAGTCCCCTGGGCTTTAAAAATATTATTATCTTTTGCTTCTCTTCTGCTGTAGTTTCTTGTAGTTAGGTATTTTTGTGTTCTAAGTCTTCAGTTTTTTCTTTCGGATCCTCTACTTCTTTGTAGAAAATATTAGTGTAGTGTTCAATTTTTTGGTCTTTAAAAGTTATGTATTAAAAGCTCTGATTTCTAACCTAATTTCATTCCTAATAACTTTAAAATTTTTTCATTTTTGAACCAGAATGAACTTTCTTGCTGTAGTTCCATGATCTCTGTGGAATCCTTAATTATTATTTTTTGTTTATTTTCTTGTGGATTCAGCTTTAGCTATTCAATATCTGGTGCACATTTCCTTTTCCTGAGGTTTTTTTTTGGGGGGGGGGTTGTAGAGTTTTGCAGAAAACAACTATTCTTTCATCATGCTAATCACACAAGTCCTTTAATAACATCCTTAAAAAGTTCGAGTTGGAGCTTTGAGTTCCATTTTCTTACATTTGTTTTTTTTTTACTTTTTTTTTCCTAGCAAGTTGTTAGTCTTGACTCTACATAGACATTTGCTTCAGGAATGACTCCCACATCAGCATTAAGTTGTTTCTTGTCCGTTAAGACATAATCAATTCAATTTTTTGGTGATATTATTTGGTACTCACCATAACCAACATTCAAATTCTTTTTAAGAATATTCATGATGTATTGGTGTTGAGACTTATGTGTAGTCTGCCTTTTCCTTTCACATTCCTTTCTTTTAAACCATATTTTCCAACTTTTTTTTTTTTTTTTGCCTTCCTGATCTATGCCTACATTTGCCTTAAAGCCACAGAATATCAAAGTATATGTTGATTTTCTTTGGAAGGTCTGTCTCAGTTCTTGGTATAATGTCTGTAATCTGTCTTCTCTTCAGCAGATGTTGGTACATAAGCTGCAGTAATTATGGTAGTCTTTTTTTAGCTACTTATCATGAGTATAACAATATGAACTGACCAAATGTTCCATAAAGTGACATTTCTTGTTTTTGTTTTTGTTTTTTTGGATGTATAATAAAATCAACTCTACCAGTTCTTTATTTTTCTCTCCAAGGAGTATCTTTGAGCTCTCCTTTCATTTAACTGTGACTTCCTTCTTTATTTTGATTTCATTTATATTGTGGGCAGCTAGGTGGTACAGTGGAGAGAGTAGGCTTAGAATCAGAAAGACTAATCTTCATGGGTTCAAATCTAGCCTCTAACACTTACTAGCTGTATAACCCTGGGCATGTCATTTAAATCTATTTGCTTCAGTTTCTCATCTGTAAAATGAGCTGAAGAAGGAAATGGCAAAACCCCTCCAGTATTTTTGCTGAGAAAACCCCAAGTGGGGTCATGATAAGTCAGAGACAACTGAAATGACTGAACAACATATTTATAGTGAGAATGTCAAAATTGATACAATTCAGTTCCTTTAGTTGGATGTTCACTACTTGATCACTGGAAAAGTATCTCATATTTAGAATACCTATCTTATGTTTAGAGATGGTCTAAAATGGATAATTCTTATTATTCTCTGCCTCTTTTTCCTTCTTTCTGAAACCATAGCATTAGAAAGGGTCTGTATAGGACTGAGGGTCATTTTGTATTTTTGTTTGTTTTATTGCATACATGGTCAAAAACCGTATTATTAAGGGACCAGTCCACTGATGATAAGAATTTTTCCAGGCAGTAATATCTATCAACATCTATATCTGTCGATCTATATCATGTCAGTTCTTTGGACCTTAATATCTCCATTTGTAATATGTAAAGCTGAATGATTTCTGAAGTACTTTTTAGCTTTGACTTTCAGTGATTCTCTGAAATACTTTATAGTATCAAACATTTGTTTGTTTAAAGTGTTCTGGCTCAGATTTTATATTATGTTGAAATTGTATGTTAATAAAGAAATGCTATGTAGAAATGGAGTGGAATGGAAAAAACTCAGGGCTAAAAAAGCTAGAAATCTAGGTTCTAGATCAAGTCTAGGTCAGATGTCAGGCTTTGCCTCTGACCCAAGTATGTGGCCTTGGGCAAATTATGTGGCTTCTTTGGGTCTTGGTTTCTTCCCTTGTATTATAAGCACATTGAACTTGGATCAGAGAGAGTTAGAATGAACTTTAAAGGCCATCTAGGCCAGATGAGGAAACTAAGCCCCAGAGAGCATGAGTAACTTGCCTAAATTCGCACAAGTAGTGTCAGAGGCAGAACTCAAACCCAGTATCTTGGATTCCTGATTCAGACCACACCATCATTATCATCATCATCATCATCATCATCATCAGATACTTACAGATATTAAAAAATATTCTCATTTTAGCCTCATAACAACCCTGGGGAAATAGATGCTTTTATTGCCTCCATTTTATAGCTGAAGAAACTAAAACAGACAGATTGAGTGACTTGCCTAGGGTCACATAGTAAGTATCTAAAGCTGAATTAGAACTCAGGACTTCCTGACTCCAGATTTAGTGTTCTAACCACTGCACCACCTAGCTGTTCCTGTGGTCCTTTGGAGCTCTAGCTATGACTATTATTCTGTGTATGTCAGTGTGTACATGTGTGAATGTTTGTGTGCTTCACATATATAACCACATATTTGAGACTACCTTCATCCTTTATTGAAGAAATAGGTGTTTGAAGAATATATGTGAAATAACTGATGAGATACATTTCTTGGAATTTCCTTATTTGACCATGAAAGCATTTATTCTTAAAAACTTACACATAAAATAATGGTGTGGTAGATGGGTGCTCGGTTTAGAGTCAGAGGACCTGATTTAGAATAAAAGCTCTGCCATTTACTACCTGAATTCATTTAATTTTTCTGGGCCTCAATTTCTTTATAAAATAAGGGTTTTGAACTAGATGACCTCTAAAGTCCCAACTGTAAAATTGTGATCCT